>NC_092532.1:300000-600000 GCF_037038585.1 Patagioenas fasciata
GTGTCACAATGGCCCTGGGGATAAAGGGGGACCCCAGGATGTGTATAATGGGGCCTGGGGACAATGGGGGGTCCTGGGATGTCACAATGGGCTCTGGGGACAATAGGGGGTCCTGGGACGTCACAATGGGCCCTGGAGAAAAGGGGGGGTCCTGGCATGTCACAATAGGCCCTGGGGACAAAGGGGGTCTTCAGGATGTCACAATGTGCCCGGGGGACAAAGGGGGTCCCCAGGATGTCACAATAGGCCCTGGGGAAAAAGAGGGCTCCCCAGGATATCACAATGGGCTCTGGTGACATAGGGGTCCCCAAGATGTCACAACGGGTCCTGGGGACAAGGGGGGTCCCAAGGATGTCACAATGGGCACTGGAGACAAAGGGGGGGTCCCCACGGTGCCACGATGGGCCCTGGGGACAAGGGGGTCCCCAGGATGTAACAATGTGCCCTTGGGACAATGGGGGCTCCTGCGATGTCACAATGGGCCCTGGGGACAAAGGGAGGCCCCAGGATGTCACAATGGACCCTGGGGACAAAAGGGGTCCCCGGGATGTCACAATGGGCCCAGGGGACAACGAAGCATCCTGGGACGCCACAATGGGCCCGGGGAAAAAGGGGGGTCCCCAGGTTGTTCACAATGGGCCCTGGGGACAATGGGGGTCCTGGGATGTCACAATGAACCCTAGGGACAAAGGGGGTCCCCAGGATGTCACAATGGGCCCTGGGGATAAAGGGGACTCCCCAGGATGTCACAATAGGCCCTGGGGACAAAGGGGGTCCCCAGGATGTCACAACGGGCCCTGGGTACAAGGGGGGTCCCACCCTGTCACAATGAGCACTGGGGACAAAGGGGGTCCCCAGGATGTCACAATGGGCACTGGAGACAAAGGGGGGGTCTCCACGGTGCCACAATGGGCCCTGGGGACAAGAGGGTCCCCACGGTTTCACAATGGGCCCTGGGGACAAGGGGGATCCCCGCCCTGTCACAATGGGCCCTGGGGCCAAAGGGATCCCCAGGATGTCACAATGGGCCCTGGGGACTGCGGGGGGTACTAGGATGTCACAATGGGTCTTGGGGACAAAGGGGGTACCCAGGATGTCACAATGGGCCCTGGGGACAATGGGGGGTCCCTTGAAGGTCACAATGGGCCCATGGGACAAAGAGGGTGCCCACGGTGTCACAGTGGGCCCTGGCGACAAAGGGGGATCCCCAGGATGTCACAATGGGCCCCGGGGACAAAGTAAAATCCTGGAATGTCACAATGGTCCCCAGTGACAAAGGCGCTCCCCATGGTGCCACAATGGGCCCTGGGGACAAAGTGGGTCCCCAGGATTTCACAATGAGCACTGGGGACAAAGGGGGGTCCCAGGATGTCACAATGGGCCCTGGGGACAAGGGGGGGTTCCCATGGAGTCACAATGGGTCCTGGGGACAACGAGGCGTCCTGGGACGTCACAATGGGACTTGGGGACAAAGGGGGTCTTCCACAGTCTCACAATGGGCCCTAGAGACAAGGGGAGATCCCCAGGATGACACAATAGGCCCTGGGGACAAAGAGGAGTCCCCCTGAATGTCACAATGGGCCCTGGGGACAAGGGGGGTCCCCATGGTATCACAATAAGCCCTGGGGACAAAGTGGGGTCCTGGGATGTCACAATTGGCCCTGGGCACAAAGGGGGGTGCACATGGTGTCAAAATGGGCCCTGGGGACAAAGGGCGTCCCCAGGATGTCACAGTGGGCCCTGGGGACAAAGTGGTCCCCATGGTATCAGAATGGGCCCTGGGGACAAAGAGGGGTGCCCTGAATGTCACAATGGGCCCTGAGGACAAAGGGGGGTCCCCAGGATGTCACAATGGGGTCTTGGGACAAAGGGGGTCCCCAGGATGTCACAATGGTCCCTGGGGACAATGGGGGTTCCTGGGACATCACAGTGGGCCCTGGGGACAAAGGCGGTCCCAGGGTGTCACAATAAGCCATGGGGACAAGGGGGGTCCCCAGGATGTCAGAATGGGCCCTGGGGACAACGCGGGGTCCTGGGATGTCACAATGGGCCACGGGGACAAAGGCGATCCCCATGGTGTCACAATGGGCCCTGGGGACAAGGGGGTCCCCAGGATGTCACAATGGGCTCATGGGATAAAGGGGGTACCCACGGTGTCACTATAGGCCCTGGGGACAACGGGGGGTCCCCACGGTGCCACGATGGGTCGTGTGGACAAGGGGGTCCCCAGGATGTTCACAACGGGCCCTGAGGACAAAGGGGGTCCCCACGGTGTCACAATGGTCCCTGGGGACAACTTGGGGTCCTGGGATGTCACAATGGGCCCTGGGGACAAAGGCGGTCCCCAGGATGTCACAATAAGCCCTGGGGACAAGGGGGGTCCCCAGGATGTCACAATGGGCACTGGGGACAAAGGGGGTACCCACGGTGTCACTATAGGCCCTGGGGACAACGGGGGGTCCCCACGGTGCCACGATGGGCCCTGGGGACAAGGGGGTCCCCAGGATGTTCACAATGGGCCCTGGAGACAATGGGGTGTCCCCAGGATGTCACAATGGGCCCTGGGGACAAAGAGCGTCCCCAGGATGTCACAATCGGCCCTGGGCACAAAGGGGGGTGCACATGGTGTCAAAATGGGCCCTGGGGACAAAGGGCGTCCCCAGGATGTCACAGTGGGCCCTGGGGACAAAGTGGTCCCCATGGTATCAGAATGGGCCCTGGGGACAAAGAGGGGTGCCCTGAATGTCACAATGGGCCCTGAGGACAAAGGGGGGTCCCCAGGATGTCGCAATGGGCCTTGGGGACAATGGGGGGTCCTAGGATGTCACAATGGGCCCGAGTGACAAATGGGGTCTCCATGGTGTCACAATGGGCCCTGAAGACAAAGGGGGTCCCCTGAATGTCACAATGGGCCCTGAGGACAATGGGGGTTCCTGGAACGTCACAATGGGCCCTGGGGAGAAAGGGAGGTCCCCAGGATGTCACAATGGGCCCTGGAGACAATTGGGGGTTTTGGGATGTCACGATGGGCTCTGACGACAAGGGGAGGTGCCCATGGTGTCACAATGGCTCCTCAGTGACAAGGGGGGTCCCTATAGTGTCACAATGGGCTCTGCAGACAATGGGGGGTCCTGGGATGTCACAATGGGCACCAGTGACAAAGGGGGTCCTCATGGTGCCACAATGGGCCCTGGGGAGTAAGTGGGGTCCTGGGATGTCACAATGGGTCCTGGGGACAAAGGGTGATCCTTTGATGTCACAAGGGGCCCTGGAGGCAAGGGGGTCCCCAGGATGTTACAATGGGCCCTGGGCACAAAGGGGGGTCCCCATAGTGTCACAATGGGTCCCCAGTGACAAGGGGGTCCCCACGGTGCCACGATGGGCCCTGGGGACAAGAGGGGGTCCCCATGGTGTCACAATGGACCCTGGGGTCAAAGGGGGTTCCCAGGACATCACAATGGGCTCTGGGGACAATGGGGATCCTGGGACATCACAATGAGCCCTGGGGACAAGGGGGGGTCCTGGGACGTCACAATGGGTCCTGGGGACAAAGCGGTTCCCCAGGATGTCACAATGGGCCCCGGGGACAAAGCAGGGTCCTGGGACGTCACAATGGGCCCTGGAGACAAAGGGATTCCCCAGGATGTCACAATGGGCCCTGGGGACAAAGGGGGTCCCCACAGTGTCACAATGGTCCCTGGGGACAAAGGAGATCCCCACAGTGTCACAATGGGCCCAGGGGACAAAAGGGGGACCCCAGGATGTCACAATGGGGTCAGGGGACAATGGGGGGTCCTGGGACGTTATAATGGGCCCTCGGGAAAAAAGGGGTCCACATGGTGCCACAATGGGCCCTGGGGACAACGGGGGTCCACATGGATGCCACAATGGACACTGGGGACAAGGGGGTCCCCAGGATGTCACAATGGGCCCTGGGGACAACGGTGGCTCCTGATGTCACAATGGGCCCTGGGGACACAGGTGGTCCCCAGGATGTCACAATGGGCCCTGGGGACAAAGTGGGGTCCTAAGATGTCACAATGGGCACTGGGGACAAAGGGGGTCCCCATGGTGCCACAATGGGCCTTGGGGACAATGGGGTCTCCCCAGGATGTCACAATGGGCCTTGGGGACAAAGGGGTGTCCCCTGAATGTGCATAATGGGCCCTGGGGACAAAGGGTGGTCGCCGGGATGTCTCAGTGGGCCCTGGGGACAATGCGGTGTCCTGGGATGTCACAATGGGCCCCAGTGACAAATGGGGTCTCCACGGTGTCACAATGGGCCTTGGGGACAAAGGGGGGTCCCCAGGATGTCACAATGGGCCCCGGGGTCAAAGGGGTCCCCAGGATGTCACAATGGGTACTGGGGACAAAGGCGGGGTCCCCATGGTGTCACAATGGACCCAAGTGACAGGACGAGTCCCCACGGTACCACTATGGGCCCTGGAGACCAGGGGGTTCCCCGGATTTCACAATGGGCCCTGGGGACAAGGGGGGTCCCCAGGATGTCACAATGGGCACTAAGGACAACGAGGGGTCCTGGGATGTCACAATGAACCCTAGGGACAAAGGGGGTCCCCAGGATGTCACAATGGGCCCTGGGGATAAAGGGTACTCCCCAGGATGTCACAATAGGCCCTGGGGACAAAGGGGGTCCCCAGGATGTCACAACGGGCCCTGAGGACATTTGGGGTCCCCAGAATGTCACAATGGGCCCTGGGAACAATAGGGGGTCCTGGGACGTCACAATGGGCCCTGGAGTAAAGGGGGGTCCCCAGGATGTCACAATAGGCCCTGGGGACAAAGAGGAGTCCCCTGAATGTCATAATGGGCCCTGAGGACAAGGAGGGTCTCCACGGTGTCACAATGGGCCCTGGGGACAATGGGGGGTCCTGGGATGTCACAATAGGCCCTGGGGACAAAGGGGGTCCCCATGATTTCACAATGGGCCCAGGGGACAATGGGGCATCCTGGGACGTCACAATGGGCCCTGGGGACAAAGGGGGTCCCCATGGTGTCACAATGGCCCTGGGGATAAAGGGGGACCCCAGGATGTGTATAATGGGGCCTGGGGACAATGGGGGGTCCTGGGATGTCACAATGGGCTCTGGGGACAATAGGGGGTCCTGGGACGTCACAATGGGCCCTGGAGAAAAGGGAGGGTCCTGGCATGTCACAATAGGCCCTGGGGACAAAGGGGGTCTTCAGGATGTCACAATGGGCCCATGGGACAAAGGGGGTCCCCAGGATGTCACAATAGGCCCTGGGGAAAAAGAGGGCTCCCCAGGATATCACAATGGGCCCTGGGGACAAAGGGGGCTCCCCAGGATATTACAATGGGCTCTGGTGACATAGGGGTCCCCAAGATGTCACAACGGGTCCTGGGGACAAGGGGGGTCCCAAGGATGTCACAATGGGCACTGGAGACAAAGGGGGGGTCCCCACGGTGCCACGATGGGCCCTGGGGACAAGGGGGTCCCCAGGATGTAACAATGTGCCCTTGGGACAATGGGGGCTCCTGCGATGTCACAATGGGCCCTGGGGACAAAGGGAGGCCCCAGGATGTCACAATGGACCCTGGGGACAAAAGGGGTCCCCGGGATGTCACAATGGGCCCAGGGGACAACGAAGCATCCTGGGACGCCACAATGGGCCCGGAGAAAAAGGGGGGTCCCCAGGTTGTTCACAATGGGCCCTGGGGACAATGGGGGTCCTGGGATGTCACAATGAACCCTAGGGACAAAGGGGGTCCCCAGGATGTCACAATGGGCCCTGGGGATAAAGGGGACTCCCCAGGATGTCACAATAGGCCCTGGGGACAAAGGGGGTCCCCAGGATGTCACAACGGGCCCTGGGTACAAGGGGGGTCCCACCCTGTCACAATGAGCACTGGGGACAAAGGGGGTCCCCAGGATGTCACAATGGGCACTGGAGACAAAGGGGGGGTCTCCACGGTGCCACAATGGGCCCTGGGGACAAGAGGGTCCCCACGGTTTCACAATGGGCCCTGGGGACAAGGGGGATCCCCGCCCTGTCACAATGGGCCCTGGGGACAAGGGGGATCCCCGCCCTGTCACAATGGGCCCTGGGGCCAAAGGGATCCCCAGGATGTCACAATGGGCCCTGGGGACTGCGGGGGGTACTAGGATGTCACAATGGGTCTTGGGGACAAAGGGGGTACCCAGGATGTCACAATGGGCCCTGGGGACAATGGGGGGTCCCCAGGATGTCACAATGGGCCCCGGGGACAAAGTAAAATCCTGGAATGTCACAATGGTCCCCAGTGACAAAGGCGCTCCCCATGGTGCCACAATGGGCCCTGGGGACAAAGTGGGTCCCCAGGATTTCACAATGAGCACTGGGGACAAAGGGGGGTCCCAGGATGTCACAATGGGCCCTGGGGACAAGGGGGGGTTCCCATGGAGTCACAATGGGTCCTGGGGACAACGAGGCATCCTGGGACGTCACAATGGGACTTAGGGACAAAGGGGGTCTTCCACAGTCTCACAATGGGCCCTAGAGACAAGGGGAGATCCCCAGGATGACACAATAGGCCCTGGGGACAAAGAGGAGTCCCCCTGAATGTCACAATGGGCCCTGGGGACAAGGGGGGTCCCCATGGTATCACAATAAGCCCTGGGGGCAAAGTGGGGTCCTGGGATGTCACAACTGGCCCCAGTGACAAAGGGTGTCCCCATGGTGCCACAATGGGCCCTGGGGACAAAGACGGTCCCCAGGATGTCACAATGGGCTTTGGGGACAAGGCGGGGTCCCCAGGATGTCACAATGGGGTCTTGGGACAAAGGGGGTCCCCAGGATGTCACAATGGTCCCTGGGGACAATGGGGGGTCCTGGGACATCACAATGGGCCCTGGGGACAAAGGCGGTCCCAGGGTGTCACAATAAGCCATGGGGACAAGGGGGGTCCCCAGGATGTCACAATGGGCACTGGGGACAAAGGGGGGTCCCCACGGTGCCATGATGGGCCCTGGGGACAAGGGGGTCCCCAGGATGTCACAATGGGCCCATGGGACAAAGGGGGTACCCATGGTGTCACAATGGGCCCTGGGGACAACTTGGGGTCCTGGGATGTCACAATGGGTCCCGGTGACAAAGGGGGTCCCCGTGGTGCCACAATGTGCCCCTGGGACAAAGGGGGTCCCCAGAATGTCATAATGGGCACTGGGGACAAGGGGGGTCCCCAGGATGTCACAAGTGGCCCTGGGGATAAAGGGGGTCCCCATGGTGCCACAATGTGCCCCTGGGACAAAGGGGACCCCAGGATGTCACAATAAGCCCTGGGGACAAGGGGGGTCCCCAGGATGTCAGAATGGGCCCTGGGGACAACGCGGGGTCCTGGGATGTCACAATGGGCCACGGGGACAAAGGCGATCCCCATGGTGTCACAATGGGCCCTGGGGACTGCGGGGGGTACTAGGATGTCACAATGGGTCTTGGGGACAAAGGGGGTACCCAGGATGTCAGAATGGGCCCTGGGGACAATGGGGGGTCCCTTGAAGGTCACAATGGGCCCATGGGACAAAGAGGGTGCCCACGGTGTCACAGTGGGCCCTGGCGACAAAGGGGGATCCCCAGGATGTCACAATGGGCCCCGGGGACAAAGTAAAATCCTGGAATGTCACAATGGTCCCCAGTGACAAAGGCGCTCCCCATGGTGCCACAATGGGCCCTGGGGACAAAGTGGGTCCCCAGGATTTCACAATGAGCACTGGGGACAAAGGGGGGTCCCAGGTTGTCACAATGGGCCCTGGGGACAAGGGGGGGTTCCCATGGAGTCACAATGGGTCCTGGGGACAACGAGGCGTCCTGGGACGTCACAATGGGACTTGGGGACAAAGGGGGTCTTCCACAGTCTCACAATGGGCCCTAGAGACAGGGGAGATCCCCAGGATGACACAATAGGCCCTGGGGACAAAGAGGAGTCCCCCTGAATGTCACAATGGGCCCTGGGGACAAGGGGGGTCCCCATGGTATCACAATAAGCCCTGGGGACAAAGTGGGGTCCTGGGATGTCACAATTGGCCCCAGTGACAAAGGGTGTCCCCATGGTGCCACAATGGGCCCTGGGGACAAAGAGGGTCCCCAGGATGTCACAATGGGCTTTGGGGACAAGGCGGGGTCCCCAGGATGTCACAATGGGGTCTTGGGACAAAGGGGGTCCCCAGGATGTCACAATGGTCCCTGGGGACAATGGGGGTTCCTGGGACATCACAGTGGGTCCTGGGGACAAAGGCGGTCCCAGGGTGTCACAATAAGCCATGGGGACAAGGGGGGTCCCCAGGATGTCAGAATGGGCCCTGGGGACAACGCGGGGTCCTGGGATGTCACAATGGGCCACGGGGACAAAGGCGATCCCCATGGTGTCACAATGGGCCCTGGGGACAAGGGGGTCCCCAGGATGTCACAATGGGCTCATGGGATAAAGGGGGTACCCACGGTGTCACTATAGGCCCTGGGGACAACGGGGGGTCCCCACGGTGCCACGATGGGTCGTGTGGACAAGGGGGTCCCCAGGATGTTCACAACGGGCCCTGAGGACAAAGGGGGCCCCCACGGTGTCACAATGGTCCCTGGGGACAACTTGGGGTCCTGGGATGTCACAATGGGCCCTGGGGACAAAGGCGGTCCCCAGGATGTCACAATAAGCCCTGGGGACAAGGGGGGTCCCCAGGATGTCACAATGGGCACTGGGGACAAAGGGGGTACCCACGGTGTCACTATAGGCCCTGGGGACAACGGGGGGTCCCCACGGTGCCACGATGGGCCCTGGGGACAAGGGGGTCCCCAGGATGTTCACAATGGGCCCTGGAGACAATGGGGTGTCCCCAGGATGTCACAATGGGCCCTGGGGACAAAGAGCGTCCCCAGGATGTCACAATCGGCCCTGGGCACAAAGGGGGGTGCACATGGTGTCAAAATGGGCCCTGGGGACAAAGGGCGTCCCCAGGATGTCACAGTGGGCCCTGGGGACAAAGTGGTCCCCATGGTATCAGAATGGGCCCTGGGGACAAAGAGGGGTGCCCTGAATGTCACAATGGGCCCTGAGGACAAAGGGGGGTCCCCAGGATGTCGCAATGGGCCTTGGGGACAATGGGGGGTCCTAGGATGTCACAATGGGCCCGAGTGACAAATGGGGTCTCCATGGTGTCACAATGGGCCCTGAAGACAAAGGGGGTCCCCTGAATGTCACAATGGGCCCTGAGGACAATGGGGGTTCCTGGAACGTCACAATGGGCCCTGGGGAGAAAGGGAGGTCCCCAGGATGTCACAATGGGCCCTGGAGACAATTGGGGGTTTTGGGATGTCACGATGGGCTCTGACGACAAGGGGAGGTGCCCATGGTGTCACAATGGGTCCTCAGTGACAAGGGGGGTCCCTATAGTGTCACAATGGGCTCTGCAGACAATGGGGGGTCCTGGGATGTCACAATGGGCACCAGTGACAAAGGGGGTCCTCATGGTGCCACAATGGGCCCTGGGGAGTAAGTGGGGTCCTGGGATGTCACAATGGGTCCTGGGGACAAAGGGTGATCCTTTGATGTCACAAGGGGCCCTGGAGGCAAGGGGGTCCCCAGGATGTTACAATGGGCCCTGGGCACAAAGGGGGGTCCCCATAGTGTCACAATGGGTCCCCAGTGACAAGGGGGTCCCCACGGTGCCACGATGGGCCCTGGGGACAAGAGGGGGTCCCCATGGTGTCACAATGGACCCTGGGGTCAAAGGGGGTTCCCAGGACATCACAATGGGCTCTGGGGACAATGGGGATCCTGGGACATCACAATGAGCCCTGGGGACAAGGGGGGGTCCTGGGACGTCACAATGGGTCCTGGGGACAAAGCGGTTCCCCAGGATGTCACAATGGGCCCCGGGGACAAAGCAGGGTCCTGGGACGTCACAATGGGCCCTGGAGACAAAGGGATTCCCCAGGATGTCACAATGGGCCCTGGGGACAAAGGGGGTCGCCACAGTGTCACAATGGTCCCTGGGGACAAAGGAGATCCCCACAGTGTCACAATGGGCCCAGGGGACAAAAGGGGGACCCCAGGATGTCACAATGGGCCCAGGGGACAATGGGGGGTCCTGGGACGTTATAATGGGCCCTCGGGAAAAAGGGGGTCCACATGGTGCCACAATGGGCCCTGGGGACAACGGGGGTCCCAGGATGCCACAATGGACACTGGGGACAAGGGGGTCCCCAGGATGTCACAATGGGCCCTGGGGACAAGGGGGTCCCCAGGATGTCACAATGGGCCCTGGGGACACAGGTGGTCCCCAGGATGTCACAATGGGCCCTGGGGACGAAGTGGGGTCCTAAGATGTCACAATGGGCACTAGGGACAAAGGGGGTCCCCATGGTGCCACAATGGGCCTTGGGGACAATGGGGTCTCCCCAGGATGTCACAATGGGCCTTGGGGACAAAGGGGTGTCCCCTGAATGTGCATAATGGGCCCTGGGGACAAAGGGTGGTCGCCAGGATGTCTCAGTGGGCCCTGGGGACAATGGGGTGTCCTGGGATGTCACAATGGGCCCCAGTGACAAATGGGGTCTCCACGGTGTCACAATGGGCCCTGGGGATAAAGGGGGGTCTCCAGGATGTCACAATGGGCCCAAGTGATGAGTCCCCACAGTGCCACTATGGGCCCTGGAGACAAGGGGGGTCCCCAGGATGTCACGATGGGGCCTGGGGACAACGAGGGGTCCTGGGACGTCACAATGAGCCCTGGGGAAAAAGGGTGGTCCCCATGATGTCACAATGGGCAATGGAGACAGTGGGGGGTCCTGGGATGTCACAATGGGCCCTGGGGACAAAGTAAGGTCCTCGGCTGTCACAATGAGCCCTGAGGACAAGGGGGTCCCCAGAATTTCACAATGAGCACTGGGGACAAAGTGGGGTCCTGGGATGTCAAAATGGGCCCTGGGGACAAAGGGGGTCCCTTAATTGTCACAATGGGCCCTGGGGACAAGGGGGGTCCCTTAATTGTCACAATGGGCCCTGGGGACAAAGTGGGGTCCTGGAATGTCACAATGGGCCCAGAGGACAAAGGGGGTCCCCATGGTGCCACAGTGGGCCCTGGGGACAAAGGGGGTCCTGAGACGTCACAATGGGCCCTGGGGAAAAGGCGGGGTCCCCACGGTGTCACAATGGGCCCTGGGGACAATGGGGGGTCCTGGGATGTCACAATGGGCCCCAGTGACAAAGGGGGTCCCCATGGTGCGACAACGAGCTCTGGGGATAAAGGGGGTCTCCAGGATGTCACAATGGGCCCTGGGGACAAAGGAAGTCCCCAGAATGCCACAATGGGTCCTGGAAAGAAGTGGGGTCCCCACGGTGTCACAATGGGCCTTGGGGACAAAGGGGGGTCCCCAGGATGTCACAACGGGCCCTGGGGACATTTGGGGTCCCCAGAATGTCACAATGGGCCCTGGGAACAATAGGGGGTCCTGGGACGTCACAATGGGCCCTGGAGTAAAGGGGGGTCCCCAGGATGTCACAATAGTCCCTGGGGACAAAGAGGAGTCCCCTGAATGTCATAATGGGCCCTGAGGACAAGGAGGGTCTCCACGGTGTCACAATGGGCCCTGGGGACAATGGGGGGTCCTGGGATGTCACAATAGGCCCTGGGGACAAAGGAGGTCCCCATGATTTCACAATGGGCCCAGGGGACAATGGGGCATCCTGGGACGTCACAATGGGCCCTGGGGACAAAGGGGGTCCCCATGGTGTCACAATGGCCCTGGGGATAAAGGGGGACCCCAGGATGTGTATAATGGGGCCTGGGGACAATGGGGGGTCCTGGGATGTCACAATGGGCTCTGGGGACAATAGGGGGTCCTGGGACGTCACAATGGGCCCTGGAGAAAAGGGGGGGTCCTGGCATGTCACAATAGGCCCTGGGGACAAAGGGGGTCTTCAGGATGTCACAATGGGCCCGGGGGACAAAGGGGGTCCCCAGGATGTCACAATAGGCCCTGGGGAAAAAGAGGGCTCCCCAGGATATCACAATGGGCCCTGGGGACAAAGAGGGGTCCACAGGATGTGCACAATGGGCCCTGGGGACAAAGGGGGCTCCCCAGGATATCACAATGGGCTCTGGTGACATAGGGGTCCCCAAGATGTCACAACGGGTCCTGGGGACAAGGGGGGTCCCAAGGATGTCACAATGGGCACTGGAGACAAAGGGGGGGTCCCCACGGTGCCACGATGGGCCCTGGGGACAAGGGGGTCCCCAGGATGTAACAATGTGCCCTTGGGACAATGGGGGCTCCTGCGATGTCACAATGGGCCCTGGGGACAAAGGGAGGCCCCAGGATGTCACAATGGACCCTGGGGACAAAAGGGGTCCCCGGGATGTCACAATGGGCCCAGGGGACAACGAAGCATCCTGGGACGCCACAATGGGCCCGGGGAAAAAGGGGGGTCCCCAGGTTGTTCACAATGGGCCCTGGGGACAATGGGGGTCCTGGGATGTCACAATGAACCCTAGGGACAAAGGGGGTCCCCAGGATGTAACAATGGGCCCTGGGCACAAACGGGATCCCCATGATGTCACAATGGGCCTTGGAGACAAGGGGTGTCCCGCCCTGTCACAATGGTGCCTGGGGACAAAGGGCTCCCCAGGATGTCACAATGGGTCCTGGGGACAAAGGGGTCCCCACGATGTCACAATGGGCCCTGGGGACAAAGTGGAGTCCTGGTATGCCACAATGGGCCCCAGTGACAAAGGGGGTCCCACGGTGTCACAATGGGCCCTTGAGACAACAGGGTTCCCAGGATGTCACAATGGGCCTGGGGACAAAGGGGGCTGCCCAGGATGTCACAATGGACTCTGGGGACAAGGGTGGGTCCTGGTATGTCACAATGGCCCCTGGGGACAAAGGGGGTCCCCAGGATGTCACAATGCGCCCTGGGGAAAATGGGGGGTCCTGGGATGTCACAATGGGCCCTGGGGACAAAGGGGGCTCCCCAGGATGTCACAATGGGCTCTGAGGACAAGAGGGGTCCCAAGGATGTCACAATTGGCACTGGAGAAAAAGGGGAGGGTCCCCACGGTGCCACGATGGGCCCTGGGGACAATGGGGGGTCCTGGGATGTCACAATGGGCCCTGGGGAGAAAGTGAGTCCCCAGGATGTCACAATGGGCCCTGGGGACAAAGGGGGTTCACCTGAACGTCACAATGGGCCCTGGAGACAAAGGGGGGTCCCCAGGATGTCACAATGGGCACTGGAGAAAAAGGGGGGGTCCCCACGGTGTCACAATGAGCCCTGGGGACAATGGGGGATTCTGGGATGTCACAATAGGCCCTGGGGACAAAGGGGGTCCCCAGGATGTCACAATGGGTCCTGGGGACAACGGGGGTCCCCACAGTGTCAGAATGGGGCCGGGGGATAAAGAGGGACCGCAGGATGTGCATAATGGGGCCTGGGGACAATGGGGGGTCGTGGGATGTCACAATGGGCCTTGGGGAAAAAGAGGGTATCTCCAGGATTTCACAATGGGCCGGGGGAACAACAGGGGGTCCTGGGATGTCACAATGGGCCCTGGAGAAAAGGGGGGTCCCCAGGATGTCACAATAGGCCCTGGGGACAAAGAGGAGTCCCCTGAATGTCATAATGGGCCCTGAGGACAAGGAGGGTCTCCACGGTGTCACAATGGGCCCTGGGGACAAAGGGAGTCCCCAGGATATCACAATGGGCCCTGGGGACAAAGAAGGTCCCCATGGTGTCAGAATGGGCCCTGGGGACAAAGGGGGGTCCCCAGGATGTCACAATGGGCCCTGGGGACAATGGGGGGTCCTGGGATGTCACAATAGGCCCTGGGGACAAAGGGGGTCCCCATGATTTCACAATGGGCCCAGGGGACAATGGGGCATCCTGGGACGTCACAATGGGCCCTGGGGACAAAGGGGGTCCCCATGGTGTCACAATGGCCCTGGGGATAAAGGGGGACCCCAGGATGTGTATAATGGGGCCTGGGGACAATGGGGGGTCCTGGGATGTCACAATGGGCTCTGGGGACAATAGGGGGTCCTGGGACGTCACAATGGGCCCTGGAGAAAAGGGGGGGTCCTGGCATGTCACAATAGGCCCTGGGGACAAAGGGGGTCTTCAGGATGTCACAATGGGCCCGGGGGACAAAGGGGGTCCCCAGGATGTCACAATAGGCCCTGGGGAAAAAGAGGGCTCCCCAGGATATCACAATGGGCCCTGGGGACAAAGAGGGGTCCACAGGATGTGCACAATGGGCCCTGGGGACAAAGGGGGCTCCCCAGGATATCACAATGGGCTCTGGTGACATAGGGGTCCCCAAGATGTCACAACGGGTCCTGGGGACAAGGGGGGTCCCAAGGATGTCACAATGGGCACTGGAGACAAAGGGGGGGTCCCCACGGTGCCACGATGGGCCCTGGGGACAAGGGGGTCCCCAGGATGTAACAATGTGCCCTTGGGACAATGGGGGCTCCTGCGATGTCACAATGGGCCCTGGGGACAAAGGGAGGCCCCAGGATGTCACAATGGACCCTGGGGACAAAAGGGGTCCCCGGGATGTCACAATGGGCCCAGGGGACAACGAAGCATCCTGGGACGCCACAATGGGCCCGGGGAAAAAGGGGGGTCCCCAGGTTGTTCACAATGGGCCCTGGGGACAATGGGGGTCCTGGGATGTCACAATGAACCCTAGGGACAAAGGGGGTCCCCAGGATGTCACAATGGGCCCTGGGGATAAAGGGGACTCCCCAGGATGTCACAATAGGCCCTGGGGACAAAGGGGGTCCCCAGGATGTCACAACGGGCCCTGGGTACAAGGGGGGTCCCACCCTGTCACAATGAGCACTGGGGACAAAGGGGGTCCCCAGGATGTCACAATGGGCACTGGAGACAAAGGGGGGGTCTCCACGGTGCCACAATGGGCCCTGGGGACAAGAGGGTCCCCACGGTTTCACAATGGGCCCTGGGGACAAGGGGGATCCCTGCCCTGTCACAATGGGCCCTGGGGCCAAAGGGATCCCCAGGATGTCACAATGGGCCCTGGGGACTGCGGGGGGTACTAGGATGTCACAATGGGTCTTGGGGACAAAGGGGGTCCCCAGGATGTCACAAGTGGCCCTGGGGATAAAGGGGGTCCCCATGGTGCCACAACGTGCCCCTGGGACAAAGGGGTCCCCAGGATGTCACAATAAGCCCTGGGGACAAGGAGGGTCCCCAGGATGTCAGAATGGGCCCTGGGGACAACGCGGGGTCCTGGGATGTCACAATGGGCCACGGGGACAAAGGCGATCCCCATGGTGTCACAATGGGCCCTGGGGACAAGGGGGTCCCCAGGATGTCACAATGGGCTCATGGGATAAAGGGGGTACCCACGGTGTCACTATAGGCCCTGGGGACAACGGGGGGTCCCCACGGTGCCACGATGGGTCGTGTGGACAAGGGGGTCCCCAGGATGTTCACAACGGGCCCTGAGGACAAAGGGGGTCCCCACGGTGTCACAATGGTCCCTGGGGACAACACGGGGTCCTGGGATGTCACAATGGGCCCTGGGGACAAAGGCGGTCCCCAGGATGTCACAATAAGCCCTGGGGACAAGGGGGGTCCCCAGGATGTCACAATGGGCACTGGGGACAAAGGGGGTACCCACGGTGTCACTATAGGCCCTGGGGACAACGGGGGGTCCCCACGGTGCCACGATGGGCCCTGGGGACAAGGGGGTCCCCAGGATGTTCACAATGGGCCCTGGAGACAATGGGGTGTCCCCAGGATGTCACAATGGGCCCTGGGGACAAACAGGTCCCCAGGATGTCACAATCGGCCCTGGGCACAAAGGGGGGTGCACATGGTGTCAAAATGGGCCCTGGGGACAAAGGGCGTCCCCAGGATGTCACAGTGGGCCCTGGGGACAAAGTGGTCCCCATGGTATCAGAATGGGCACTGGGGACAAAGAGGGGTGCCCTGAATGTCACAATGGGCCCTGAGGACAAAGGGGGGTCCCCAGGATGTCGCAATGGGCCTTGGGGACAATGGGGGGTCCTAGGATGTCACAATGGGCTCGAGTGACAAATGGGGTCTCCATGGTGTCACAATGGGCCCTGAAGACAAAGGGGGTCCCCTGAATGTCACAATGGGCCCTGAGGACAATGGGGGTTCCTGGAACGTCACAATGGGCCCTGGGGAGAAAGGGAGGTCCCCAGGATGTCACAATGGGCCCTGGAGACAATTGGGGGTTTTGGGATGTCACGATGGGCTCTGACGACAAGGGGAGGTGCCCATGGTGTCACAATGGCTCCTCAGTGACAAGGGGGGTCCCTATAGTGTCACAATGGGCTCTGCAGACAATGGGGGGTCCTGGGATGTCACAATGGGCACCAGTGACAAAGGGGGTCCTCATGGTGCCACAATGGGCCCTGGGGAGTAAGTGGGGTCCTGGGATGTCACAATGGGTCCTGGGGACAAAGGGTGATCCTTTGATGTCACAAGGGGCCCTGGAGGCAAGGGGGTCCCCAGGATGTTACAATGGGCCCTGGGCACAAAGAGGGGTCCCCATAGTGTCACAATGGGTCCCCAGTGACAAGGGGGTCCCCACGGTGCCACGATGGGCCCTGGGGACAAGAGGGGGTCCCCATGGTGTCACAATGGACCCTGGGGTCAAAGGGGGTTCCCAGGACATCACAATGGGCTCTGGGGACAATGGGGATCCTGGGACATCACAATGAGCCCTGGGGACAAGGGGGGGTCCTGGGACGTCACAATGGGTCCTGGGGACAAAGCGGTTCCCCAGGATGTCACAATGGGCCCCGGGGACAAAGCAGGGTCCTGGGACGTCACAATGGGCCCTGGAGACAAAGGGATTCCCCAGGATGTCACAATGGGCCCTGGGGACAAAGGGGGTCCCCACAGTGTCACAATGGTCCCTGGGGACAAAGGAGATCCCCACAGTGTCACAATGGGCCCAGGGGACAAAAGGGGGACCCCAGGATGTCACAATGGGGTCAGGGGACAATGGGGGGTCCTGGGACGTTATAATGGGCCCTCGGGAAAAAGGGGGTCCACATGGTGCCACAATGGGCCCTGGGGACAACGGGGGTCCCAGGATGCCACAATGGACACTGGGGACAAGGGGGTCCCCAGGATGTCACAATGGGCCCTGGGGACAACGGTGGCTCCTGGGATGTCACAATGGGCCCTGGGGACACAGGTGGTCCCCAGGATGTCACAATGGGCCCTGGGGACAAAGTGGGGTCCTAAGATGTCACAATGGGCACTGGGGACAAAGGGGGTCCCCATGGTGCCACAATGGGTCCTGGAAAGAAGTGGGGTCCCCACGGTGTCACAATGGGCCTTCGGGACAAAGGGGGGTCCCCAGGATGTCACAACGGGCCCTGGGGACATTTGGGGTCCCCAGAATGTCACAATGGGCCCTGGGAACAATAGGGGGTCCTGGGACGTCACAATGGGCCCTGGAGTAAAGGGGGGTCCCCAGGATGTCACAATAGTCCCTGGGGACAAAGAGGAGTCCCCTGAATGTCATAATGGGCCCTGAGGACAAGGAGGGTCTCCACGGTGTCACAATGGGCCCTGGGGACAATGGGGGGTCCTGGGATGTCACAATAGGCCCTGGGGACAAAGGAGGTCCCCATGATTTCACAATGGGCCCAGGGGACAATGGGGCATCCTGGGACGTCACAATGGGCCCTGGGGACAAAGGGGGTCCCCATGGTGTCACAATGGCCCTGGGGATAAAGGGGGACCCCAGGATGTGTATAATGGGGCCTGGGGACAATGGGGGGTCCTGGGATGTCACAATGGGCTCTGGGGACAATAGGGGGTCCTGGGACGTCACAATGGGCCCTGGAGAAAAGGGGGGGTCCTGGCATGTCACAATAGGCCCTGGGGACAAAGGGGGTCTTCAGGATGTCACAATGGGCCCGGGGGACAAAGGGGGTCCCCAGGATGTCACAATAGGCCCTGGGGAAAAAGAGGGCTCCCCAGGATATCACAATGGGCCCTGGGGACAAAGAGGGGTCCACAGGATGTGCACAATGGGCCCTGGGGACAAAGGGGGCTCCCCAGGATATCACAATGGGCTCTGGTGACATAGGGGTCCCCAAGATGTCACAACGGGTCCTGGGGACAAGGGGGGTCCCAAGGATGTCACAATGGGCACTGGAGACAAAGGGGGGGTCCCCACGGTGCCACGATGGGCCCTGGGGACAAGGGGGTCCCCAGGATGTAACAATGTGCCCTTGGGACAATGGGGGCTCCTGCGATGTCACAATGGGCCCTGGGGACAAAGGGAGGCCCCAGGATGTCACAATGGACCCTGGGGACAAAAGGGGTCCCCGGGATGTCACAATGGGCCCAGGGGACAACGAAGCATCCTGGGACGCCACAATGGGCCCGGGGAAAAAGGGGGGTCCCCAGGTTGTTCACAATGGGCCCTGGGGACAATGGGGGTCCTGGGATGTCACAATGAACCCTAGGGACAAAGGGGGTCCCCAGGATGTCACAATGGGCCCTGGGGATAAAGGGGACTCCCCAGGATGTCACAATAGGCCCTGGGGACAAAGGGGGTCCCCAGGATGTCACAACGGGCCCTGGGTACAAGGGGGGTCCCACCCTGTCACAATGAGCACTGGGGACAAAGGGGGTCCCCAGGATGTCACAATGGGCACTGGAGACAAAGGGGGGGTCTCCACGGTGCCACAATGGGCCCTGGGGACAAGAGGGTCCCCACGGTTTCACAATGGGCCCTGGGGACAAGGGGGATCCCTGCCCTGTCACAATGGGCCCTGGGGCCAAAGGGATCCCCAGGATGTCACAATGGGCCCTGGGGACTGCGGGGGGTACTAGGATGTCACAATGGGTCTTGGGGACAAAGGGGGTCCCCAGGATGTCACAAGTGGCCCTGGGGATAAAGGGGGTCCCCATGGTGCCACAACGTGCCCCTGGGACAAAGGGGTCCCCAGGATGTCACAATAAGCCCTGGGGACAAGGAGGGTCCCCAGGATGTCAGAATGGGCCCTGGGGACAACGCGGGGTCCTGGGATGTCACAATGGGCCACGGGGACAAAGGCGATCCCCATGGTGTCACAATGGGCCCTGGGGACAAGGGGGTCCCCAGGATGTCACAATGGGCTCATGGGATAAAGGGGGTACCCACGGTGTCACTATAGGCCCTGGGGACAACGGGGGGTCCCCACGGTGCCACGATGGGTCGTGTGGACAAGGGGGTCCCCAGGATGTTCACAACGGGCCCTGAGGACAAAGGGGGTCCCCACGGTGTCACAATGGTCCCTGGGGACAACACGGGGTCCTGGGATGTCACAATGGGCCCTGGGGACAAAGGCGGTCCCCAGGATGTCACAATAAGCCCTGGGGACAAGGGGGGTCCCCAGGATGTCACAATGGGCACTGGGGACAAAGGGGGTACCCACGGTGTCACTATAGGCCCTGGGGACAACGGGGGGTCCCCACGGTGCCACGATGGGCCCTGGGGACAAGGGGGTCCCCAGGATGTTCACAATGGGCCCTGGAGACAATGGGGTGTCCCCAGGATGTCACAATGGGCCCTGGGGACAAAGAGGGTCCCCAGGATGTCACAATCGGCCCTGGGCACAAAGGGGGGTGCACATGGTGTCAAAATGGGCCCTGGGGACAAAGGGCGTCCCCAGGATGTCACAGTGGGCCCTGGGGACAAAGTGGTCCCCATGGTATCAGAATGGGCCCTGGGGACAAAGAGGGGTGCCCTGAATGTCACAATGGGCCCTGAGGACAAAGGGGGGTCCCCAGGATGTCGCAATGGGCCTTGGGGACAATGGGGGGTCCTAGGATGTCACAATGGGCTCGAGTGACAAATGGGGTCTCCATGGTGTCACAATGGGCCCTGAAGACAAAGGGGGTCCCCTGAATGTCACAATGGGCCCTGAGGACAATGGGGGTTCCTGGAACGTCACAATGGGCCCTGGGGAGAAAGGGAGGTCCCCAGGATGTCACAATGGGCCCTGGAGACAATTGGGGGTTTTGGGATGTCACGATGGGCTCTGACGACAAGGGGAGGTGCCCATGGTGTCACAATGGGTCCTCAGTGACAAGGGGGGTCCCTATAGTGTCACAATGGGCTCTGCAGACAATGGGGGGTCCTGGGATGTCACAATGGGCACCAGTGACAAAGGGGGTCCTCATGGTGCCACAATGGGCCCTGGGGAGTAAGTGGGGTCCTGGGATGTCACAATGGGTCCTGGGGACAAAGGGTGATCCTTTGATGTCACAAGGGGCCCTGGAGGCAAGGGGGTCCCCAGGATGTTACAATGGGCCCTGGGCACAAAGGGGGGTCCCCATAGTGTCACAATGGGTCCCCAGTGACAAGGGGGTCCCCACGGTGCCACGATGGGCCCTGGGGACAAGAGGGGGTCCCCATGGTGTCACAATGGACCCTGGGGTCAAAGGGGGTTCCCAGGACATCACAATGGGCTCTGGGGACAATGGGGATCCTGGGACATCACAATGAGCCCTGGGGACAAGGGGGGGTCCTGGGACGTCACAATGGGTCCTGGGGACAAAGCGGTTCCCCAGGATGTCACAATGGGCCCCGGGGACAAAGCAGGGTCCTGGGACGTCACAATGGGCCCTGGAGACAAAGGGATTCCCCAGGATGTCACAATGGGCCCTGGGGACAAAGGGGGTCCCCACAGTGTCACAATGGTCCCTGGGGACAAAGGAGATCCCCACAGTGTCACAATGGGCCCAGGGGACAAAAGGGGGACCCCAGGATGTCACAATGGGGTCAGGGGACAATGGGGGGTCCTGGGACGTTATAATGGGCCCTCGGGAAAAAGGGGGTCCACATGGTGCCACAATGGGCCCTGGGGACAACGGGGGTCCCAGGATGCCACAATGGACACTGGGGACAAGGGGGTCCCCAGGATGTCACAATGGGCCCTGGGGACAACGGTGGCTCCTGGGATGTCACAATGGGCCCTGGGGACACAGGTGGTCCCCAGGATGTCACAATGGGCCCTGGGGACAAAGTGGGGTCCTAAGATGTCACAATGGGCACTGGGGACAAAGGGGGTCCCCATGGTGCCACAATGGTCCTTGGGGACAATGGGGTCTCCCCAGGATGTCACAATGGGCCTTGGGGAGAAAGGGGTGTCCCCTGAATGTGCATAATGGGCCCTGGGGACAAAGGGTGGTCGCCGGGATGTCTCAGTGGGCCCTGGGGACAATGGGGTGTCCTGGGATGTCACAATGGGCCCCAGTGACAAATGGGGTCTCCACGGTGTCACAATGGGCCCTGGGGATAAAGGGGGGTCTCCAGGATGTCACAATGGGCCCAAGTGATGAGTCCCCACAGTGCCACTATGGGCCCTGGAGACAAGGGGGGTCCCCAGGATGTCACGATGGGGCCTGGGGACAACGAGGGGTCCTGGGACGTCACAATGAGCCCTGGGGAAAAAGGGTGGTCCCCATGATGTCACAATGGGCACTGGAGACAGTGGGGGGTCCTGGGATGTCACAATGGGCCCTGGGGACAAAGTAAGGTCCTCGGCTGTCACAATGAGCCCTGAGGACAAGGGGGGTCCCCAGAATTTCACAATGAGCACTGGGGACAAAGTGGGGTCCTGGGATGTCAAAATGGGCCCTGGGGACAAAGGGGGTCCCTTAATTGTCACAATGGGCCCTGGGGACAAGGGGGGTCCCTTAATTGTCACAATGGGCCCTGGGGACAAAGTGGGGTCCTGGAATGTCACAATGGGCCCAGAGGACAAAGGGGGTCCCCATGGTGCCACAGTGGGCCCTGGGGACAAAGGGGGTCCTGAGACGTCACAATGGGCCCTGGGGAAAAGGCAGGGTCCCCACGGTGTCACAATGGGCCCTGGGGACAATGGGGGGTCCTGGGATGTCACAATGGGCCCCAGTGACAAAGGGGGTCCCCATGGTGCGACAACGAGCTCTGGGGATAAAGGGGGTCTCCAGGATGTCACAATGGGCCCTGGGGACAAAGGAAGTCCCCAGAATGCCACAATGGGTCCTGGAAAGAAGTGGGGTCCCCACCGTGTCACAATGGGCCTTGGGGACAAAGGGGGGTCCCCAGGATGTCACAATGGGCCCCGGGGACAAAGGGGTCCCCAGGATGTCACAATGAGTACTGGGGACAAAGGCGGGGTCCCCATGGTGTCACAATGGACCCAAGTGACAGGACGAGTCCCCACGGTACCACTATGGGCCCTGGAGACCAGGGGGTTCCCCGGATTTCACAATGGGCCCTGGGGACAAGGGGGGTCCCAGGATGTCACAATGGGCACTGGGGACAACGAGGGGTCCTGGGACGTCACAATGAGCCCTGGGGAGAAAGGGGGGTCCCCACCCTGTCAGAAGGGACCCTGGGGACAAGGTGGGGTCCTGGGATGTCACAATGGGCCCTGGGGACAAAGGGGGTGTCCATGGTGCCACAATGGGCCCTGGGGAGTAGGGGGGGGGGGGTCCCCTCGGTGCCACGATGGGCCCTGGGGACAAGGGGGTCCCCAGGATGTCACAATGGGCCTTGAGGACAAATTGGGGTTCTGGGATGTCACAATGGGCCCTGGGGACAAAGGGGGTCCCCAGAATGTCACAATGGGCCCTGGGGACATTTGGGGTCCCCAGAATGTCACAATGGGTCCTGGGGACAATGGGGGATCCTGAGACGTCACAATGGGCCCTGGGGACAAAGTGGGTCCCCATGGTGTCACAATGGCCCTGGGGACAATGCAGGGTCCCCAGGATGTCACAATGGCCCCTGGGGACATTAGGGGTCCCCACAGTTTCACGATCTTAACCCTTGACACCCCCCAACTACTGGGTCCTTAGGGTTACTCCCGGGTCCCTCCTGAACTGAATCCCCGCCCGAACTCCTGGGTCTGATAGAGGGCACGAACATTTTAAGGGTTAACAAAACATAATTGGGTGCCCACTAACGAGCCAACACTTTAGGGCTGAGCCACACGAGCCCTTAGTTCAGAGCTTTAGGTGAACTCATGGTAAGGAAACCAGAACCCAGCAGTGCCAGGATCAGGAGTTTTACGGCACCAGCTGTGAACTCGAGGGGACGAGAGAACCGTGATTTACAGCAAAAAGGGGGTGCCAGGCTGGGTTCAACCGACCTGGAGCTTGGGTCCCAGTCCATTCAACACAAGGAGCCAAACCTGAGGAAGCTGAAGGAGCCTTCATCCAAAGACCCCTCCTCCAGAGCACCAGGTGGCGCCGCGCAGGCGAACAGGGGGCGTCCAGGCGGAGACTACGGCAGTGATGAGCGGGAAAGGTTATGGATGTGCGCGGGCGCTCTGGGGTCGTTGGGACACGAGCACCTCGCTGTATTTAAACGCAGCTCCTGCCGCTCGGAGCGGCGCACGAGGGGTGGAACCATCGCTCCCCTTGCGCCCGACGGCGAAACGAACGCAGCTGCTCTGGAGCCCTGCGGGGTGTGGAGGTTCATGGCTCCGGAGGCTGTAAAGTTGTTTTTGCGCCTCCGTTCCCCTCATGCCCCCCCCATTCCCTTCACACCGACCCCCAATCCACCCCCCACCCGACCCCCAGCTCCCCCCCCCACCCCGACCCCCAATCCACCCCCCACCCCGACCCCCAGCTCCCCCCCCCCACCCCGACCCCCAATCCACCCCCCACCCGACCCCCAGCTCCCCCCACCCCGACCCCCCAATGCCCCCCAGTTCCTCCCCAGACTGACCCCCAATGCCCCCTCACACCGACCCCCAAGGCCGCCCCCGCACACCAACCCCCCAGTTCCCCCCTCAAACACCGACCCCCAATCCCCCCCCGGACCCTAATTCCCCCTCGCACTGACCCCCAACGCCCCCCACACCAACCCCTAATGCCCCTCACATCGACCCCCAAATCCTCCCCAGACTGACCCCTCAAATCCTCCCCAGACCAACCCCCAACTTCCCCCCCACACCGACCCCCAATTCCCCCTCACACCGACCCCCAATGTCCCCCCCCCCACACCAGACCCCAATTCCCCCACACACCGACCCCCAATTCCCCCCCACACTGATCCCCAATGCCCCCCCACACACCGACCCCCAATTCCTCCCCAGACTGACCCCCAATGCCCCCTCACACCGACCCCCAAGGCCCCCCCTGCACTGACCCCCCCACACCGACGCCCCAATTCCCCCCTCAAACACCGACCCCCAGTGCCCCCCCACTGGACCCTAATTCCCCCTCGCACCGACCCCCAATGCCCCCCCACACACTGACCCCCAGTTCCTGCCCCCCACACCAACCCCTAATGCCCCTCACATCGACCCCCAAATCCTCCCCACACTGACCCCTCAAATCCTCCCCAGACCAACCCCCAACTTCCCCTACACCGACCCCCAATTCCCCCTCACACCGACCCCCCAAGCCCCCCCCACCGATCCCCAATTCCTCCCCACACCGACCCCCAATGTCCCGCTCACACCGACCCCCAGTTCCTCCCCCACACCGCCCCCCAATTCCCCCCTCACACCGACCCCAAATCCCCACCCCCACACTGCCCCCCAAATCCCCCCCTCACGCCGACCCCAATTCCTCCCCCCACACCGACCCCCAATGCCCCTCACGCCGACCCCCAGTTCCCCTCACAACCTCCACCAAAACGGCGGCGCCTCCCCCTACTCCCTCCCGCCTTTTCCCGCCACACACTCCCGGCACGTGACGCCGGCGAGGGGGCGTGGCCGGCGGCGAGGGGGCGTGGCCGCGGCGCCGGCGGGCGGGAAGCGCCGGGGCGGGAAGCACCGGGTGAGGAGATCGCGTCCCCTCGGGTCCCTCGTGTCTCTTCATGTCCCATCGCGTCCCCTCGGGTCCCTCGGGTCCCCTCGTGTCCCCTCATCTCCTCAGCACCCCCGCTGGAGCCCGCCCGTCCCTCCCCTCCAGGAGAGACCCCGGGGCTGGGGCGGATCCGCCATCAATCCCCCCACAGACTTTTTCTCTCTTTCATCCCCCTTTTCCCTCTTTTCCCTCTTTCCCCCTTTATCCCTCTTTCCCCCCTTTTTCCCTTCCCCCCCTTTTTCCCTCTTTTCCCTCTTTCCGCCGTTTTTCCCTCTTTTCCCTCTTTCCCCCCTTTTCCCTCTTCCCACTTTTCCCCCCCTTTTTCCCTCTTTTCCCTCTTTCCCCCTTTATCCCTGTTTCCCCCCTTTTTCTCCCTTTCCCCCCTTTTTCCCTCTTCCCCCTCTTTTCCCCCTTTTTCTCCCTTTTTCCTTCTTCCCCCCCTTTTCCGCCTTTTCCCTCTTTCCCCCTTTATCCCTCTTTTCCCTCTTTCCGCCCTTTTCCCTCTTCCCCCCTTTTTCCCTCTTTTCCCTCTTTCCCCTTTATCCCTCTTTGCCCCCTTTTTCCCTCTTTTTCCTCTTCCCCCCCTCTTCCCCCTCTTTTCCCTCTTCCCCCTTTTTCCCTTTTCCCCCCTTTTCCCCCTTTTTCCTCTTTCCCCCCTTTTCTCCCCTTTTCCCTCTTCCCTCTTTTCCCTTCTTTCCCCCCTTTCCCTCTTTCCCCCTCTTTCCATCTTATCCCTCTTTTCCCCCTTTATCCCTGTTTCTTCCCTTTTCCCCCCCTTTCCCTCTTTCCTCGCTTTTTCCCTATTTTTCCCTCTTTCCCCCCTTTTTCCCTCTTTTCCCTCTTTCCTCGCTTTTTCCCTCTTTTTCCCTCTTTCCCCCCTTTTTCCCTCTTTCCCCCCTTTTTCCCCCTTTTCCCTCTTTCCTTGCTTTTTCCCCCTTTTCCTTCTTTCCCCCCTTTTCCCCTCTTTTCCCTTTTTCCCCCTTTTCCCTCTTTCCCCCCTTTTTCCCCCTTTCCCCCCTTTTCCCTCTTCCCCGTTTCCCTCTCCCGTTTTCCCGTCCCTCCTCCCATTCCCGTGCAGCCCAACCCCTTCCCCCCTTTTCCCCAGAGCAGTTTTCATACAGATCCCCCCTTTCCCCCCAGCCCCGAACCCCCGGGGGTTTCTCAGCATCAGCAGCCACTTCACTCCCCCCAATTTAACTCTTTGTGTCCCTTTTCCAGGCTCTTTGGGAGCCCGGGTGTCCTGGGGCCGCTCTGGTTTTTGCTCCGGGGTGTTTGGAGCCCGGTGACCATGGACCTGTTTCCCTTGGGCGACGAGCTGCGTGGCTTTGCCCAGAGCCCCGGGCTGCTCTGCGGGGAAGCGCTGGAGCCCGACCTGGAGCCCAGTCTGAGCCTGGAGCCCGACCTGAGCCTGGAGCCCGACCTGGAGCCCAACCTGAGCCTGGAGCCCAACCTGAGCCTGGAGCCCGACCTGAGCCTGGAGCCCAACCTGAGCCTTGAGCTCAGTATTTACTACTGATCAGTATTTAGTAATGATGGTCAGTATTTATTAATGATGATCAGTATTTATTAATGGTGATCAGTAATTATTAATAACGGCTAGTATTTATTAATGACGCTCAGTATTTATTAATGATGGTCAGTATTTATTAATGACGATCAGTATTAGTGGTGATCAGTAATTATTAATAACGGTATTTATTAATGACGATCAGTATTTATTAATGATGGTCAGTATTTATTAGGGACAATCAGCATTTATTAATGATGGTCAGTATTTATTAATGACGATCAGCATTATTAATAAGGATCAATATTTATTAATGGTGATCAGTATTTATTAATAACGACCAGTGTTTATTAGTGATGGTCAGTATTTATTAATGGTGATCAGTATTTATTAATGATGGTCAGTATTTATTAAGGACGATCAGTATTTATTAATGGTGATCAGTAATTATTAATAACAGTCAGTATTTATTAATGACGATCACTATTTATTAATGATGGTCAGTATTTATTAATGACGATCAGTATTATTAATGATGATCATTATTTATTAATGATGATCAGTATTTATTAATAACAATCAGTATTTATTAGTGACAGTCAGCATTTATTAAGGACAGTCAGTATTTATGAATGGTGGTCAGTATTTATTAAGGACATCAGTATTTATTAATGATAGTCAGTATTTATTAAGGACAATCAGTATTTATTAATGATGGTCAGTTTTTATTAATGGTGATCAGTATTTATTAATAAGGATCAGTATTAATGATGATCAGTATTTATTAATGATGGTCAGTATTTATTAATGACAATCGGCATTATTAATAAGGATCAATATTTATTAATGGTGATCATTTATTAATAACGATCAGTATTTATTAGTGATGGTCAGTATTTATTAATGGCGATCAGTATTTATTAATGATGGTCAGTATTTATTAATAGCGATCAGTATTTATTAATGACAATCAGTATTTATTAATGACGGTCAGTATTTATTAATAACGATTGGTATTTATTAATGATGATCAGTATTTATTAATGATGGTCAGTATTTATTAATGATGATCAGCAATATGAATAAGGATCAATATTTATTAATGGTGATCAGCATTTATTAATAATGATCAGTATGTATTAATAACGATCAGTATTAATGATAACCAGTATTTATTAATGATGGTCAGTATTTATTAATGGCGATCAGTATTTATTAATAACGATCAGTATTAATGATGATCAGTATTCATTAATGATGATCAGTATTTATTAATGACAATCAGCATTATTAATAAAGACCAATATTTATTAATGGTGATCAGCATTTATTAATAATGATCAGTATTTATTAATGATGGTCGGTATTTATTAACGGCGATCAGTATTTATTAAGGATGATCAGTATTTACTAATGACGGTCAGTATTTATTAACGGTGGCTGGTATTTATCAACAATCGGTATTGATTAACGGTCGCTATCTATTAATGATGAGCATTTATTAACGGCAGAGCAACCCCTGCCCGCCACCGTTGCTTCTCTCGTGCAGGGTGGGAACATCTACCGCCTGCCGACCGCGGCTGGGAGGAAAACGCCTGCACCGGGCGGTGAGTGAACCCGTGGGAGCTTGAGGGCACGTTTGCCTTAAATCCTTGTTATTTAACCCTTTTGGCTTGAAACCTTTGAGACCGAACGCCGATTGATTCCACCGGGCAAGCTCCACCTGCCTGGAGCTTCAGTGCCGACTACGCCATCTGTTCTAAAAGCGCCGTGACTTTATCATGTTGATTTTTTTACCTATTTATCCTGATTTTTGTCACTTTAGCCGCTTGGCGGCTACTCCGGTTGAGGATGGCGGCGTCTCCATGTGCCGGAACCACGGGTGGTCGGTGGACGCCGAGAGGGGGCAGGTAACGGGCACCCATGGGTGCTGCTCATTGAGCGGGGATCTGAGCGAAGGCGGCGAGGGGGACGGCGGTGCCGTCGAAGCCCTTTGCGGGGGTCGTTACCAAATTGTGCGTAACTGGATGATTTGTGAAAGTCGCTGCCGATTGAGTGGAGACGACGGGGTGAGAAAACGAGAAATAGGGAATCGCTGCGGTGTAAAGATTCGCGTTGCGCGCTCCCGCCCGGTTTGGGTCGTGTTTAGCGTAGCGGGTTTTATTATCCTCGTTATATAATGGAGAAATAATTGGGAAGAGCAGTTTGCAAAGCGCTTTGATATCCTCCAGCGCCACCGACGCTCCCGGTTCCGTTTGTGCTCAGGTGCGCGACGCGGGCGATGCAAACACCGCGAAACCATCGTTGGGAGATGGAAACGGTGCCTCCGAACCCCCGACGCTGTCCGAAAACCCCCCTGGTGATCCCGGTGTTGGTTCCAGTGACAAGGAACGAGGTGGGTGAGGAGTACTTGGATGGTTGTGCGATGATTCGGCAACCGGCGGCGCCGGAGTCGCTTCCCAGAGCACCCGTGTGTGTGTCCCTGGCTGAACCAAGGGTGCTACGTGCCCCAGAACCCCCCAAATTACACCCAAATAACACCCAAATACACCCGGGAGTAACCCTAAGGACCCAGTAGTTGGGGGGTGTCAAGGGTTAAGATCGTGAAACTGTGGGGACCCCTAATGTCCCCAGGGGCCATTGTGACATCCTGGGGACCCTGCATTGTCCCCAGGGCCATTGTGACACCATGGGGACCCACTTTGTCCCCAGGGCCCATTGTGACGTCTCAGGATCCCCCATTGTCCCCAGGGCCCATTATGACATTCTGGGGACCCCAAATGTCCCCAGGGCCCATTGTGACATTCTGGGGACCCCCTTTGTCCCCAGGGCCCATTGTGACATCCCAGAACCCCAATTTGTCCTCAGGGCCCATTGTGACATCCTGGAGACCCCCTTTATCCCCAGAGCTCGTTGTAGCACCATGGGGACCCCCTTTGTCACTGGGGCCCATTGTGACATCCCAGGACCCCCCATTGTCCCCAGGGCCCATTGTGACACCGTGGGGACACCGCCTTTTCCCCAGGGCCCATTGTGACGTCTCAGGACCCCCTTTGTCCCCAGGGCCCACTGTGGCACCATGGGGACCCCCTTTGTCCTCTGGGCCCATTGTGACATTCCAGGACCCCACTTTGTCCCCAGGGCCCATTGTGACACCGTGGGGACCCCCCTTGTCCCCAGGGCCCATTGTGACAATTAAGGGACCCCCTTTGTCCCCAGGGCCCATTTTGACATCCCAGGACCCCACTTTGTCCCCAGTGCTCATTGTGAAATTCTGGGGACCCCCCTTGTCCTCAGGGCTCATTGTGACAGCCGAGGACCTTACTTTGTCCCCAGGGCCCATTGTGACATCCCAGGACCCCCCACTGTCTCCAGTGCCCATTGTGACATCATGGGGACCACCCTTTTTCCCCAGGGCTCATTGTGACGTCCCAGGACCCCTCGTTGTCCCCAGGCCCCATCGTGACATCCTGGGGACCCCCCTTGTCTCCAGGGCCCATAGTGGCACTGTGGGGACTCATCACTTGGGCCCATTGTGACATCCTGGAGACCCCCCTTTATCCCCAGGGCCCATTGTGACACCGTGGAGACCCCATTTGTCACTGGGGCCCATTGTGACATCCCAGGACACCCCATTGTCCCCAGGGCCCACTGAGACATCCCGGCGACCACCCTTTGTCCCCAGGCCCATTATGCACATTCAGGGGACACCCCTTTGTCCCCAAGGCCCATTGTGACATCCTGGGGAGACCCCATTGTCCCCAAGGCCCATTGTGGCACCATGGGGACCCCCTTTGTCCCCAGTGCCCATTGTGACATCTTAGGACCCCACTTTGTCCCCAGGGCCCATTGTGACATCCCAGGAGCCACCGTTGTCCCCAGTGTCCATTGTGGCATCCTGGGACCCCCGTTGTCCCCAGGGCCCATTGTGGCACCATGTGGACCCCCTTTTTCCCGAGGGCCCATTATAACGTCCCAGGACCCCCCATTGTCCCCAGGGACCATTGTGACACTGTGGGGACCCCCTTTGTCCCCAGGGCCCATTGTGACATCCTGGGGAATCCCTTTGTCTCCAGGGCCCATTGTGACGTCCCAGGACCCTGCTTTGTCCCTGGGGCCCATTGTGACATCCTGGGGAACCGCTTTGTCCCCAGGACCCATTGTGACGTCCCAGGACCCCCCCTTGTCCCCAGGGCTCATTGTGATGTCCCAGGATCCCCATTGTCCCCAGAGCCCATTGTGATGTCCTGGGAACCCCCTTTGACCCCAGGGTCCATTGTGACACCATGGGGACCCCCTCTTGTCCCCAGGGCCCATCGTGGCACCGTGGGGACCCCCTTGTCACTGGGGACCCATTGTGACACTATGGGGACCCCCCCTTGTCCCCAGGGCCCATTGTGACATCCTGGGACCCCCCTTTGTCCCCAGTGCTCATTGTGAAATCCTGGGGACCCACTTTGTCCCCAGGGCCCATTGTGGCACCATGGGGAGCGCCTTTGTCACTGGGGACCATTGTGACATTCCAGGATTTTACTTTGTCCCCGGGGCCCATTGTGACATCCTGGGGATCCCCCTTTGTCGCCAGGGCCCACTGTGACACCGTGGGCACCCTCTTTGTCCCATGGGCCCATTGTGACCTTCAAGGGACCCCCCATTGTCCCCAGGGCCCATTGTGACATCCTGGGTACCCCCTTTGTCCCCAAGAAGCATTGTGACATCCTAGTACCCCCCGCAGTCCCCAGGGCCCATTGTGACATCCTGGGGATCCCTTTGGCCCCAGGGCCCATTGTGACAGGGCGGGGATCCCCCTTGTCCCCAGGGCCCATTGTGAAACCGTGGGGACCCTCTTGTCCCCAGGGCCCATTGTGGCACCGTGGAGACCCCCCCTTTGTCTCCAGTGCCCATTGTGACATCCTGGGGACCCCCTTTGTCCCCAGTGCTCATTGTGACAGGGTGGGACCCCCCTTGTACCCAGGGCCCGTTGTGACATCCTGGGGACCCCCTTTGTCCCCAGGGCCTATTGTGACATCCTGGGGAGTCCCCTTTATCCCCAGGGCCCATTCTGGCACCATGTGGACCCCCTTTGTCCCTAGGGTTCATTGTGACATCCCAGGACCCCCATTGTCCCCAGGGCCCATTGTGAACAACCTGGGGACCCCCCTTTTTCCCCGGGCCCATTGTGGCGTCCCAGGATGCTTCGTTGTCCCCTGGGCCCATTGTGACATCCCGGGGACCCCTTTTGTCCCCAGGGTCCATTGTGACATCTTGGGGCCTCCCTTTGTCCCCAGGGCCCATTGTGACATCGCAGGAGCCCCCATTGTCCCAAGGGCACATTGTTACATCCTGGGGACCCCCTTGTCCCCAGGGCCCATCGTGGCACCGTGGGGACCCCCCCTTTGTCTCCAGTGCCCATTGTGACATCCTTGGGACCCCCCTTGTCCCCAGGACCCGTTGTGACATCTTGGGGACCCCTATGTCACCAGAGCCCATTGTGATATCCTGGGGAGCCCCCTTTGTCCCCAGGGCCCATTGTGCACATCCTGTGGACCCCTCTTTGTCCCCAGGGCCCATTGTGATATCCTGGGGAGCCCTCTTTTTCCCCAGGGCCTATTGTGACATCCCAGGACCCCCCATTGTCCCCAGGGCCCATTGTGACACCGTGGAGACCCTCCTTGTCCTCAGGGCCCATTATGACATTCAGGGGACTCCTCTTTGTCCCCAGGGCCTATTGTGACATCCTGGGGACCCCCCTTTTCTCCAGGGCCCATTGTGACGTCCCAGGACCCCCTGTTGTTCCCCCGGCCCATTGTGAAATCCTGGAGACACCCTCTTTTTCCCCAAGGCCCATTGTGACATCCCACGACCCCCCATTGTCCCCAGGCCCCATTATGCACATCCTGCGGTCCCCCTTTATCCCCCGTCCCCATTCTGACACTGTGGGGACCCCCGTTGTCCCCAGGACCCATTGTGACATCCTGGGGAGCCCCTTTGTCCCCAGGGCCTATTGTGACATCCCAAAATCCCCCATTGTCCCCAGGGCTCATTGTGACACCGTGGGGACCCCCCCTTTTTCTCCAGTGCCCATTGTGACATCCTGGGGACCCCCCTTTGTCTCCAGGGCCCATTGTGACGTTCAGGGGAACCCCCTTTGTCCCCAGGGCCCATTGTGACATCCTGGGGACTCACTTTGTCCCCAGGGCCCATTGTGACATCCCAGGACCCCCCATTGTACCCAGGGCCCATTGTGACATCCTGGGAACCCCCTTGTCCCCAGGGCCCATCGTGGCACCGTGGGGACCCTCCCCTTTTGCTCCAGTGCCAATTGTGACATCCTTGGGACCCCTCTTGTCCTCAGAGCCCATTGTGACATCCTGGGGAGACCCCTTTGTCCCCAGGGCCCATTGTGACATCCCAGGACCCCCCATTTTCCCCAGGGCGCATTGTGACATCCTGGGGACCCCCTTTGTCCCCAGGGGCCATTGTGACATACCAGGACCCACCCTTGTCCCCAGAGTCCATTGTGACATCCTGGGCAGCCCCCTTTGTCCCCAGGCCCATTGTGACATCCTGGGGACCCTGTTGTCTCAAGGGCCCATTGTGACACCGTGGGGACCCCCTTTGTCACTGGGGCCCATTGTGGCATACCAGGACTCCACTTTGTCCCCAGGGCCCATTGTGACATCCTGGGGACCCCTTTGTCCCCAGGCACCATTGTGACAGGGCGGGACACCCCTTGTCTCCAAGGCCCATTGTGACATCATGGGGATCCCATTTGTGCCCAGGGCCCATTGTTACATCCTGGGGACCCCCTTTGTCCCTAGGGTTCATTGTGACATCCCAGGACCCCCATTGTCCCCAGGGCCCATTGTGAACAACCTGGGGACCCCCCTTTTTCCCCGGGCCCATTGTGGCGTCCCTGATGCTTCGTTGTCCCCTGGGCCCATTGTGACATCCCGGGGACCCCTTTTGTCCCCAGGGTCCATTGTGACATCCTGGGGCCTCCCTTTGTCCCCAGGGCCCATTGTGACATCGCAGGAGCCCCCATTGTCCCAAGGGCACATTGTTACATCCTGGGGACCCCCTTGTCCCCAGGGCCCATCGTGGCACCGTGGGGACCCCCCCTTTGTCTCCAGTGCCCATTGTGACATCCTTGGGACCCCCCTTGTCCCCAGGACCCATTGTGCACATCCTGTGGACCCCTCTTTGTCCCCAGGGCCCATTGTGATATCCTGGGGAGCCCTCTTTTTCCCCAGGGCCTATTGTGACATCCTGGGGACCCCCTTTGTCCCCCGGGCCCATTGTGACATCCTGAAGACCCCCTTTGTCCCCAGGGCCTATTGTGACATCCCAGGACCCCCCTTTTCTCCAGGGCCCATTGTGACGTCCCAGGACCCCCTATTGTCCCCAGAGCCCATTGTGACATCCCAGGACCCCCATTGTCCCCAGGCCCCATTATACACATCCTGGGGTCCCCCTTTATCCCCAGGGCCATTGTGACACCATGGGGACCCCCTTTGTCACCAGGGCCCATTGTGACGTCCCAGGATGCCCCATTGTCCCCTGGGCCCATTGTGAAATCATGGGGACCCCCTTTGTCCCCAGGGCCTATTGTGACATCCCAGGACCCCCCATTGTCCCCAGGGCCCATTGTGACACCGTGGAGACCCTCCTTGTCCTCAGGGCCCATTATGACATTCAGGGGACTCCTCTTTGTCCCCAGGGACTATTGTGACATCCTGGGGACCCCCCTTTACTCCAGGGCCCATTGTGACACCGTGGAGACCCCATTTGTCACTGGGGCCCATTGTGACATCCCAGGACACCCCATTGTCCCCAGGGCCCACTGAGACATCCCGGCGACCACCCTTTGTCCCCAGGGCCCATTATGCACATTCAGGGGACACCCCTTTGTCCCCAAGGCCCATTGTGACATCCTGGGGAGACCCCATTGTCCCCAAGGCCCATTGTGGCACCATGGGGACCCCCTTTGTCCCCAGTGCCCATTGTGACATCTTAGGACCCCACTTTGTCCCCAGGGCCCATTGTGACATCCTGGGGACCACCTGTGTCCCCAGGGCCCATTGTGACATCCCAGGAGCCACTGTTGTCCCCAGGGCCCATTGTGACATCCTGGGGACCCCCTTGTCCCCAGTGTCCATTGTGGCATCCTGGGACCCCCGTTGTCCCCAGGGCCCATTCTGGCACCATGTGGACCCCCTTTTACCCGAGGGCCCATTATAACGTCCCAGGACCCCCCATTGTCCCCTGGGCCCATTGTGACATCCTGGGGTCCCCCTTTTGTCCCCTGGGCCCATTGTGACACCATGGGTACCCCCTTTGTCCCATGGGCCCATTGTGACATCCTGAAGACCCCCTTTGTCCCCAGGGCCTATTGTGACATCCCAGGACCCCCCCTTTTCTCCAGGGCCCATTGTGACGTCCCAGGACCCCCTATTGTCCCCAGAGCCCATTGTGACATCCCAGGACCCCCCATTGTCCCCAGGCCCCATTATACACATCCTGGGGTCCCCCTTTATCCCCAGGGCCATTGTGACACCATGGGGACCCCCTTTGTCCCCAGGGCCCATTGTGACGTCCCAGGATGCCCCATTGTCCCCTGGGCCCATTGTGAAATCATGGGGACCCCCTTTGTCCCCAGGGCCTATTGTGACATCCCAGGACCCCCCATTGTCCCCAGGGCCCATTGTGACACCGTGGAGACCCTCCTTGTCCTCAGGGCCCATTATGACATTCAGGGGACTCCTCTTTGTCCCCAGGGACTATTGTGACATCCTGGGGACCCCCCTTTACTCCAGGGCCCATTGTGACGTCCCAGGACCCCCTATTGTTCCCAGGGCCCATTGTGACATTCTGGGGACCCCAAATGTCCCCAGGGCCCGTTGTGACATCCTGGGGACCCCCTTTGTCCCCAGGGCCTATTGTGACATCCTGGGGAGTACCCTTTATCCCCAGGGACCATTATGACACTGTGGGGATCTCCTTTGTCCCCAGGGACCATTGTGACACTGTGGGGACCCCCTTTGTCCCCAGGGCCCATTGTGACATCCTGGGGACCCCCCTTGTCCCCAGGGCCCATTGTGAAATCCGGGGAACCCCCTGGTCTCCAGGGCCCATAGTGGTACCGTGGGGACTCGTCCTGTCACTTGGGTCCATTGTGACACCATGGGGACCCCGCCTTTGTCCCCAGTACCCATTGTGACATCCTGGGGACCCCTTTGTCCCCGGGGCCCATTGTGACATCCTGGGGACCCCCCTTTGTCCCCAGGGCCCATTGTGACATCCCAGAACCCCAATTTGTCCTCAGGGCCCATTGTGACATCCTGGGGACCCCCTTGTCCCCAAGGCCCATCGTGGCACCGAGGGGACCCCCCCCCCCGCCTAGTCCCCAGGGCCCATTGTGGCACCATGGACACCCCCTTTGTCCCCAGGGCCCATTGTGACATCCCAGGACCCCACCTTCTCCCCAGGGTCCCTTCTGACAGGGTGGGGACCCCCCTTTCTCCCCAGGGCTCATTGTGACGTCCCAGGACCCCTCGTTGTCCCCAGTGCCCATTGTGACATCCTGGGGACCCCCCTTGTCCCCAGGGCCCATTGTGAAATCCGGGGAACCCCCTGGTCTCCAGGGCCCATGGTGGTACCGTGGGGACTCGTCCTGTCACTTGGGTCCATTGTGACACCATGGGGACCCCGCCTTTGTCCCCAGTACCCATTGTGACATCCTGGGGACCCCTTTGTCCCCGGGGCCCATTGTGACATCCTGGGGACCCCCCTTTGTCCCCAAGGCCCATTGTGACACCGTGGGGACCCCACTTCTTTCCAGGACCCATTGTGGCATTCTGGGGACTTCCTTTGTCCCCAGGGCCCATTGTGACATCCTGGAGACCCCCTTTATCCCCAGAGCTCGTTGTCGCACCATGGGGACCCCCTTTGTCACTGGGGCCCATTGTGACATCCCAGGACCCCCCATTGTCCCCAGGGCCCATTGTGACACCGTGGGGACCCCGCCTTTTCCCCAGGGCCCATTGTGACGTCTCAGGACCCCCTTTGTCCCCAGGGCCCACTGTGGCACCATGGGGACCCCCTTTGTCCTCTGGGCCCATTGTGACATTCCAGGACCCCACTTTGTCCCCAGGGCCCATTGTGACAATTAAGGGACCCCCTTTGTCCCCAGGGCCCATTTTGACATCCCAGGACCCCACTTTGTCCCCAGTGCTCATTGTGAAATTTTGGGGACCCCCCTTGTCCTCAGGGCTCATTGTGACAGCCGAGGACCTTACTTTGTCCCCAGGGCCCATTGTGACATCCCAGGACCCCCCACTGTCTCCAGTGCCCATTGTGACATCATGGGGACCACCCTTTTTCCCCAGGGCTCATTGTGACGTCCCAGGACCCCTCGTTGTCCCCAGGCCCCATCGTGACATCCTGGGGACCCCCCTTGTCTCCAGGGCCCATAGTGGCACTGTGGGGACTCATCACTTGGGCCCATTGTGACATCCTGGAGACCCCCCTTTATCCCCAGGGCCCATTGTGACACCGTGGAGACCCCATTTGTCACTGGGGCCCATTGTGACATCCCAGGACACCCCATTGTCCCCAGGGCCCACTGAGACATCCCGGCGACCACCCTTTGTCCCCAGGGCCCATTATGCACATTCAGGGGACACCCCTTTGTCCCCAAGGCCCATTGTGACATCCTGGGGAGACCCCATTGTCCCCAAGGCCCATTGTGGCACCATGGGGACCCCCTTTGTCCCCAGTACCCATTGTGACATCTTAGGACCCCACTTTGTCCCCAGGGCCCATTGTGACATCCTGGGGACCACCTGTGTCCCCAGGGCCCATTGTGACATCAGGAGCCACCGTTGTCCCCAGGGCCCATTGTGACATCCCAGGACCCCCCATTTTCCCCAGGGCGCATTGTGACATCCTGGGGACCCCCTTTGTCCCCAGGGGCCATTGTGACATACCAGGACCCACCCTTGTCCCCAGAGTCCATTGTGACATCCTGGGCAGCCCCCTTTGTCCCCAGGCCCATTGTGACATCCTGGGGACCCTGTTGTCTCAAGGGCCCATTGTGACACCGTGGGGACCCCCTTTGTCACTGGGGCCCATTGTGGCATACCAGGACTCCACTTTGTCCCCAGGGCCCATTGTGACATCCTGGGGACCCCTTTGTCCCCAGGCACCATTGTGACAGGGCGGGACACTCCTTGTCTCCAAGGCCCATTGTGACATCATGGAGATCCCATTTGTGCCCAGGGCCCATTGTTACATCCTGGGGACCCCCTTTGTCCCTAGGGTTCATTGTGACATCCCAGGACCCCCATTGTCCCCAGGGCCCATTGTGAACAACCTGGGGACCCCCCTTTTTCCCCGGGCCCATTGTGGCGTCCCAGGATGCTTCGTTGTCCCCTGGGCCCATTGTGACATCCCGGGGACCCCTTTTGTCCCCAGGGTCCATTGTGACATCCTGGGGCCTCCCTTTGTCCCCAGGGCCCATTGTGACATCGCAGGAGCCCCCATTGTCCCAAGGGCACATTGTTACATCCTGGGGACCCCCTTGTCCCCAGGGCCCATCGTGGCACCGTGGGGACCCCCCCTTTGTCTCCAGTGCCCATTGTGACATCCTTGGGACCCCCCTTGTCCCCAGGACCCATTGTGCACATCCTGTGGACCCCTCTTTGTCCCCAGGGCCCATTGTGATATCCTGGGGAGCCCTCTTTTTCCCCAGGGCCTATTGTGACATCCCAGGACCCCCCCTTTTCTCCAGGGCCCATTGTGACGTCCCAGGACCCCCTATTGTCCCCAGAGCCCATTGTGACATCCCAGGACCCCCATTGTCCCCAGGCCCCATTATACACATCCTGGGGTCCCCCTTTATCCCCAGGGTCATTGTGACACCATGGGGACCCCCTTTGTCCCCAGGGCCCATTGTGACGTCCCAGGATGCCCCATTGTCCCCTGGGCCCATTGTGAAATCATGGGGACCCCCTTTGTCCCCAGGGCCTATTGTGACATCCCAGGACCCCCCATTGTCCCCAGGGCCCATTGTGACACCGTGGAGACCCTCCTTGTCCTCAGGGCCCATTATGACATTCAGGGGACTCCTCTTTGTCCCCAGGGACTATTGTGACATCCTGGGGACCCCCCTTTACTCCAGGGCCCATTGTGACACCGTGGAGACCCCATTTGTCACTGGGGCCCATTGTGACATCCCAGGACACCCCATTGTCCCCAGGGCCCACTGAGACATCCCGGCGACCACCCTTTGTCCCCAGGGCCCATTATGCACATTCAGGGGACACCCCTTTGTCCCCAAGGCCCATTGTGACATCCTGGGGAGACCCCATTGTCCCCAAGGCCCATTGTGGCACCATGGGGACCCCCTTTGTCCCCAGTGCCCATTGTGACATCTTAGGACCCCACTTTGTCCCCAGGGCCCATTGTGACATCCTGGGGACCACCTGTGTCCCCAGGGCCCATTGTGACATCCCAGGAGCCACCGTTGTCCCCAGGGCCCATTGTGACATCCTGGGGACCCCCTTGTCCCCAGTGTCCATTGTGGCATCCTGGGACCCCCGTTGTCCCCAGGGCCCATTCTGGCACCATGTGGACCCCCTTTTACCCGAGGGCCCATTATAACGTCCCAGGACCCCCCATTGTCCCCTGGGCCCATTGTGACATCCTGGGGTACCCCTTTTGTCCCCTGGGCGCATTGTGACACCATGGGTACCCCCTTTGTCCCATGGGCCCATTGTGACATCCTGAAGACCCCCTTTGTCCCCAGGGCCTATTGTGACATCCCAGGACCCCCCCTTTTCTCCAGGGCCCATTGTGACGTCCCAGGACCCCCTATTGTCCCCAGAGCCCATTGTGACATCCCAGGAGCCCCCATTGTCCCCAGGCCCCATTATACACATCCTGGGGTCCCCCTTTATCCCCAGGGCCATTGTGACACCATGGGGACCCCCTTTGTCTCCAGGGCCCATTGTGACGTCCCAGGATGCCCCATTGTCCCCTGGGCCCATTGTGAAATCATGGGGACCCCCTTTGTCCCCAGGGCCTATTGTGACATCCCAGGACCCCCCATTGTCCCCAGGGCCCATTGTGACACCGTGGAGACCCTCCTTGTCCTCAGGGCCCATTATGACATTCAGGGGACTCCTCTTTGTCCCCAGGGACTATTGTGACATCCTGGGGACCCCCCTTTACTCCAGGGCCCATTGTGACGTCCCAGGACCCCCTATTGTTCCCAGGGCCCATTGTGACATTCTGGGGACCCCAAATGTCCCCAGGGCCCGTTGTGACATCCTGGGGACCCCCTTTGTCCCCAGGGCCTATTGTGACATCCTGGGGAGTACCCTTTATCCCCAGGGACCATTATGACACTGTGGGGATCTCCTTTATCCCCAGGGACCATTGTGACACTGTGGGGATCTCCTTTGTCCCCAGGGCCCATTGTGACATCCTGGGGACCCCCCTTGTCCCCAGGGCCCATTGTGAAATCCGGGGAACCCCCTGGTCTCCAGGGCCCATAGTGGTACCGTGGGGACTCGTCCTGTCACTTGGGTCCATTGTGACACCATGGGGACCCCGCCTTTGTCCCCAGTACCCATTGTGACATCCTGGGGACCCCTTTGTCCCCGGGGCCCATTGTGACATCCTGGGGACCCCCCTTTGTCCCCAGGGCCCATTGTGACATCCCAGAACCCCAATTTGTCCTCAGGGCCCATTGTGACATCCTGGGGACCCCCTTGTCCCCAGGGCCCATCGTGGCACCGAGGGGACCCCCCCCCCCGCCTAGTCCCCAGGGCCCATTGTGGCACCATGGACACCCCCTTTGTCCCCAGGGCCCATTGTGACATCCCAGGACCCCACCTTCTCCCCAGGGTCCCTTCTGACAGGGTGGGGACCCCCCTTTCTCCCCAGGGCTCATTGTGACGTCCCAGGACCCCTCGTTGTCCCCAGTGCCCATTGTGACATCCTGGGGACCCACCTTGTCCCCAGGGCCCATTGTGAAATCCGGGGAACCCCCTGGTCTCCAGGGCCCATGGTGGTACCGTGGGGACTCGTCCTGTCACTTGGGTCCATTGTGACACCATGGGGACCCCGCCTTTGTCCCCAGTACCCATTGTGACATCCTGGGGACCCCTTTGTCCCCGGGGCCCATTGTGACATCCTGGGGACCCCCCTTTGTCCCCAAGGCCCATTGTGACACCGTGGGGACCCCACTTCTTTCCAGGACCCATTGTGGCATTCTGGGGACTTCCTTTGTCCCCAGGGCCCATTGTGACATCCTGGAGACCCCCTTTATCCCCAGAGCTCGTTGTCGCACCATGGGGACCCCCTTTGTCACTGGGGCCCATTGTGACATCCCAGGACCCCCCATTGTCCCCAGGGCCCATTGTGACACCGTGGGGACCCCGCCTTTTCCCCAGGGCCCATTGTGACGTCTCAGGACCCCCTTTGTCCCCAGGGCCCACTGTGGCACCATGGGGACCCCCTTTGTCCTCTGGGCCCATTGTGACATTCCAGGACCCCACTTTGTCCCCAGGGCCCATTGTGACAATTAAGGGACCCCCTTTGTCCCCAGGGCCCATTTTGACATCCCAGGACCCCACTTTGTCCCCAGTGCTCATTGTGAAATTTTGGGGACCCCCCTTGTCCTCAGGGCTCATTGTGACAGCCGAGGACCTTACTTTGTCCCCAGGGCCCATTGTGACATCCCAGGACCCCCCACTGTCTCCAGTGCCCATTGTGACATCATGGGGACCACCCTTTTTCCCCAGGGCTCATTGTGACGTCCCAGGACCCCTCGTTGTCCCCAGGCCCCATCGTGACATCCTGGGGACCCCCCTTGTCTCCAGGGCCCATAGTGGCACTGTGGGGACTCATCACTTGGGCCCATTGTGACATCCTGGAGACCCCCCTTTATCCCCAGGGCCCATTGTGACACCGTGGAGACCCCATTTGTCACTGGGGCCCATTGTGACATCCCAGGACACCCCATTGTCCCCAGGGCCCACTGAGACATCCCGGCGACCACCCTTTGTCCCCAGGGCCCATTATGCACATTCAGGGGACACCCCTTTGTCCCCAAGGCCCATTGTGACATCCTGGGGAGACCCCATTGTCCCCAAGGCCCATTGTGGCACCATGGGGACCCCCTTTGTCCCCAGTACCCATTGTGACATCTTAGGACCCCACTTTGTCCCCAGGGCCCATTGTGACATCCTGGGGACCACCTGTGTCCCCAGGGCCCATTGTGACATCAGGAGCCACCGTTGTCCCCAGGGCCCATTGTGACATCCCAGGACCCCCCATTTTCCCCAGGGCGCATTGTGACATCCTGGGGACCCCCTTTGTCCCCAGGGGCCATTGTGACATACCAGGACCCACCCTTGTCCCCAGAGTCCATTGTGACATCCTGGGCAGCCCCCTTTGTCCCCAGGCCCATTGTGACATCCTGGGGACCCTGTTGTCTCAAGGGCCCATTGTGACACCGTGGGGACCCCCTTTGTCACTGGGGCCCATTGTGGCATACCAGGACTCCACTTTGTCCCCAGGGCCCATTGTGACATCCTGGGGACCCCTTTGTCCCCAGGCACCATTGTGACAGGGCGGGACACTCCTTGTCTCCAAGGCCCATTGTGACATCATGGGGATCCCATTTGTGCCCAGGGCCCATTGTTACATCCTGGGGACCCCCTTTGTCCCTAGGGTTCATTGTGACATCCCAGGACCCCCATTGTCCCCAGGGCCCATTGTGAACAACCTGGGGACCCCCCTTTTTCCCCGGGCCCATTGTGGCGTCCCAGGATGCTTCGTTGTCCCCTGGGCCCATTGTGACATCCCGGGGACCCCTTTTGTCCCCAGGGTCCATTGTGACATCCTGGGGCCTCCCTTTGTCCCCAGGGCCCATTGTGACATCGCAGGAGCCCCCATTGTCCCAAGGGCACATTGTTACATCCTGGGGACCCCCTTGTCCCCAGGGCCCATCGTGGCACCGTGGGGACCCCCCCTTTGTCTCCAGTGCCCATTGTGACATCCTTGGGACCCCCCTTGTCCCCAGGACCCATTGTGCACATCCTGTGGACCCCTCTTTGTCCCCAGGGCCCATTGTGATATCCTGGGGAGCCCTCTTTTTCCCCAGGGCCTATTGTGACATCCCAGGACCCCCCCTTTTCTCCAGGGCCCATTGTGACGTCCCAGGACCCCCTATTGTCCCCAGAGCCCATTGTGACATCCCAGGACCCCCATTGTCCCCAGGCCCCATTATACACATCCTGGGGTCCCCCTTTATCCCCAGGGTCATTGTGACACCATGGGGACCCCCTTTGTCCCCAGGGCCCATTGTGACGTCCCAGGATGCCCCATTGTCCCCTGGGCCCATTGTGAAATCATGGGGACCCCCTTTGTCCCCAGGGCCTATTGTGACATCCCAGGACCCCCCATTGTCCCCAGGGCCCATTGTGACACCGTGGAGACCCTCCTTGTCCTCAGGGCCCATTATGACATTCAGGGGACTCCTCTTTGTCCCCAGGGACTATTGTGACATCCTGGGGACGCCCCCTTTACTCCAGGGCCCATTGTGACACCGTGGAGACCCCATTTGTCACTGGGGCCCATTGTGACATCCCAGGACACCCCATTGTCCCCAGGGCCCACTGAGACATCCCGGCGACCACCCTTTGTCCCCAGGGCCCATTATGCACATTCAGGGGACACCCCTTTGTCCCCAAGGCCCATTGTGACATCCTGGGGAGACCCCATTGTCCCCAAGGCCCATTGTGGCACCATGGGGACCCCCTTTGTCCCCAGTGCCCATTGTGACATCTTAGGACCCCACTTTGTCCCCAGGGCCCATTGTGACATCCTGGGGACCACCTGTGTCCCCAGGGCCCATTGTGACATCCCAGGAGCCACCGTTGTCCCCAGGGCCCATTGTGACATCCTGGGGACCCCCTTGTCCCCAGTGTCCATTGTGGCATCCTGGGACCCCCGTTGTCCCCAGGGCCCATTCTGGCACCATGTGGACCCCCTTTTACCCGAGGGCCCATTATAACGTCCCAGGACCCCCCATTGTCCCCTGGGCCCATTGTGACATCCTGGGGTACCCCTTTTGTCCCCTGGGCGCATTGTGACACCATGGGTACCCCCTTTGTCCCATGGGCCCATTGTGACATCCTGAAGACCCCCTTTGTCCCCAGGGCCTATTGTGACATCCCAGGACCCCCCCTTTTCTCCAGGGCCCATTGTGACGTCCCAGGACCCCCTATTGTCCCCAGAGCCCATTGTGACATCCCAGGAGCCCCCATTGTCCCCAGGCCCCATTATACACATCCTGGGGTCCCCCTTTATCCCCAGGGCCATTGTGACACCATGGGGACCCCCTTTGTCTCCAGGGCCCATTGTGACGTCCCAGGATGCCCCATTGTCCCCTGGGCCCATTGTGAAATCATGGGGACCCCCTTTGTCCCCAGGGCCTATTGTGACATCCCAGGACCCCCCATTGTCCCCAGGGCCCATTGTGACACCGTGGAGACCCTCCTTGTCCTCAGGGCCCATTATGACATTCAGGGGACTCCTCTTTGTCCCCAGGGACTATTGTGACATCCTGGGGACCCCCCTTTACTCCAGGGCCCATTGTGACGTCCCAGGACCCCCTATTGTTCCCAGGGCCCATTGTGACATTCTGGGGACCCCAAATGTCCCCAGGGCCCGTTGTGACATCCTGGGGACCCCCTTTGTCCCCAGGGCCTATTGTGACATCCTGGGGAGTACCCTTTATCCCCAGGGACCATTATGACACTGTGGGGATCTCCTTTATCCCCAGGGACCATTGTGACACTGTGGGGATCTCCTTTGTCCCCAGGGCCCATTGTGACATCCTGGGGACCCCCCTTGTCCCCAGGGCCCATTGTGAAATCCGGGGAACCCCCTGGTCTCCAGGGCCCATAGTGGTACCGTGGGGACTCGTCCTGTCACTTGGGTCCATTGTGACACCATGGGGACCCCGCCTTTGTCCCCAGTACCCATTGTGACATCCTGGGGACCCCTTTGTCCCCGGGGCCCATTGTGACATCCTGGGGACCCCCCTTTGTCCCCAGGGCCCATTGTGACATCCCAGAACCCCAATTTGTCCTCAGGGCCCATTGTGACATCCTGGGGACCCCCTTGTCCCCAGGGCCCATCGTGGCACCGAGGGACCCCCCCCCCCCGCCTAGTCCCCAGGGCCCATTGTGGCACCATGGACACCCCCTTTGTCCCCAGGGCCCATTGTGACATCCCAGGACCCCACCTTCTCCCCAGGGTCCCTTCTGACAGGGTGGGGACCCCCCTTTCTCCCCAGGGCTCATTGTGACGTCCCAGGACCCCTCGTTGTCCCCAGTGCCCATTGTGACATCCTGGGGACCCACCTTGTCCCCAGGGCCCATTGTGAAATCCGGGGAACCCCCTGGTCTCCAGGGCCCATGGTGGTACCGTGGGGACTCGTCCTGTCACTTGGGTCCATTGTGACACCATGGGGACCCCGCCTTTGTCCCCAGTACCCATTGTGACATCCTGGGGACCCCTTTGTCCCCGGGGCCCATTGTGACATCCTGGGGACCCCCCTTTGTCCCCAAGGCCCATTGTGACACCGTGGGGACCCCACTTCTTTCCAGGACCCATTGTGGCATTCTGGGGACTTCCTTTGTCCCCAGGGCCCATTGTGACATCCTGGAGACCCCCTTTATCCCCAGAGCTCGTTGTCGCACCATGGGGACCCCCTTTGTCACTGGGGCCCATTGTGACATCCCAGGACCCCCCATTGTCCCCAGGGCCCATTGTGACACCGTGGGGACCCCGCCTTTTCCCCAGGGCCCATTGTGACGTCTCAGGACCCCCTTTGTCCCCAGGGCCCACTGTGGCACCATGGGGACCCCCTTTGTCCTCTGGGCCCATTGTGACATTCCAGGACCCCACTTTGTCCCCAGGGCCCATTGTGACAATTAAGGTACCCCCTTTGTCCCCAGGGCCCATTTTGACATCCCAGGACCCCACTTTGTCCCCAGTGCTCATTGTGAAATTCTGGGGACCCCCCTTGTCCTCAGGGCTCATTGTGACAGCCGAGGACCTTACTTTGTCCCCAGGGCCCATTGTGACATCCCAGGACCCCCCACTGTCTCCAGTGCCCATTGTGACATCATGGGGACCACCCTTTTTCCCCAGGGCTCATTGTGACGTCCCAGGACCCCTCGTTGTCCCCAGGCCCCATCGTGACATCCTGGGGACCCCCCTTGTCTCCAGGGCCCATAGTGGCACTGTGGGGACTCATCACTTGGGCCCATTGTGACATCCTGGAGACCCCCCTTTATCCCCAGGGCCCATTGTGACACCGTGGAGACCCCATTTGTCACTGGGGCCCATTGTGACATCCCAGGACACCCCATTGTCCCCAGGGCCCACTGAGACATCCCGGCGACCACCCTTTGTCCCCAGGGCCCATTATGCACATTCAGGGGACACCCCTTTGTCCCCAAGGCCCATTGTGACATCCTGGGGAGACCCCATTGTCCCCAAGGCCCATTGTGGCACCATGGGGACCCCCTTTGTCCCCAGTGCCCATTGTGACATCTTAGGACCCCACTTTGTCCCCAGGGCCCATTGTGACATCCTGGGGACCACCTGTGTCCCCAGGGCCCATTGTGACATCCTGGGGACCCCCTTGTCCCCAGGGCCCATTGTGGCACCATGTGGACCCCATTTTTCCCGAGGGCCCATTATAACGTCCCAGGACCCCCCATTGTCCCCTGGGCCCATTGTGACATCCTGGGGTCCCCCTTTTGTCCCCTGGGCCCATTGTGACACTGTGGGGATCTCCTTTGTCCCCAGGGACCATTGTGACACTGTGGGGACCCCCTTTGTCCCCAGGGCCCATTGTGACATCCTGGGGAATCCCTTTGTCTCCAGGGCCCATTGTGACGTCCCAGGACCCTGCTTTGTCCCCGGGGCCCATTGTGACATCCTGGGGAACCGCTTTGTCCCCAGGACCCATTGAACATCCCAGGACCCCCCCTTGTCCCCAGGGCTCATTGTGATGTCCCAGGATCCCCATTGTCCCCAGAGCCCATTGTGATGTCCTGGGAACCCCCTTTGACCCCAGGGTCCATTGTGACACCATGGGGACCCCCTCTTGTCCCCAGGGACCATCGTGGCACCGTGGGGACCCCCTTGTCACTGGGGTCCCATTGTGACACTATGGGGACCCCCCTTTGTTCCCAGGGCCCATTGTAACATCCTGGGGACCCCCTTGCCTCCAGGGCCCCTTGTGACATCAAAGGATCACCCTTTGTCCCCAGGACCCATTGTGACATCCCAGGACCCCACTTACTCCCCAGGGCCCATTGTGGCACCATGAGGACCCCCTTTGTCACTGGTGCCCATTGTGACATCCCAGGACCCCCCATTGTCTGCAGAGCCCATTGTGACACTATAGGGACCCCCCTTGTCACTGAGGACCCATTGTGACACCATGGGCACCTCCCCTTGTCGTCAGAGCCCATCGTGACATCCCAAAACCCCCAATTGTCTCCAGGGCCCATTGTGACATCCTGGGGACCTCCCTTTCTCCCCAGGGCCCATTGTGACGTTCCAGGAACCCCCATTGTCCTCAGGGCCCATTGTGACATTCAGGGGACCCCCTTTGTCTTCAGGGCCCATTGTGACACCATGGAGACCCCATTTGTCACTCGGGCCCATTGTGACATCCTAGGACCCCCCATTGTCCCCAAGGCCCATTGCGACATCCTGGGGACCCCCCTTTGTCCTCAGGGCCCATTGTGACATTCAGGGCACCCCTCTTTGTCCCCAGGGCCCATTCTGATACCATGGGGACCACTTTGTCCCCAGGGCCCACTGTGACATCCTGGGGACGCCCTTTGTCCCCAGGGCCCATTTTGACACCATGTGCACCCCCCTTTGTGCCCAGGGCCGATTGTGTCATCCTGGGGACCCTCTTTGTCCCCAGGGCCCATTGTGACATCCTGGGGACACCCCATTGTCTCCAGGGCCCATTGTGAACATCCTGGGGACCCCCTTGTCCCCAGGGCCCATCGTGGCACCGTGGGGACCCCCCGTTGTCCCCAGGGCCTATAGTGACACCGTGGGTACCCCCTTTATCCCATGAGCCCATTGTGACATCCTGGGGACCCCCCTTGTCCCCAGGGCTTATTGTGACATCCTGGGGACCGCCTTTGTCCCCAGGGCCCATTGTGACATCCCAGGACCCCAAGTTGTCCCCAGGGCCCATTGTGACATCCCAGGACCCCAAGTTGTCCCCAGGGACCATTGTGACACCGTGGGGACCCCCTTTGTCCTCAGGGCCCGTTGTGAACATCCTGGGGACCCCCTTGTCCACACGACCCATCGTGGCACCGTGGGGACCCCCCGTTGTCCCCAGGGCCTATAGTGACACCGTGGGTACCCCCTTTATCCCATGAGCCCATTGTGACATCCTGGGGACCCCCTTGTCCCCAGGGCCCATTGTGACACCATGGGGATCGCCTTTGTCCCTGTGGCCCATTGTGACATCCCAGGACCCCGCGTTGTCCCCAGGGCCCATTCTGACATCCTGGGGACCCCCCTTGTCTCCAGGGCTTATTGTGACATCCTGGGGACCCCTTTGTCCCAGGGGCACATTGTGGCACCATGGGGACCCCCTTTATCCCCAGGGCCACTTGTGACATCCTGGGGACCCCCCTTGTCCCCAGTGCCCATTATGACATTCTGGGGACCCCCTTTGTCCCAGGGGCACATTGTGGCACCACGGGGACCCCCTTTGTCACCGGGGCCCATTGTGACATCCCAGGACCCCAAGTTGTCCCCAGGGCCCATTGTGACACCATGGGTACCCCCTTTGTCCCATAAGCCCATTGTGACATCCTGGGGACCCCCTTGTCGCCAGGGCCCATCATGGCACCGTGGGGACCCCCCTTTGTCCCCAGTGCCCATTGTGACATCCTGGGGACCCCCCTTGTCCCCATGGCTTATTGTGACACCCTGGGACCGCCTTTGTCCCCAGGGCCCATTGTGATGTCCCAGGACCCCCCATTGTCCCCAGGGACCATTGTGACATCCTGGGGACCCCCTTTGTCCCAAGACCCCATTGTGACATCCTGGGGACCCCGCCTTGTCCCCAAAGCCCATTGTGACATCCTGGGGACCCTCTTTGTCCCCAGGGCCCATTGTGGCACCATGGGGACACCCTTTGTCACTGGGGCCAGTTGTGACATCCCAGGACCCCACTTTGTCCCCAGGGCTTATTGTGATACCATGGGGAACCCCCTTGTCCCCAGGGCCCATTGTGACATTCAGGGGGACTCCTCTTTGTCCCCAGGGCCTATTGTGTCATCCTTGGGATCTCCCCTTGTCTCTAGGGCCCATTGTGAGACTGTGGAAGACCCCCTTTGTCCCCAAGTCCCATTGTGACGTCCCAGGACGCCTCGTTGTCCCCAGGACCCATTGTGACTCCATGGGAACCCCCCCTTGTCCCCAGGGCCCATTGTGATATCCTGGGACCCCCCTTTGTCCCCAGTGCTCATTGTGAAATCCTGGGGACCCACTTTGTCCCCAGGGCCCATTGTGGCACCATGGGGAGCGCCTTTGTCACTGGGGACCATTGTGACATTCCAGGATTTTACTTTGTCCCCGGGGCCCATTGTGACATCCTGGGGATCCCCCTTTGTCGCCAGGGCCCACTGTGACACCGTGGGCACCCTCTTTGTCCCATGGGCCCATTGTGACCTTCAAGGGACCCCCCATTCTCCCCAGGGCCCTTGTGACATCCTGGGTACCCCCTTTGTCCCCAAGACCCATTGTGACATCCTAGTACCCCCCGCAGTCCCCAGGGCCCATTGTGACATCCTGGGGATCCCTTTGGCCCCAGGGCCCATTGTGACAGGGCGGGGATCCCCCTTGTCCCCAGGGCCCATTGTGAAACCGTGGGGACCCTCTTGTCCCCAGGGCCCATTGTGGCACCGTGGAGACCCCCCCTTTGTCTCCAGTGCCCATTGTGACATCCTGGGGACCCCCTTTGTCCCCAGTGCTCATTGTGACAGGGTGGGACCCCCCTTGTACCCAGGGCCCGTTGTGACATCCTGGGGACCCCCTTTATCCCCAGGGCCCATTGTGACATCCTGGGGACCCCCTTTGTCCCTAGGGTTCATTGTGACATCCCAGGACCCCCATTGTCCCCAGGGCCCATTGTGAACAACCTGGGGACCCCCCTTTTTCCCCGGGCCCATTGTGGCGTCCCAGGATGCTTCGTTGTCCCCTGGGCCCATTGTGACATCCCGGGGACCCCTTTTGTCCCCAGGGTCCATTGTGACATCCTGGGGCCTCCCTTTGTCCCCAGGGCCCATTGTGACATCGCAGGAGCCCCCATTGTCCCAAGGGCACATTGTTACATCCTGGGGACCCCCTTGTCCCCAGGGCCCATCGTGGCACCGTGGGGACCCCCCCTTTGTCTCCAGTGCCCATTGTGACATCCTTGGGACCCCCCTTGTCCCCAGGACCCGTTGTGACATCTTGGGGACCCCTATGTCACCAGAGCCCATTGTGATATCCTGGGGAGCCCCCTTTGTCCCCAGGGCCCATTGTGACATCCTGTGGACCCCTCTTTGTCCCCAGGGCCCATTGTGATATCCTGGGGAGCCCTCTTTTTCCCCAGGGCCTACTGTGACATCCTGGGGACCCCCTTTGTCCCCCGGGCCCATTGTGACATCCTGAAGACCCCCTTTGTCCCCAGGGCCTATTGTGACATGCCAGGACCCCCCCTTTTCTCCAGGGCCCATTGTGACGTCCCAGGACCCCCTATTGTCCCCAGAGCCCATTGTGACATCCCAGGAGCCCCCATTGTCCCCAGGCCCCATTATACACATCCTGGGGTCCCCCTTTATCCCCAGGGCCATTGTGACACCATGGGGACCCCCTTTGTCCCCAGGGCCCATTGTGACACCATGGGGACCCCCTTTATCCCCAGGGCCATTGTGACACCATGGGGACCCCCTTTGTCCCCAGGGCCCATTGTGACACCATGGGGTCCCCCTTTATCCCCAGGGCCATTGTGACACCATGGGGACCCCCTTTATCCCCAGGGCCATTGTGATACCATGGGGACCCCCTTTGTCCCCAGGACCCATTGTGACGTCCCAGGATGCCCCATTGTCCCCTGGGCCCATTGTGAAATCATGGGGACCCCCTTTGTCCCCAGGGCCTATTGTGACATCCCAGGACCCCCCATTGTCCCCAGGGCCCATTGTGACACCGTGGAGACCCTCCTTGTCCTCAGGGCCCATTATGACATTCAGGGGACTCCTCTTTGTCCCCAGGGCCTATTGTGACATCCTGGGGACCCCCCTTTACTCCAGGGCCCATTGTGACGTCCCAGGACCCCCTATTGTTCCCAGGGCCCATTGTGACATTCTGGGGACCCCAAATGTCCCCAGGGCCCATTGTGACATTCTGGGGACCCCTCTTTGTCCCCAGGGCCCATTGTGGCACCATGGGGACCCCCTTTGTCCCCAGGGCCCATTGTGACATCCCAGAACCCCAATTTGTCCTCAGGGCCCATTGTGACATCCTGGGGACCCCCTTGTCCCCAGGGCCCATCGTGGCACCGAGGGGACCCCCCCCACCTAGTCCCCAGGGCCCATTGTGGCACCATGGACACCCCCTTTGTCCCCAGGGCCCATTGTGACATCCCAGGACCCCACCTTCTCCCCAGGGTCCCTTCTGACAGGGTGGGGACCCCCCTTTCTCCCCAGGGCTCATTGTGACGTCCCAGGACCCCTCGTTGTCCCCAGTGCCCATTGTGACATCCTGGGGACCCCACTTCTTTCCAGGACCCATTGTGGCATTCTGGGGACTTCCTTTGTCCCCTGGGCCCATTGTGACATCCTGGAGACCCCCTTTATCCCCAGAGCTCGTTGTCGCACCATGGGGACCCCCTTTGTCACTGGGGCCCATTGTGACATCCCAGGACCCCCCATTGTCCCCAGGGCCCACTGAGACATCCCGGCGACCACCCTTTGTCCCCAGGGCCCATTATGCACATTCAGGGGACACCCCTTTGTCCCCAAGGCCCATTGTGACATCCTGGGGAGACCCCATTGTCCCCAAGGCCCATTGTGGCACCATGGGGACCCCCTTTGTCCCCAGTGCCCATTGTGACATCTTAGGACCCCACTTTGTCCCCAGGGCCCATTGTGACATCCTGGGGACCACCTGTGTCCCCAGGGCCCATTGTGACATCCTGGGGACCCCCTTGTCCCCAGTGTCCATTGTGGCATCCTGGGACCCCTGTTGTCCCCAGGGCCCATTGTGGCACCATGTGGACCCCCTTTTTCCCGAGGGCCCATTATAACGTCCCAGGACCCCCCATTGTCCCCTGGGCCCATAGTGACATCCTGGGGTCCCCCTTTTGTCCCCTGGGCCCATTGTGACACTGTGGGGATCTCCTTTGTCCCCAGGGACCATTGTGACACTGTGGGGACCCCCTTTGTCCCCAGGGCCCATTGTGACATCCTGGGGAATCCCTTTGTCTCCAGGGCCCATTGTGACGTCCCAGGACCCTGCTTTGTCCCCGGGGCCCATTGTGACATCCTGGGGAACCGCTTTGTCCCCAGGGTCCATTGTGACACCATGGGGACCCCCTCTTGTCCCCAGGGCCCATCGTGGCACCGTGGGGACCCCCTTGTCACTGGGGACCCATTGTGACACTATGGGGACCCCCCTTTGTGCCCAGGGCCCATTGTAACATCCTGGGGACCCCCTTGCCTCCAGGGCCCCTTGTGACATCAAAGGATCACCCTTTGTCCCCAGGACCCATTGTGACATCCCAGGACCCCACTTACTCCCCAGGGCCCATTGTGGCACCATGAGGACCCCCTTTGTCACTGGTGCCCATTGTGACATCCCAGGACCCCCCATTGTCTGCAGAGCCCATTGTGACACTATAGGGACCCCCCTTGTCACTGAGGAGCCATTGTGACACCATGGGCACCTCCCCTTGTCGTCAGAGCCCATCGTGACATCCCAAAACCCCCAATTGTCTCCAGGGCCCATTGTGACATCCTGGGGACCTCCCTTTCTCCCCAGGGCCCATTGTGACGTTCCAGGAACCCCCATTGTCCTCAGGGCCCATTGTGACATTCAGGGGACCCCCTTTGTCTTCAGGGCCCATTGTGACACCATAGAGACCCCATTTGTCACTCGGGCCCATTGTGACATCCTAGGACCCCCCATTGTCCCCAAGGCCCATTGCGACATCCTGGGGACCCCCCTTTGTCCTCAGGGCCCATTGTGACATTCAGGGCACCCCTCTTTGTCCCCAGGGCCCATTCTGATACCATGGGGACCACTTTGTCCCCAGGGCCCACTGTGACATCCTGGGGACGCCCTTTGTCCCCAGGGCCCATTTTGACACCATGTGCACCCCCCTTTGTGCCCAGGGCCGATTGTGACATCCTGGGGACCCTCTTTGTCCCCAGGGCCCATTGTGACATCCTGGGGACACCCCATTGTCTCCAGGGCCCATTGTGAACATCCTGGGGACCCCCTTGTCCCCAGGGCCCATCGTGGCACCGTGGGGACCCCCCATTGTCCCCAGGGCCTATAGTGACACCGTGGGTACCCCCTTTGTCCCCAGTGCCCATTGTGACATCCTGGGGACCCCCCTTGTCCCCAGGGCTTATTGTGACATCCTGGGGACCGCCTTTGTCCCCAGGGCCCATTGTGACATCCCAGGACCCCAAGTTGTCCCCAGGGACCATTGTGACACCGTGGGGACCCCCTTTGTCCTCAGGGCCCGTTGTGAACATCCTGGGGACCCCCTTGTCCACACGACCCATCGTGGCACTGTGGGGACCCCCCGTTGTCCCCAGGGCCTATAGTGACACCGTGGGTCCCCCCTTTATCCCATGAGCCCATTGTGACATCCTGGGGACCCCCTTGTCCCCAGGGCCCATTGTGACACCATGGGGATCGCCTTTGTCCCCGTGGCCCATTGTGACATCCCAGGACCCCGCGTTGTCCCCAGTGCCCATTCTGACATCCTGGGGACCCCCCTTGTCCCCAGGGCTTATTGTGACATCCTGGGGACCCCTTTGTCCCAGGGGCACATTGTGGCACCATGGGGACCCCCTTTATCCCCAGGGCCACTTGTGACATCCGGGGGACCCCCCTTGTCCCCAGGGCCGATTGTGAAATCCGGGGAACCCCCTGGTCTCCAGGGCCCATAGTGGTACCGTGGGGACTCGTCCTGTCACTTGGGTCCATTGTGACACCATGGGGACCCCGCCTTTGTCCCCAGTACCCATTGTGACATCCTGGGGACCCCTTTGTCCCCGGGGCCCATTGTGACATCCTGGGGACCCCCCTTTGTCCCCAAGGCCCATTGTGACACCGTGGGGACCCCACTTCTTTCCAGGCCCCATTGTGGCATTCTGGGGACTTCCTTTGTCCCCAGGGCCCATTGTGACATCCTGGAGACCCCCTTTATCCCCAGAGCTCGTTGTTGCACCATGGGGACCCCCTTTGTCACTGGGGCCCATTGTGACATCCCAGGACCCCCCATTGTCCCCAGGGCCCATTGTGACACCGTGGGGACCCCGCCTTTTCCCCAGGGCCCATTGTGACGTCTCAGGACCCCCTTTATCCCCAGGGCCCACTGTGGCACCATGGGGACCCCCTTTGTCCTCTGGGCCCATTGTGACATTCCAGGACCCCACTTTGTCCCCAGGGCCCATTGTGACAATTAAGGGACCCCCTTTGTCCCCAGGGCCCATTTTGACATCCCAGGACCCCACTTTGTCCCCAGTGCTCATTGTGAAATTCTGGGGACCCCCCTTGTCCTCAGGGCTCATTGTGACAGCCGAGGACCTTACTTTGTCCCCAGGGCCCATTGTGACATCCCAGGACCCCCCACTGTCTCCAGTGCCCAGTGTTCAGTGTTCATTGGTTACTGGCCTTTTGCATTTGTTAGTATTTGGTTTATTATTTGTGAACGTTTTCTTGCAATAGTTGAGCCTTGCAGTAGCCAGCAGGCTCTGATTTAGGAGAAACATGGATGATCATTTTTTGCCCTGGTGCTCCATGCTCCCACGTTAGTGTGGGTTTCCTTTTGTGTGTGTGAGAGGTCTCCTGGTCAGAAGGCCCTGAGAGGCCCCGTGTTGGTCCATCTGGTCCTTGAGGGGTGTTGCATGTGGCCTGGACACAGTAGTTTGGAAGCTGCCAGGTCCCAGACAAGGGGTCTGCAGCCCCTCTGCAGCTTTGGCAATTTCAGCATGCGTCTGGGTCCCGTGTTGTTGCCTGACCCCCGTCCAGGCGCTGCAGGTCATTTCACAACGTGAAATGGAAACGCTTTTCCTTTCTGCTCGATTCCAGCCGTCCCTGTAGGCAGCGGCTCCTTGACTGCTTCACCTGAGTGTGTCCGTGAGCCTCGGGGCGATCCCACAGGTACGACCTGGGAACAAATGAGCGTTTCCATGTTAATTTTCCGTTCCTGTGAAATTTAGCTTGCTGCTTTCTTGGCTGACGCTCGGTCACGCAGAGGGGAAGTGGGTCCAGCTCAGTGCTGTGCCCCAGAGGGCTCTGCCTTGCAAAGCTCTTTGCCAACTGCTCCGTCTCTGCGCCGCTCGCAGTGCCGGCTGCCGAGGCAGCAGCAGGTTGGGGCTGAGTTTAGAGCTGGGTGAGCTCCAGGGAGTCCTTTCTCCTGACAGCTCCAGGCCTGCTTAGTGGCCACTGAGTTTGGGTTTGGGTTAGGGTTAGGCTTAGGTTTTGGAGTTTGGGTTAGGGTTAGGCTTAGGAGTTTGGGTTAGGCTTAGTCTTAAGCTTAGGAGTTTGGTTTAGGCTTAGACTTAGGGTTAGGAGTTTGAGTTAGGATTTAGGGTTAGTCTTAAGGCTAGGAGTTTGGGTTAGGGTTAGGAGTTTCCGTTAGGGTTAGGCTTAGTGTTAGGAGTTTGGCTTAGGCGTCTGGGTTGGGCTTAGGCGTCTGGGTTGGGCTTAGGCTTAGAGTTAGGAGTTTGGGTTAGGGTTAAGGGATTGGGATAAGGGTTAAGAGATTGGGTTAGGGTTAAGGGATTGGGTTAGGATTGGGTTTAGGGTTAGGAATTAGGCTTAGGTTTAGGATTAGGATTAGCGTTATGGTCTGGTTTAGGAGTTGGGGTTAGGAGTTGGGGTTAGGAATCTTAACCCTCGACAGGGACAAAGGGGGTCCCCAGGATGTCACAATGGGCCCTGGGGACAACATGGGGCCCTGGGAATTCACAATGGGCCCTGGGGACAAAGAGGGGTCCTCTGAATGTCACAATGGGCCCTGGGGACAAATGGGGGTCCCGATGGTGTCACAATGGGCCCTGGGGACAAAGTAAGGTCCTGGAATGTCACAATGGGACCCAGTAACAAAGGGGGTCCCCATGGTGCGAAAATGGGCCCTGGGGACAAAGGGGGTCCCTAGGATGTCACAATGGGCTCTGGGGACAATGGGGGGTCCTGGGATGTCACAATGGGCCCTGGGGACAAGGGGGTCCCCCGAATATCACAATGGGCCCTGGGGACAAAGGGGGTCCCCACGGTGTCCCAATGATCCCTGGGGACAATGGGGGGTCCTAGGAAGTCACAATGCGCCCAGGGGAGAAAGCGGGGTCCTGGGATGTCACAATGGGCCCTGGGGACAAGGGGGAGTCATGGGACGTCCAATGGGCCCTGGGGACAAAGGGGGTCCCCAGGATGTCACAATGGGCTCTGGGGACAAGGCGGGGTCCCCATGGTGTCACAAAACACCGTCCTCAGGGATACGGGTCAGTGCCAGGGGTGGGTTATGCTTGGCCTCCATGACCTCGAGGGTCTTTTCCAACCAAAATGAGTTTTTAGGGTTTATCCCAAATGATGGGAACCCCCGCTTCCAGCTCTGCTCTTCACCAAACACCTTTTAGAGGATGAAGAGGAAGGAGACGCAACACCTCAGCATACGGAGGGTCTTCCCCAAAGGGGTGGTCTGGGGTATCCAAAACACAAGGGGTGGTGTGGGCATCCGAAGCACAAGGGGTGGTCTGGGGTATCCAAAACACAAGGGGTGGTGTGGGCATCCGAAGCACAAGGGGTGGTCTGGGGTATCCAAAGCTCTCCTGGAGCGACTGCTGCTTCTTCTTGCTTTCCATCAGCTTCTTGATGTCTTCCTGCGTGGGGACACGCTCGTCATCTTCGTCATCTTCGTCATCTTCGTCATCTTCGTCATCTTCGTCATCTTCGTCATCTTCGTCATCTTCGCCATCAGATTCCGAGGATTCTGGAGGAGCGAACAGAGAGAAATGGGCTGGGGAGGGTCCAGCACCGGCCCTGGCTCTTCCTGCCCAGCATCCCAGGCCCATCCCCAGCTGCTCCAGCTTCATCCAAAAGAGGTGGCGAGCTCCAAAAACTCAGTGGCTCCTCCAAGAGCGTCCAATGGGAAGAGGCCCCAGGCAGAGAAGTCGTGGGCTCAAAGGAAAGCACCACGTTGCGAGGATCTCCAGAGGATCCCTGGCCTGCTCCAGAAGATCCCCATCATCAACAAGGTGAGGTCGTCCATGTTGTTTTCAAAGGCGAGGAGGAGCTCAAGGGCCCTCAGCATCGGGGCTCGCGTGCGGTTATGAGAGGGCAAGGAGGGAAGGAAGGAGGGAAGGAAGGAAGGAGGGAAGGAAGGAAGGAGGGAAGGAAGGAAGGAAGGAAGGAAGGAAGGAAGGAAGGAAGGAAGGAAGGAAGGAAGGAAGGAAGGAAGGAAGGAAGGAAGGAAGGAAGGAAGGAACCGGGGGTTCCCATCATTTGGGATAAACCCTAAAAACTCATTAATCACTTTGGTTGGAAAAAAGCACCCACCTCCATAGGACCCCATAGGGACCCATAGAGACCATAGAGGCCCATAGGGAGCCACAGAGCCCCATGGAACCCCATAGAGACCCATAGGGACCGTAAAGCCTGTAGAGACCCATAGGGACCCATAGAGACCCATAGAGCTCCATAGGACCCCATAGGGACCCATAGAGACCATAGAGGCCCATAGGGAGCCGCAGAGCCCCATGGAACCCCATAGGGACCCATAGAGACCCAAAGGGACCCATAGGGACCCATAGAGACCATAGAGACCCATAGGGACCCATAGGGACCGTAGAGCCTGTAGAGACCCATAGGGACCCATAGAGCTCCATAGGACCCCATAGGGACCCATAGAGACCATAGAGGCCCATAGGGAGCCACAGAGCCCCATGGAACCCCATAGGGACCCATAGAGACCCAAAGGGACCCATAGGGACCCATAGAGACCATAGAGACCCATAGGGACCCATAGGGACCGTAGAGCCTGTAGAGACCCATAGGGACCCATAGAGCTCCATAGGACCCCAGAGGGACACATAGAGACCATAGAGGCCCATAGGGAGCCACAGAGCCCCATGGAACCCCATAGAGACCCATAGGGACCGTAGAGCCTGTAGAGACCCATAGGGACCCATAGAGCTCCGTAGGACCCCATAGGGACCCATAGAGACCATAGAGGCCCATAGGGAGCCACAGAGCCCCATGGAACCCCATAGAGACCCATAGGGACCGTAGAGCCTGTAGAGACCCATAGGGACCCATAGAGCTCCGTAGGACCCCATAGGGACCCATAGAGACCATAGAGGCCCATAGGGAGCCACAGAGCCCCATGGAACCCCATAGAGACCCATAGGGACCCATAGAGACCCAAAGGGACCCATAGAGAGGGAGGGTTTTAGGACCCTGGGGGTTCCATAGAGACCCATAGAGCATCAAGGAGCCCCATAGGGACCCATAGAGCCTGTAGAGACCCATAGAGACCCATAGGGACCCGTAGAGACCCATAGAGACCCATAGGGACCCATAGAGAGCCAAGGAGCCCCATAGAGACCCATTAAGACCCATAAGGACCCATAGGGACCCATAGGGACCCATAGAGCCCCATGGAGGCCCATAGGAAACCACAGAGCCCCATGGAACCCCATAGGGACCTAGAGAGCTCCATAGGGACCCATAGAGCTCCATAGGGACCCATAGAGCCCCATAGGGACCCATAGAGAGGGAGGGTTTTAGGACCCCGGGGGTTCCTGCTGGGCTCAACTATGGCAAGAAAACCTTAACGAATAATTAACCGAATATTAATGAATGCAAAAGGCCAGGAACCAATGAGGAGTGAGCACTGAGCCCTGGGACAGCGGGGACAGGGACAGCGGGAATGCGACCCTGGGACCCATTGACCCCATTGACTCCCATTGACCCCATTGACTGACTCCATTGACCCCCATTGATCCCCATTGACCGATTGACCCCCATTGACCCATTGATCCCCATTGACCCCATTGACCCATTGATCCCCATTGCCCCCCATTGATCCCCATTGACCCATTGACCCATTGATCCCCATTGACCCCATTGACCCATTGACCCCATTGATCCCCATTGACCCATTGACCCCCATTGACCCCATTGACCCCATTGACCCCCATTGACCCCATTGACACCCATTGACCCCACTGACCCCATTGACCCATTGATCCCCATTGACCCCCATTGAGTCATTGAGTCATTGACTTCATTGACCCCCCATTGCCCCCCATTGCCCCCCATTGATCACCATTGATCCCCATTGCCCCCCATTGCCCCCCATTGCCCCCCATTGATCCCCATTGCCCCCATTGCCCCCATTGACCCATTGACCCCCATTGACCCCCATTGACCCCGTTGACCCATTGATCCCCATTGCCCCCCATTGACTCCCATTGCCCCCATTGACCCCATTGACCCATTGACCCATTGACCGCATTGACTCCCATTGCCCCCATTGACCCCATTGCCCCCCATTGTCCCATTGCCCCCCATTGCCCCCCACTGCCCCCATTGCCCCCCATTGCCCCCATTGTACCCACTGCCCCCATTGTCCCCCATTGTCCCCCATTGCCCCCCACTGACCCCATTGCCCCCCACTGACCCCATTGCCCCCCACTGACCCCATTGCCCCCCATTGACCCCATTGCCCCCCATTGCCCCCATTGTCCCATTTCAGGTAAAAGAGGACATAAACAAGAGAGAAAAAACAAAACACAACACATTTGGGTACTCCTGGGTCCTTTGGGGCACTCCTGGGTCCCTCCTGAACTCCTGGGTCCTTTGGGGCACTCCTGGGTCCCTCCTGAACTCCTGGGTCCCTTGGGGCACTCCTGGGTCCCTTGGGGTACTCCTGGGTCCCTCCTGAACTCCCCATAGACCCCCATAATTTCCCCCTTAGGGACCCAGGAGTGCCCCATAGTGACCCATAAGTGACTCATGGAGCCCCCTAAGTGTGTTCGGGTCCCTTCGGGTCCCTTCGGGTGAGTGCGGGCCCCACTCGGGTCCCTTCGGGTCCCTTCGGGTGTGTTCGGGTCCCACTCGGGTCCCTTCGGGTGCGTTCGGGTCCCTTCGGGTGCGTTCGGGTCCCTTCGGGTGCCTTCGGGTCCCCTCGGGTGCGTTCGGGCCCCACTCGGGTCCCTTCGGGTGCGTTCGGGTCCCTTCGGGTGCGTTCGGGTCCCTTCGGGTCCCCTCGGGTCCCTTCGGCTCCCTTCGTGTATCTTCGGCTCCTCTCGGAGCCGCCTCCGCGCACGCCACGCACAGTGGGCGTGGCCACGCACCCCCCCCGCTTCCCATTGGCCGCCGCCTGAGGAAGGGGGCGTGGCCTCGCTCGCAGCCACCGCCGCGGCGGGAAACGATCGTGAGGCGGGAAAAGGGGAAGAAAGGGGGCGGGGGGAGGAAGAGGAGGGGCCGGGGGGGGAGCGGAACACGGGTTTTGGGGTAAAAAGGGGGGGATTTGGGAGTTTGGCGCCTTTTGGGGCACTTTCGGGTGGGTTCGGGTCCCTTCGGGGAGACTTCGGGTCCCTTCGGGGAGACTTCGGGCCCCTTCGGGTGGGTTCGGGCCCCTTCGGGGAGACTTCGGGTCCCTTCGGGTGCGTTCGGGTCCCTTCGGGTGCGTTCGGCTCCACTCGGACCCCTTCGGGTGCGTTCGGGTCCCTTCGGGTGGGTTCGGGTCCCTTCGGGTGGGTTCGGGTCCCTTCGGGTTTGTTCGGCTCCACTCGGGCCCCTTCGGGTGGGTTCGGGTCCCTTCGGGTGCGTTCGGCTCCACTCGGACCCCTTCGGGAAGACTTCGGGTCCCTTCGGGTGCGTTCGGCCCCTTCGGGTGCGTTCGGGTGCGTTCGGCTCCACTCGGACCCCTTCGGGAAGACTTCGGGTCCCTTCGGGTGCGTTCGGCCCCGGCCGGGACTCGGGCGCCGCTCGGGCGCCGCTCGGCTCCGCTCGGGCGCCGTTCGGCTCCGCTCGGGCGCCATTCGGCTCCGCTCGGGCGCCGTTCGGCTCCGCTCGGGCCCATTCGGCTCAGCTCGGTTCTTTCCGTCTCCGCTCGTTTTCCCGCGCTTTCCCTCAGAGCGCGAAGCGAAGCGCGGGGACCCCCGGGGCCGCTTTTTTCGCGCTTTTCCCGAGGTGACAACAGCGGGGGCTTTGGGGACACAGCTCGGGGAGCCTCAGCGGGAGGGTTTTGGGTTGAAAAAGCGCTATTTTGGGTCAATTTTGAGGTGGTTTGTGGCCCTCCCGGCGGGGCAAGATGGCGGCTCCGGACATCGAGGGGCTGCTGGGTGAGTAATGAGGGGGAATTAGGGGTGATTAGCGCGAATTAGGGGGTAATTAGGGGGCAGCGGGGATACGGGGGGGTGGGGGGGGTGTTAATTAGCGCTGCTGAGGGTGTTAATTGTTAATGAATGCAGAGGAGGAGCCGTTGCAGGAGCTGCACCCCGGGCTGGCCCCGCTGAGGGGGATTGGGGGGGTGGGAGCGGAGCTGGAGAGGGAGGTGAGACAGGTAAGGGGGCATTGGGGACAATGGGGACAGAGAGAGAGAGTGTGTGCGGATCAGCAGTGATCACCCCAAACCTGCCCCGCAGACACGGCACCCAAAATCCTGCACCCCAAAATACTCTTCCCAAACCTGCACCCCAGATCCTGACCCCAAGCCCTGCACCAAAACCCTGCCCCTCAATCCTGCACCCCCAAATCCTCCACCCCCGATCCTGTCTTCCCAAACCCTGCAAGCCAGATCCTGCACCCCCAAATTCGGCCCTACCAAACTCTGCACCCCTAAACCCTACAACTGAAACCTTGCACCCCCTAATCCTGCCCTCCCTACCTTCCTGAACCCCGAAACCTGCACCCCAAACCCTGCATTCCCAAATCTTTCCGTCCTATACCCTACACCCCTAAACCTGCCCCCAAACCCTGCACCCCAAAGAATTCCCTCCCAAACCCTGCACCTCCAAATCCTGCACCTCAAAGGCCTGGCAACCCAAGCCCTTCAACCCCATACCTGCAACACCAAATCCTGTACCCCAAACCCAGCACCCCAGAATCCTGCACCCCAAATCCTGCCTACCAAACCTTTCACTGCAAACCCCTGCACCCCAAGATTGTGCTGCCCTAAACACTGAACCCCCAAATCCTGAAGACCCGGATCCTTGCCTCCCAAGACTCTGCACCCCCAAATCCTGCACCCAAATCTCTCACCCCCACCACCCTGCACTCCCAACCCCTGCACCCCAAAACTCCACACCTCCAAATCCTGAACCCTGAAACCCCGCACCCCCAAATCCTGTGCCCCAGTCCTGTGCACCCCACACTCTGCAACCTTAAATTTCCCCCCAAGCCCCTGCACCCCAAACGCTGCACTCTTAGACCTGACTTCTAAACCCCAAGGGCCCATTGTGACATCCCAGAACCTCCTATTGTCCCCAGGGCCCATTGTGACATCCTGGGGACCCCCATTGTCCCCAGGGCCCATTGTGACATTCAGGGGACTCCTCTTTGTCCCCAGGGCCCATTGTGACATCCTGGGGACCGCCCCTTGTCACTGGGGCCCATTGTGACGTCCCAGGACCCCCCGTTGTCCCCAGGGTTCATTGTGACGTCTTAGGACCCCCCATTGTCCCCAGGGCCCATTGTGACATCCACTGCACCCCCCTGTCCCCAGGGCCCATTGTGACATTCAGGGGACCCCTTTTTGTCCCCAGGGCCCATTGTGACATCCTGGGGACCCCCCCTTGTCCCCAGGGCCCATTGTGACGTCCCAGGACCCCCCATTGTCCCCAGGACCCATTGTGACATTCAGGGGACCCCCTTTGTCACTGGGTCCCGTTGTGAAATCCCAGGACCCCACATTGTCCCCAGGGCCCATTGTGACATCCTGGGGACCCCCCCTTTGTCCCCAGTGCCCATTGTGACATCCTGCGGACCCCCCTTTGTCCCCAGGGCCCATTTTGACATTCAGGGGACCCACCATTGTCCTCAGGGCCCATTGTGAGGTCCCAGGACCCCCCATTGTCCCCAGGGCCCATTGTGACATACTCGGCACCCCCTTGTCCCCAGGGTCCATTGTGACACTATGGGGACCCCCCCTTGTGCCCAGGGCCCATTGTGACACTGTGGGTACCACCCTTGTCTGCAGGGCTCATTGTGACATCCCAGGACCCCCCATTGTCCCCAGGGCCCATTGTGACATTCAGGGGACCCCCCTTGTCCCCAGGGCCCATTCTGATACCGTGGGGACCCCCTTTGTCCCCAGGGCCCATTGTGACATCCTGGGGACCCCCCTTGTCCTCAGGGTCCATTGTGACAGCCCAGGACCCCCCATTGTCCCCAGAGCCCATTGTGACATCCTCGGCACGCCCTTGTCCCCAGGGCCCATTGTGACATCCTGGGGACCCCCGCTTCTTCCCAGGGCCCATTGTGACGTTCCAGGACCCCCCATTGTCCCCAGGGCCCATTCTGACATCCTGGGGATCCCTCCTTGTCCCCAGGGCCCATTGTGACGTCCCAGGACCCCCCATTGTCCCCAGGACCTATTGTGACATTCAGGGGACCCCCTTTGTCACTGGGGCCCATTGTGACACCATGGAGACCCCCGCTTGTCCTCAGGGTCCATTGTGACATCCTGGGCACCCCCCATTTTCCCCAGGACCCATTGTGACATCCTGGCCACCCCCTTGCTCCCAGGGCCCGTTGTGGCACCATGGGGACACCCCCTTTGTCCCCAGGGCCCATTGTGACATCCCAGGACCCCCCTTTGACCCCAGGGCCCATTGTGGCACCATGGCAACCCCTTTTGTCCCCAGGGCCCATTGTGACATTCTTGGACCCCACTTTGTCCCCAGGGCCTATTGTGACACCATGGGGACCCCTCCTTGTCACTGGGGACCCATTGTGACACCATGGGGACCCCCCCTTGTCCTCAGGACTCATTCTCACATCCTGGACACCCCCCATTGTCCCCAGGGCCCATTGTAACATCCACTGCACCCCCTTGTCCCCAGGGCCCATTGTGACATTCAGGGGACCCCTCTTTGTCCCCAGGGCCCATTGTGACATCCTGGGGACCCCCCCTTGTCACTGGGGCCCATTGTGACGTCCCAGGATCCCTCCTTGTCCCCAGGGCCCATTGTGACGTCTTAGGACCCCCCATTGTCCCCAGGGCCCATTGCGACATTCAGGGCACCCCCTTGTCCCCAGGGCCCATTGTGACATCCTGGGGACCCCCCCTTGTCACTGGGGCCCATTGTGACGTCCCAGGATCCCCCATTGTCCCCAGGGCCCATTGTGACATCCCGTGACCCCCCTTTGTCCCCAGTGCTATTGTGAAATCCTGGGGACCCCCTTTGTGCCCAGGGCCCATTGTGGCACCATGGGGAACCCCTTTGTCACTGGGGGCCATTGTGACATCCCAGGATTCCACTTTGTCCCCAGGGCTCGTTCTGACACCTTGGGGACTCCCATTGTCCCCAGGGCCCATTGTGACACCATGGGGACGCCCCCTTTGTCCCCAGTACCCATTGTGACATCCTGCTACCCCCCTTTGTCCCCAGGGCCCATTTTGACATTCAGGGGACCCACCATTGTCCCCAGGGCCCATTGTGACATCCTGCTACCCCCCTTTATCCCCAGGGCCCATTTTGACATTCAGGGGACCCACCATTGTCCCCAGGGCCCATTGTGACATCCTGGGCAACCCCAATGTCCCCAGGGCCCATTGTGATATCTGGGGGACCCCCTTGTCCCCAGGACCCATCGTGGCACCGTGGGTGCCCTCCTTGTCACTTGGGCCCATTGTGACACCATGGGGACTCCCTCTTTGTCCCCAGTGCCCATTGTGACATCCTGCGGACCCCCCCTTTGTCCCCAGGGCCCATTTTGACATTCAGGACACCCACCATTGTCCCCAGGGCCCATTGTGACCTTCAAGGGACCCCCATTGTTCCTAGGGCCCATTGTGACGTCCTGGGGACCCCCTCTGTTCCCAGGGCTCATTGTGACTTTCAGGGGACCCCCCCCTTGTCCCCAGGGCTGATTGTGACGTCCTAGGGCCCCTCTGTGTCCCCAGGGCCCATTGTGACACTTTAGAGACCCCTCTTTGTACCCAGGGCCCATTGTGACATCCTGGGGACCCCCCCTTGTCCCCAGGGCCCATTGTGACATCCTCGGCACCCCCTTGTCCCCAGGGCCCATTGTGACATTCAGGGGACCCCTCTTTGTCCCCAGGGCCCATTGTGACATCCTGGGGACCCCCTCTTGTCCCCAGGGCCCATTGTGACGTCCCAGGACCCCCCATTGTCCCCAGGGCCCATTGTGACATCCTGGGGATCCCTCCTTGTCCCCAGGGCCCATTGTGACGTCCCAGGACCCCAGATTGTCCCCAGGGCCCATTGTGACATCCTGGGGACCCCCTTTGTCACTGGGGCCCATTGTGACGTCCCAGGACCCCACATTGTCCCCAGGGCCCATTGTGACATCCTGGGGACCCCCTTTGTCTCCAGGGCCCATTGTGACGTCCCAGGACCCCCCATTGTCCCCAGGGTCCATTGTTACATCCTGGGGACCCCCTTGTCCCCAGGACCCATCGTGACACCATGGGGACCCTCCTTGTCACTGGGGACCCATTCCGACACTCTGGGGAACCCCCTTGTCCTCAGGGCCCATTGTGATATCCTGGGCATCCCCCTTTTTCTCCCTGGACCATTGTAACACCGTGGGGACCCCCTTTGTCCCCAGGGCCCATTGTGACACTGTGGGACCCCCCCTTTGTCCCCAGGGCCTATTATTCCGTCCCGGGACCCCCATTGTCCCCAGGGCCCATTGTGACACTTGGGGACCCCCCTTGTCCCTGGGGACCCATTGTGACACCATGGGGACCACCTCTTGTCCTCAGGGCCTATTGTGAACATCCTGGGGAACCTCCATTGTCCCCAGAGCCCATTGTGAGTTCCTGGAGACCCCCTTGTCCCCAGGTCCCATTGTGACATCCTGGGGAGCCTCTTTGTCCCCACGGCCCATTGTGACATCCTGGGGACCTCCTTGTCCCCAGGACCCATCCTGGCACCGTGGAGACCTCCCTTGTCACTGGGGACCCATTGTGACACCATGGGGACCTCCCATTGTCCTCAGGGCCCATTGAGACATCCTGGGGACCCCCTTTGTCACTGGGGACCCATTGTGACATCCCAGGAACCCCATTGTCCCAAGGGCCCATTGTGACATCCTGGGGACCCCTCTTTGTCTCCAGGACATATTGTGACACCGTGGGGACCACATTAGTCCCCAGGGCCCATTGTGACATCCTAGGAATCCCCTCTTGTCCCCAGGGCCCATTGTGACATCCCAGGACCCCCCTTTGTCCCCAGGGCTCATTGTGACATTCTAGGACCCCACTTTGTCCCCAGGGCTATTGTGACACCATGGGGAACCCTCCTTGTCACTGGGGACCCATTGTGACACCATGGGGACCCCCCCTTTGTCCCCAGTGCCCATTGTGACATCCTGCCCACCCCCCTTTGTCCCCAGGGTCCATTGTGACATCCTGGGCAACCCCATTGTCCCCAGGGCCCATTGTGACATCTAGGGGGACGCCCTTGTCCCCAGGACCCATCGTGGCACCGTGGGGACCCCCATTGTCCCCAGGGCCCATTGTGACATCCCAGGAACCCCATTGTGCCAAGAGCAGATTGTAACATCCTGGGGACCCCCCTTTTTCTCCAGGACGCATTGTGACACCGTGGGGACCTCATTAGTCCCCAGGGCCCATTGTGACATTGTAGGGACCTCCCTTTGTCCCCAGGGCTCATTGTGGCACCATGGGGACCCCCCCGTGTCACTGGGGACCCATTGTGACACCATGGGGACCCCCCCATGTCCTCAGGGTCCATTGTGACATCCTGGGCACCCCCCATTGTCCCCAGGACCCATTGTGACATCCTGGCCACCACCTTGCTCCCAGGGCCCATTTTAGCACCATGGGGACCGCCTTTGACCCCAGGGCCCCTTGTGGCACCATGGCAACCACTTTTGTTCCCAGGGCCCATTGTGACATTCAGGGGACCCCATTGTCCCCAGGGCCTATTGTGACACCATGGGGACCCCTCCTTGTCACTGGGGACCCATTGTGACACCATGGGGACCCCCCCATGTCCTCAGGACTCATTTTCACATCCTGGGCACCCCCCCTTGTCCCCAGGGCCCATTGTGACATCCCAGAACCTCCTATTGTCCCCAAGGCCCATTGTGACATCCTGGGGACCCCCATAGTCCCCAGTGCCCATTGTGACATTCCAGGACCCCCCATTGTCCCCAGGGCCCATTGTGACATCCTCGGCACGCCCTTGTCCCCAGGGCCCATTGTGACATTCAGGGGACCCCTCTTTGTCCTCAGGACCCATTGTGACATCCTGGGGACCCCCCCTTGTCACTGGGGCCCATTGTGACGTCCCAGGACCCCCCATTGTCCCCAGGGCCCATTGTGACATCCTGGGGATCCCTCCTTGTCCCCAGGGCCCATTGTGACGTCCCAGGACCCCACATTGTACCCAGGATCCATTGTGACATTCAGGGGACCCCCTTTGTCACTGGGGCCCATTGTGACATCCCAGGACCCCACATTGTCCCCAGGACCTATTGTGACATCCTGGGGACCCCACTTGTCCCCAGGACCCATTGTGACACTATGGGGACCACCCCTTGTGCCCAGGGCCCATTGTGACACTGTGGGTACCACCCTTGTCCGCAGGGCTCATTGTGACATCCCAGGACCCCCATTGTCCCCAGGGCCCATTGTGACATTCAGGGGACCCCCCTTTGTCCCCAGGGCCCATTCTGATACCGTGGGGACCCCCTTTCTCCCCAGGGCCCATTGTGACATTGCAGTACCCTCCCTGGTCCCCACGGCCCATTGTGGCACCATGGGGACCCCCTTTTGTCACTGGGGCCCATTGTGACATCCCAACACCCCACTTTGTCCCCAGGGCTTATTGTGACACCATGGGGACCTCCCTTGTCCCCAGGGCCCACTGTGACATCCCATGATCCCCATTTGTCCCCAGTGCTATTGTCAAATCCTGGGGACCCCCTTTGTCCCCAGGGACCATTGTGGCACCATGGGGAACCCCTTTGTCACTGGGGCCCATTGTGACATCCCAGGACCCCACATTGTCCCCAGGACCCATTGTGACATCCTGGGGACCCCACTTGTCCCCAGGACCCATTGTGACACTATGGGGACCCCACCTTGTTCCCAGGGCCCATTGTGAAACCATCGACACCCCCCTTGTCCGCAGGGGTCATTGTGACATCCTGGGGACCCTCCTTGTCCCCAGAGCCCATTGTGACATCCAGGGGACCCACTTTCTCCCCAGGGCCCATTGTGACATCGCAGGACCCCCCTGGTCCCCAGGGCCCATTGTGACATCCTGGGGATCCCCCTTTGTCCCCAGGGTCCATTGTGACATCCTGGGCAACCCCATTGTCCCCAGGGCCCATTGTGACATCTGGGGGACCCCCTTGTCCCCAGGACCCATCGTGGCACCGTGGGGACCCTCCTTGTCACTTGGGCCCATTGTGACACCATGGGGACCTCCCCTTTGTCCCCAGTGCCCATTGTGACATCCTGCGGACCCCCCTTTGTCCCCAGGGCCCATTGTGACCTTCAAGGGACCCCCATTGTTCCCAGGGCCCATTGTGACGTCCTGGGGAGCCCCCTCTGCTCCCAAGGCTCATTGTGACTTTCAGGGGATCCCCCCATGTACCCAGGGCTGATTGTGACGTTGTAGGGCCCCTCTTTGTCCCCAGGGCCCATTGTGACATCCTGGGGAACCCCCTTGTTCCCCGGGCCCATTGTGATGTCCCGGGACCCCCCATTGTCCCCATGGCCCATTGTGACATCCTGGGGATCCCTCCTTGTCCCCAGGGCCCATTGTGACGTCCCAGGACCCCCCATTGTCCCCAGGGCCTATTGTGACATCCTCTGCACCCCCTTGTCCCCAGGGCCCATTGTGACATTCAGGGGACACCTGTTTGTCCCCAGGGCCCATTGTGACATCCTGGGGACCCCCTCTTGTCCCCAGGGCCCATTGTGACGTCCCAGGACCCCCCATTGTCCCCAGGGCCCATTGTGACATCCTGGCGATCCCTCCTTGTCCCCAGGGCCCATTGTGACGTCCCAAGACCCCCCCATTGTCCCCAGGGCCCATTGTGACATTCAGGGCACCCCCTTTGTCACTGGGGCCCATTGTGACATCCCAGGACCCCACATTGTCCCCAGGGCCCATTGTGACATCCTGGGGACCCCTCTTTGTCCTAAGGACCCATTGTGACGTCCCAGGACCCTGCATTGTCCCCAGAGCCCATTGTGACATCCTGGAGACACCCTTTGTCCCCAGGACCCATTGTGACGTCCCAGGACCCCCCATTGTCCCCAGGGTTCATTCTTACATCCTGGGGACCCCCTTGTCCCCAGGACCCATCGTGACACCATGGAGACCCCTCCTTGCCTCAGGGCCCATTGTGACATCCTGGGCATCCCCCTTTGTCACCCGGGACCATTGTAACACCGTGGGGACCCCCTTTGTCCCTAGGGCCTATTGTTACGTCCCAGGACCCCCCGTTGTTCCCAGGGCCCATTGTGACACCTTGGGGACCCCCTTGTCACTGGGGACCCATTGTGACACCATGGGGACCACCCCTTGTCCTCAGGACCTATTGTGAACATCCTGGGGAACCTCCATTGTCCCCAGAGCCCATTGTGAGTTCCTGGGGACCCCCTTGTCCCCAGGTCCCATTGTGACATCCTGGGGAGTCTCTTTGTCCCCAGGGCCCATTGTGACATCCTGGGGACCCCCTTTGTCCCCAGGGCCCATGGTGACATCCTGGGGACCTCCTTGTCCGCAGGACCCATCCTGGCACCGTGGGGACCTCCCTTGTCACTGGGGACCCTTTGTGACACCATGGGGACCTCCCATTGTCCTCAGGGCCCATTGAGACATCCTGGGGACCCCCTTTGTCACTGGGGACCCGTTGTGACATCCCAGGAACCCCATTGTCCCAAGGGCCCATTGTGACATCCTAGGGACCTCCCTTTGTCCCCAGGGTTCATTGTGGCACCATGGGGACCCCCTTTGCACTGTGTCACATTGTGATATCCAAGAACCCCACTTTGTCCCCAAGGCCCATTTTGACATCCTGGGGACCCCCTTTCTCCCCAGGGCCCATTGTGACATTCAGGGGACACCCCCCTTGTCCCCAGGGCCCATTGTGACTTCCCAGGACCCCCCATTGTCCCTAGAGCCCATTGTGACATTCAGGGGACCCCCTTTGTCACTGGGGCCCATTGTGACATCCCAGGACCCCACATTGTCCCCAGGGCCCATTGTGACATTCAGGGGACACCCCCCTTGTCCCCAGGGCCCATTGTGACGTCCCAGGATCCCCCATTGTCCCCAGGGCCCATTGTGACATTCAGGGGACCCCCTTTGGCACTGGGGCCCATTGTGACATCCCAGGACCCCACATTGTCCCCAGGGCCCATTGTGACATTCAGGGGTCCCCCCCTTGTCCCCAGGACCCATTGTGATGTCCCAGGACCCCTCATTGTCCCCACGGCCCATTGTGACATCCTGGGGACCCCCCTTTGTCACTGGGGCTCATTGAGACATCGTGGGGACCAACTTTGTCCCCAGGGCCCATTGTGACGTCCCAGGACCTCCCGTTGTCCCCAGTGTCCATTGTGACATCCGAGGAGCCCACTTTGTCCCCAGGACCCATTTTGATATTGAGGGGAACCACGTTTGTCCCCAGGGCCCATTGTGACACCATGGGGACCCCCCCTTGTCACTGGGGACCCATTGTGACACCATGGAGACCCCTGCTTGTCCTCAGGGTCCATTGTGACATCTTGGGCACCTCCCATTGTCCCCAGGACCCATTGTGACATCCTGGGGACCCCCTTGCTCCCAGGGCCCATTGTGGCGCCATGTGGACATCCCCTTTGTCCCCAGGGCCCATTGTGACATTCCAGGACCCCCCATTGTCCCCAGGGCCCATTGTGACATCCACTGCACCCCCTTGTCCCCAGGGCCCATTCTGACGTCCCAGGACCCCCCATTGTCCCCAGGGCCCATTGTGACATCCTGGGGATCCCTCCTTGTCCTCAGGGCCCATTGTGACGTCTTAGGAACCCCCGTTGTCCCCAGGGCCCATTGTGACATTCAGGGGACGCCTCTTTGAAACCCAGGGCACATTGTGACATCCTGGGGACCCCCCCTTGTCCCCACAGCCCATTGTGACGTCCCAGGACCCCCCCTTGTTCCCAGGGCCCATTGTGACATCCTGGGTACCACCCTTGTCCGCAGGGCTCATTGTGACGTCCCAGGACCCCCCATTGTCCCCAGGGCCCATTGTGACATCCTGGGGATCCCTCCTTGTCCGCAGGGCCCATTGTGACGTCCCAGGACCCCCCATTGTCCCCAGGGCCCATTGTGACATCCTCTGCACCCCCTTGTCCCCAGGGCCCATTGTGACATTCCGGGGACCCCTGTTTGTTCCCAGGGCCCATTGTGACATCCTGGGGACCCCCTCTTGTCACTGGGGCCCATTGTGACGTCCCAGGACCCGCTATTGTCCCCAGGGCCGATTGTGACATTCAGGGGACCCCTATTTGTCCCCAGGGCCCATTGTGAATTCTAAGGACCCCCCATTGTCCCCAGGGCCCATTGTGACATCCTGGGGACCCTCCTTGTCCCCAGAGCCCATTGTGACATCCAAGGGACCCCCTTTGTCTCCAGGGCCCATTGTGGCACCATGGGGACCCCCTTTGACACTGGGGCCCATTGTGACACCGTCGACACCCCCCTTTGTCCCCAGGGCCCATTGTGACGTCCTGGGGACCCCCCTTGTCCCCAGAGCCCATTGTGACATCCAGGGGACCCCCTCTTGTCCCCAGGGCCCATTGTGACGTCCCAGGACCGCCCATTGTCCCCAGGGCCCATTGTGACATCCTGGGGATCCCTCCTTGTCCCCAGGGCCCATTGTGACGTCCCAGGACCCCCCATTGTCCCCAGGACGCATTGTGACATTCAGGGGACCCCCTTTGTCACTGGGGCCTATTGTGACATCGCAGGACCCCACATTGTCCCCAGGGCCCATTGTGACATCCTCTGCACCCCCTTGTCCCCAGGGCCCATTGTGACATTCAGGGGACCCCTCTTTGTCCCCAGGGCCCATTGTGACATCCTGGGGATCCCTCGTTGTCCCCAGGGCCCATTGTGACGTCCCAGCACCCCCCATTGTCCCCAGGACCTACTGTGACATTCAGGGGAGCCCCTTTGTCACTGGGGTCCATTGTGACACCATGGAGACCCCCGCTTGTCCTCAGGGTCCATTGTGACATCCTGGGCACCCCCCATTTTCCCCAGGACCCATTGTGACATCCTGGCCACCCCCTTGCTCCCAGGGCCCGTTGTGGCACCATGGGGACACCCCCTTTGTCCCCAGGGCCCATTGTGACATCCCAGGACCCCCCTTTGTCCCCAGGGCCATTGTGAAATCCTGGGGACCCCTTTTGTCCCCAGGGCCCATTGTGGCACCATGGGGAACCCCTTTGTCACTGGGGACCATTGTGACATTCCAGGATTCCACTTTGTCCCCAGGGCTCGTTCTGACACCTTGGGGACTCCCATTGTCCCCAGGGCCCATTGTGACATCCCAGGACCCCACTTTGTCCCCAGGGCTTATTGTGACATCTGGGGGACGCCCTTGTCCCCAGGACCCATCCTGGCACCGTGGGGACCCTCCTTGTCACTTGGGCCCATTGTGACACCATGGGGACCCACCCTTTGTCCCCAGTGCCCATTGTGACATCCTGCGGACCCCCCGTTGTCCCCAGGGCCCATTGTGACATTCAGGGGACCCACCATTGTCCTCAGGGCCCATTGTGACATCCTCAGCACCCCCTTGTCCCCAGGGCCCATTGTGACATTCAGGGGACCCCTCTTTTTCCCCAGGGCCCATTGTGACATCCTGGGGACCCCCCTTGTCCCCAGGGCCCAATGTGACGTCCCAGAACCCGCCATTGTCCCCAGGGCCCATTGTGACATCCTGGGGATCCCTGCTTGTCCCCAGGGCCCATTGGGACGTCCCAGGACCCGCTATTGTCCCCAGGGCCCATTTTGACATCCTGGGGATCCCTCCTTGTCCCCAGGGCCCATTGGGACGTCCCAGGACCCCCCATTGTCCCCAGGGCCCATTGTGACATTCAGGGGCCCCCGTTTGTCACGGGGGCCCATTGTGACATCCCAGGACCCCACATTGTCCCCAGGGCCCTTGTGACATCCTGGGGAGCCCACTTGTCCCCAGGACCCATTGTGACACTATAGGGACCCCCCCTTGTGCCCAGTGACCATTGTGACACCGTGGGTACCACCCTTGTCCGCAGGGCCCATTGTGACATCCTAGGGACACCCCCTTGTCTCCAGGGCCCATTGTGACATCCTGGGCACCCCCCATTTTCCCCAGGACCCATTGTGACATCCTGGGGATCCCTCCTTGTCCCCAGGGCCCATTGTGACGTCCCAGCACCCCCCATTGTCCCCAGGACCTACTGTGACATTCAGGGGAGCCCCTTTGTCACTGGGGCCCATTGTGACACCATGGAGACCCCCGCTTGTCCTCAGGGTCCATTGTGACATCCTGGGCACCCCCCATTTTCCCCAGGACCCATTGTGACATCCTGGCCACCCCCTTGCTCCCAGGGCCCGTTGTGGCACCATGGGGATACCCCCTTTGTCCCCAGGGCCCATTGTGACATCCCAGGACCCCCCTTTGTCCCCAGGGCCATTGTAGCACCATGGGGACCCCCTTTGACCCCAGGGCCCATTGTGGCACCATGGCAACCCCTTTTGTCCCCAGGGCCCATTGTGACATTCTTGGACCCCACTTTGTCCCCAGGGCCTATTGTGACACCATGGGGACCCCTCCTTGTCACTGGGGACCCATTGTGACACCATGGGGACCCCCCCTTGTCCTCAGGACTCATTCTCACATCCTGGACACCCCCCATTGTCCCCAGGGCCCATTGTGACATCCACTGCACCCCCTTGTCCCCAGGTCCCATTGTGACATTCAGGGGACCCCTCTTTGTCCCCAGGGCCCATTGTGACATCCTGGGGACCCCCCCTTGTCCCCAGGGCTCATTGAGACGTCCCAGGACCCCCCACTGTCCCCAGGGCCCATTGTGACATTCAGGGGACCCCCTTTGTCCCCAGGGCCCATTCTGATACCGTGGGGACCCCCCATTGTCCCCAGGGCCCATTGTGACATGCTGGGGACGCTCTTTGTCCACAGGGCCCATTGTGACATCCTGGGGACCCTCCTTGTCCCCAGAGCCCATTGTGACATCCAGGGGACCCCCTTTGTCCCCAGGGCCCATTGTGGCACCATGAGGACCCTCTTTGTCACTGGGGCCCATTGTGACATCCCAGGACCCCACTTTGTCCCCAGGGCTTATTGTGACGCCATGGGAATCTCCCTTGTCCCCAGGGCCCATTGTGACATCCCATGACCCCCCTTTGTCCCCAGTGCTATTGTGAAATCCTGGGGACCCCTTTTGTCCCCAGGGCCCATTGTGACACCGTGGGGAACCCCTTTGTCACTGGGGCCATTGTGACATTCCAGGATTTCACTTTGTCCCCAGGGCTCGTTCTGACACCTTGGGTTCTCCCATTGTCCCCAGGGCCCATTGTGACATCCTGGGCAACCCCATTGTCCCCAGGGCCCATTGTGACATCCTGGGGACCCCCATTGTCCCCAAGGCCCATTGTGACATTCCAGGACCCCCCATTGTCCCCAGGGCCCATTGTGACATCCACTGCACCCCCTTGTCCCCAGGGCCCATTGTGACATTCAGGGGACCCCTCTTTGTCCCCAGAGCCCATTGTGACATCCTGGGGACCCCCCTTCTCACTGGGGCCCATTGTGACGTCCCAGGACCCCCCATTGTCCCCAGGGACCATTGTGACATCCTGGCGATCCCTCCTAGTCCCCAGGGCCCCCCATTGTCCCCAGGACCCATTGTGACATTCAGGGGGCCCCTTTGTCACTGGGGCCCATTGTGACATCCCAGGACCCCACATTGTCCCCAGGGCCCATTGTGACATCCTGGGGACCCTCCTTGTCCCCAGAGCCCACTCTGACATCCAGGGGACCCCCTTTGTCCCCATGGCCCATTGTGGCACCATAGGGACCCCCTTTGTCACTGGGGCCCATTGTGACATCCCAGGATACCCCCTGGTCCCCAGGCCCCATTGTGACATCCTGGGGACCCCCTTGTCCCCAGGGCCCATTGTGACATCCCAGGACCCCCCATTGTCCCCAGGGCCCATTGTGACATCCCAGGACCCCCCATTGTCCCCAGGGCCCATTGTGACATCCTCGGCACCCCTTTGTCCCCCGGGCCCATTGTGACATCCTGGGGACCCCCCCTTGTCCCCAGGGCCCATTGTGACGTCCCAGGGCCCCCATTGTCCCCAGGGGCCATTGTGACATCCTAGGGATCCCTCCTTGTCCCCAGGGCCCATTGTGACATTCAGTGGACCCCTCTTTGTCCCTAGGGCCCATTGTGACATCCTGGGGATCCCTCCTTGTCCCCAGTACTCATTGTGACGTCCCAGGATCCCCATTGTCCCCAGGACCTATTGTGACATTCAGGGGACCCCCTTTGTCACTGGGGCCCATTGTGACACCATGGAGACCCCCGCTTGTCCCCAGGGCCCATTGTGACATCCCAGGACCCCCCTTTGACCCCAGGGCCCATTGTGGCACCATGGCAACCCCTTTTGTCCCCAGGGCCCATTGTGACATTCTTGGACCCCACTTTGTCCCCAGGACCTATTGTGACACCATGGGGACCCCCCCTTGTCCTCAGGACTCATTCTCACATCCTGGACACCCCCCATTGTCCCCAGGGCCCATTGTGACATCCACTGCACCCCATTGTCCCCAGGGCCCATTGTGACATTCAGGGGACCCCTCTTTGTCCCCAGGGCCCATTGTGACATGCTGGGGACGCTCTTTGTCCCCAGGGCCCATTGTGACATCCTGGGGACCCTCCTTGTCCCCAGAGCCCATTGTGACATCCAGGGGACCCCCTTTGTCCCCAGGGCCCATTGTGGCACCATGAGGACCCTCTTTGTCACTGGGCCCCATTGTGACATCCCAGGACCCCCCTTTGTCCCCAGGGCCCATTGTGACATCCCAGGACCCCACTTTGTCCCCAGGGCTTATTGTGACACCATGGGGATCTCCCTTGTCCCCAGGGCCCATTGTGACATCCCATGACCCCCCTTTGTCCCCAGTGCTATTGTGAAATCCTGGGGACCCCTTATGTCCCCAGGGCCCATTATGACACCATGGGGAACCCCTTTGTCACTGGGGGCCATTGTGACATTCCAGGACCCCCCATTGTCCCCAGGGCCCATTGTGACATTCAGGGCACCCCCTTGTCCCCAGGGCCCATTGTGACATTCAGGGCACCCCTCTTTGTCCCCAGGGCCCATTGTGACATCCTGGGGACCCCCACTTGTCACTGGGACCCATTGTGACATCCCAGGACCCCCCATTGTCCCCAGGGCCCATTGTGACATCCACTGCACCCCCTTGTCCCCAGGGCCCATTGTGACATTCAGGGCACCCCTCTTTGTACCCAGGGCACACTGTGACATCCTGAGGACCCCCCCTTGTCACTGGGGCCCATTGTGACGTCCCAGGACCCCCCATTGTCGCCAGGGCCCATTGTGACATCCTGGGGATCCCTTCTTGTCCCCAGGGCCCATTGTGACGTCCCAGGACCCCCCATTGTCCCCAGGACCCATTGTGACATTCAGGTGGCCCCTTTGTCACTGGGGCCCATTGTGACATCCCAGGACCCCACATTGTCCCCAGGACACATTGTCACATCCTGGGGACCCCACTTGTCCCCAGGACCCACTGTGACACTATGGGGACCCCCCCTTGTCCCCAGGGCCCATTGTGAGGTCCCAGGACCCGACATTGTCCCCAGGGCCCATTGTGACATCCTCTGCACCCCCTTGTCCCCAGGGCCCACTGTGACGTCCCAGGACCCACCCTTGTCCGCAGGGCTCATTGTGACATCGCAGGACCCCCCTTTGTCCCCAGGGCCCATTCTGATACCGTGGGGATCCCCTTTGTCCCCAGAATCCATTGTGACATCCAGGGGACCTCCTTTGTCCCCAGGGCCCATTGTGACATCGCAGGACCCCCCTGGGCCCCAGGGCGCATTTTGACATCCTGGGGATGCCCCCTTGTCAACGGGGCCCATTGTGACGTCCCAGGACCCCCCATTGTGTCCAGGGCCCATTGTGACATCCTGGGGATCCCTGCTTGTCCCCAGGGCCCATTGTGACGTCTTAGGACCCCCCGTTGTCCCCAGGGCCCATTGTGACATCCTGGGGATCCCTCCTTGTCCCCAGGGCCCATTGTGACGTCCCAGGACTCCCCACTGTCCTCAGGACCTATTGTAACATTCAGGGGACCCCCTTTGTCACTGGGGCCCATTGTGACATCCCAGGACCCCACATTGTCCCCAGGGCCCATTGTGACATCCTGGGGACCCCATTTTCCCCAGGACCCATTGTGACACTATGGGTACACCCCCTTGTCCCCAGGGCCAATTGTGACGTCCCAGGACCCCCCATTGTTCCCAGGGCCCATTGTGATGTCCTTGGGAGCCCCCTCTCTTCCCAGGGCTCATTGTGACTCTCAGGGGACCCCACCTTGTCCCCAGGACTGATTGTGACGTCCTAGGGCCCCTCTGTGTCCCCAGGGCCCATTGTGACGTCCCAGGACCCCCATTGTCCCCAGGGCCCATTGTGACATCCTCGGCACCCCCTTGTCCCCAGGGCCCATTGTGACATTCAGGGGACCCCTCTTTGTCCCCAGGGCCCATTGTGACATCCTGGGGACCCCCTCTTGTCCCCAGGGCCCATTGTGACGTCCCAGGACCCCCCATTGTCCCCAGGGCTCATTGTGACATCCTGGGGATCCCTCCTTGTCACTGGGGCCCATTGTGACACCATGGGGACCCCTCCTTGTCACTGGGGACCCATTGTGACACCATGGGGACCCCCCTTGTCCTCAGGACTCATTCTCACATCCTGGACACCCCGCATTGTCCCCAGGGCCCATTGTGACATCCACTGCAACCCCTTGTCCCCAGGGCCCATTGTGACATTCAGGGGACCCCTCTTTGTCCCCAGGGCCCATTGTGACATCCTGGGGACCCCCCCTTGTCCCCAGGGCTCATTGAGACGTCCCAGGACCCCCCATTGTCCCCAGGACCCATTGTGACACTATGGGGACCCCCCGTTTTGCCCAGGGCCCATTGTGACCCCGTGGGTACCACCCTTGTCCCCAGGGCCCATTGTGACATTCAGGGGACCCCTCTTTGTCCCCAGGGCCCATTGTGACATCCTGGGGACCCTCTTTGTCACTGGGGCCTATTGTGACATCCCAGGACCCCCCTTTGTCCCCAGGGCCCATTGTAGCACCATGGGGACCCCCTTTGACCCCAGGGCCCATTGTGGCACCATGGCAACCGCTTTTGTCCCCAGGGCCCATTGTGACATTCTTGGACCCCACTTTGTCCCCAGGGCCTATTGTGACACCATGGGGACCCCTCCTTGTCACTGGGGACCCATTGTGATACCATGGGGATCCCGCCTTGTCCTCAGGACTCATTCTCACATCCTGGACGCCCCCCATTGTCCCCAGGGCCCATTGTGACATCCACTGCACCCCCATGACCCCAGGGCCCATTGTGACATTCAGGGGACCCCTCTTTGTCCCCAGGGCCCATTTTGACATTCAGGGGACCCACCATTGTCCTCAGGGCCCATTGTGAGGTCCCAGGACCCCCCATTGTCCCCAGGGCCCATTGTGACATCCTCGGCACCCCCTTGTCCCCGGGGTCCATTGTGACATCCCAGGACCCCCATTGTCCCCAGGGCCCATTGTGACACCATGGAGACCCCCGCTTGTCCTCAGGCTCCATTGTGACATCCTGGGCACCCCCCATTTTCCCCAGGACCCGTTGTGACATCCTGGCCACCCCCTTGCTTCCAGGGCCCGTTGTGGCACCATGGGGACACCCCCTTTGTCCCCAGGGCCCATTGTGACATCCCAGGACCCCCCTTTGTCCCCAGGGCCCATTGTAGCACCATGGGGACCCCCTTTGACCCCAGGGCCCATTGTGGTACTATGGCAACCCCTTTTGTCCCCAGGGCCCATTGTGACATTCTTGGACCCCACTTTGTCCCCAGGGCCTATTGTGACACCATGGGGACCCCTCCTTGCCACTGGGGACCCATTGTGACACCATGGGGACCCCCCCTTGTCCTCAGGAGTCATTCTGACATCCTGGACACCCCCCATTGTCCCCAGGGCCCATTGTGACATCCACTGCACCCCCCTGTCCCCAGGGCCCATTGTGACATTCAGGGGACTCCTCTTTGTCCCCATGGCCCATTGTGACATCCTGGGGATCCCTCCTTGTCTTCAGGGCCCATTGTGATGTCCGAGGACCCCCCATTGTCCCCAGGGCCCATTGTGACATCCTCTGCACCCCCTTGTCCCCAGGGCCCATTGTGACATTCAGGGGACCCCTCTTTGTCCCCAGGGCCCATTGTGACATCCTGGGGATCCCTCCTTGTCGCCAGGGCCCATTGTGACGTCCCAGGACCCCCCATTGTCCCCAGGACCTATTGTGACATTCAGGGGACCCCCTTTGTCACTGGGGCCCATTGTGACACCATGGGGACCCCTCCTTGTCACTGGGGACCCATTATGACACCATGGGGACCCCCCTTGTCCTCAGGACTCATTCTCACATCCTGGACACCCCGCATTGTCCCCAGGGCCCATTGTGACATCCACTGCAACCCCTTGTCCCCAGGGCCCATTGTGACATTCAGGGGACCCCTCTTTGTCCCCAGGGCCCATTGTGACATCCTGGGGACCCCCCCTTGTCCCCAGAGCCCATTGTGACGTCCCAGGACCCCCCATTGTCCCCAGGACCCATTGTGACACTATGGGGACCCCCCCTTTTGCCCAGGGCCCATTGTGACCCCGTGGGTACCACCCTTGTCCCCAGGGCCCATTGTGACATCCTCTGCACCCCCTTGTCCCCAGGGCCCATTGTGACATTCAGGGGACCCCTCTTTGTCCCCAGGGCCCATTGTGACATCCTGGGGACCCTCTTTGTCACTGGGGCCTATTGTGACATCCCAGGACCCCCCTTTGACCCCAGGGCCCATTGTGGCACCATGGCAACCGCTTTTGTCCCCAGGGCCCATTGTGACATTCTTGGACCCCACTTTGTCCCCAGCGCCTATTGTGACACCATGGGGACCCCTCCTTGTCACTGGGGACCCATTGTGATACCATGGGGACCCTGCCTTGTCCTCAGGACTCATTCTCACATCCTGGACGCCCCCCATTGTTCCCAGGGCCCATTGTGACATCCACTGCACCCCCTTGTCCCCAGGGCCCATTGTGACATTCAGGGGACCCCTCTTTGTCCCCAGGGCCCATTGTGACATCCTGGGGACCCCCCCTTGTCCCCAGGGCCCATTGTGACGTCCCAGGACCCCCCATTGTCCCCAGGGCCCATTGTGACATCCTGTGGATCCCTCCTTGTCCCCAGGGCCCATTGTGACGTCCCAGGACCCCCCATTGTCCCCAGGGCCCATTGTGATATGTTGGGGAGCCCTCTTTGTCCCCAGGGCCCATTGTGACATGCTGGGGACGCTCTTTGTCCCCAGGGCCCATTGTGACATCCTGGGGACCCTCCTTGTCCCCAGAGCCCATTGTGACATCCAGGGGACCCCCTTTGTCCCCAGGGCCCATTGTGGCACCATGAGGACCCTCTTTGTCACTGGGCCCCATTGTGACATCCCAGGACCCCCCTTTGTCCCCAGGGCCCATTGTGACATCCCAGGACCCCACTTTGTCCCCAGGGCTTATTGTGACACCATGGGGATCTCCCTTGTCCCCAGGGCCCATTGTGACATCCCATGACCCCCCTTTGTCCCCAGTGCTATTGTGAAATCCTGGGGACCCCTTATGTCCCCAGGGCCCATTATGACACCATGGGGAACCCCTTTGTCACTGGGGGCCATTGTGACATTCCAGGACCCCCCATTGTCCCCAGGGCCCATTGTGACATTCAGGGCACCCCCTTGTCCCCAGGGCCCATTGTGACATTCAGGGCACCCCTCTTTGTCCCCAGGGCCCATTGTGACATCCTGGGGACCCCCCCTTGTCACTGGGGCCCATTGTGACGTCCCAGGACCCCCCATTGTCGCCAGGGCCCATTGTGACATCCTGGGGATCCCTTCTTGTCCCCAGGGCCCATTGTGACGTCCCAGGACCCCCCATTGTCCCCAGGACCCATTGTGACATTCAGGTGGCCCCTTTGTCACTGGGGCCCATTGTGACATCCCAGGACCCCACATTGTCCCCAGGACACATTGTCACATCCTGGGGACCCCACTTGTCCCCAGGACCCACTGTGACACTATGGGGACCCCCCCTTGTCCCCAGGGCCCATTGTGAGGTCCCAGGACCCGACATTGTCCCCAGGGCCCATTGTGACATCCTCTGCACCCCCTTGTCCCCAGGGCCCACTGTGACGTCCCAGGACCCACCCTTGTCCGCAGGGCTCATTGTGACATCGCAGGACCCCCCTTTGTCCCCAGGGCCCATTCTGATACCGTGGGGATCCCCTTTGTCCCCAGAATCCATTGTGACATCCAGGGGACCTCCTTTGTCCCCAGGGCCCATTGTGACATCGCAGGACCCCCCTGGGCCCCAGGGCGCATTTTGACATCCTGGGGATGCCCCCTTGTCAACGGGGCCCATTGTGACGTCCCAGGACCCCCCATTGTGTCCAGGGCCCATTGTGACATCCTGGGGATCCCTGCTTGTCCCCAGGGCCCATTGTGACGTCTTAGGACCCCCCGTTGTCCCCAGGGCCCATTGTGACATCCTGGGGATCCCTCCTTGTCCCCAGGGCCCATTGTGACGTCCCAGGACTCCCCACTGTCCTCAGGACCTATTGTAACATTCAGGGGACCCCCTTTGTCACTGGGGCCCATTGTGACATCCCAGGACCCCACATTGTCCCCAGGGCCCATTGTGACATCCTGGGGACCCCATTTTCCCCAGGACCCATTGTGACACTATGGGTACCCCCCCTTGTCCCCAGGGCCAATTGTGACGTCCCAGGACCCCCCATTGTTCCCAGGGCCCATTGTGATGTCCTTGGGAGCCCCCTCTCTTCCCAGGGCTCATTGTGACTCTCAGGGGACCCCACCTTGTCCCCAGGACTGATTGTGACGTCCTAGGGCCCCTCTGTGTCCCCAGGGCCCATTGTGACGTCCCAGGACCCCCATTGTCCCCAGGGCCCATTGTGACATCCTCGGCACCCCCTTGTCCCCAGGGCCCATTGTGACATTCAGGGGACCCCTCTTTGTCCCCAGGGCCCATTGTGACATCCTGGGGACCCCCTCTTGTCCCCAGGGCCCATTGTGACGTCCCAGGACCCCCCATTGTCCCCAGGGCCCATTGTGACATCCTGGGGATCCCTCCTTGTCACTGGGGCCCATTGTGACACCATGGGGACCCCTCCTTGTCACTGGGGACCCATTGTGACACCATGGGGACCCCCCTTGTCCTCAGGACTCATTCTCACATCCTGGACACCCCGCATTGTCCCCAGGGCCCATTGTGACATCCACTGCAACCCCTTGTCCCCAGGGCCCATTGTGACATTCAGGGGACCCCTCTTTGTCCCCAGGGCCCATTGTGACATCCTGGGGACCCCCCCTTGTCCCCAGGGCTCATTGAGACGTCCCAGGACCCCCCATTGTCCCCAGGACCCATTGTGACACTATGGGGACCCCCCGTTTTGCCCAGGGCCCATTGTGACCCCGTGGGTACCACCCTTGTCCCCAGGGCCCATTGTGACATTCAGGGGACCCCTCTTTGTCCCCAGGGCCCATTGTGACATCTTGGGGACCCTCTTTGTCACTGGGGCCTATTGTGACATCCCAGGACCCCCCTTTGTCCCCAGGGCCCATTGTAGCACCATGGGGACCCCCTTTGACCCCAGGGCCCATTGTGGCACCATGGCAACCGCTTTTGTCCCCAGGGCCCATTGTGACATTCTTGGACCCCACTTTGTCCCCAGGGCCTATTGTGACACCATGGGGACCCCTCCTTGTCACTGGGGACCCATTGTGATACCATGGGGACCCCGCCTTGTCCTCAGGACTCATTCTCACATCCTGGACGCCCCCCATTGTCCCCAGGGCCCATTGTGACATCCACTGCACCCCCATGACCCCAGGGCCCATTGTGACATTCAGGGGACCCCTCTTTGTCCCCAGGGCCCATTTTGACATTCAGGGGACCCACCATTGTCCTCAGGGCCCATTGTGAGGTCCCAGGACCCCCCATTGTCCCCAGGGCCCATTGTGACATCCTCGGCACCCCCTTGTCCCCAGGGTCCATTGTGACATCCCAGGACCCCCCATTGTCCCCAGGGCCCATTGTGACACCATGGAGACCCCCGCTTGTCCTCAGGCTCCATTGTGACATCCTGGGCACCCCCCATTTTCCCCAGGACCCGTTGTGACATCCTGGCCACCCCCTTGCTTCCAGGGCCCGTTGTGGCACCATGGGGACACCCCCTTTGTCCCCAGGGCCCATTGTGACATCCCAGGACCCCCCTTTGTCCCCAGGGCCCATTGTAGCACCATGGGGACCCCCTTTGACCCCAGGGCCCATTGTGGTACTATGGCAACCCCTTTTGTCCCCAGGGCCCATTGTGACATTCTTGGACCCCACTTTGTCCCCAGGGCCTATTGTGACACCATGGGGACCCCTCCTTGCCACTGGGGACCCATTGTGACACCATGGGGACCCCCCCTTGTCCTCAGGAGTCATTCTGACATCCTGGACACCCCCCATTGTCCCCAGGGCCCATTGTGACATCCACTGCACCCCCCTGTCCCCAGGGCCCATTGTGACATACAGGGGACTCCTCTTTGTCCCCAGGGCCCATTGTGACATCCTGGGGATCCCTCCTTGTCTTCAGGGCCCATTGTGATGTCCGAGGACCCCCCATTGTCCCCAGGGCCCATTGTGACATCCTCTGCACCCCCTTGTCCCCAGGGCCCATTGTGACATTCAGGGGACCCCTCTTTGTCCCCAGGGCCCATTGTGACATCCTGGGGATCCCTCCTTGTCGCCAGGGCCCATTGTGACGTCCCAGGACCCCCCATTGTCCCCAGGACCTATTGTGACATTCAGGGGACCCCCTTTGTCACTGGGGCCCATTGTGACACCATGGGGACCCCTCCTTGTCACTGGGGACCCATTATGACACCATGGGGACCCCCCTTGTCCTCAGGACTCATTCTCACATCCTGGACACCCCGCATTGTCCCCAGGGCCCATTGTGACATCCACTGCAACCCCTTGTCCCCAGGGCCCATTGTGACATTCAGGGGACCCCTCTTTGTCCCCAGGGCCCATTGTGACATCCTGGGGACCCCCCCTTGTCCCCAGAGCCCATTGTGACGTCCCAGGACCCCCCATTGTCCCCAGGACCCATTGTGACACTATGGGGACCCCCCCTTTTGCCCAGGGCCCATTGTGACCCCGTGGGTACCACCCTTGTCCCCAGGGCCCATTGTGACATCCTCTGCACCCCCTTGTCCCCAGGGCCCATTGTGACATTCAGGGGACCCCTCTTTGTCCCCAGGGCCCATTGTGACATCCTGGGGACCCTCTTTGTCACTGGGGCCTATTGTGACATCCCAGGACCCCCCTTTGACCCCAGGGCCCATTGTGGCACCATGGCAACCGCTTTTGTCCCCAGGGCCCATTGTGACATTCTTGGACCCCACTTTGTCCCCAGCGCCTATTGTGACACCATGGGGACCCCTCCTTGTCACTGGGGACCCATTGTGATACCATGGGGACCCTGCCTTGTCCTCAGGACTCATTCTCACATCCTGGACGCCCCCCATTGTTCCCAGGGCCCATTGTGACATCCACTGCACCCCCTTGTCCCCAGGGCCCATTGTGACATTCAGGGGACCCCTCTTTGTCCCCAGGGCCCATTGTGACATCCTGGGGACCCCCCCTTGTCCCCAGGGCCCATTGTGACGTCCCAGGACCCCCCATTGTCCCCAGGGCCCATTGTGACATCCTGTGGATCCCTCCTTGTCCCCAGGGCCCATTGTGACGTCCCAGGACCCCCCATTGTCCCCAGGGCCCATTGTGATATGTTGGGGAGCCCTCTTTGTCCCCAGGGCCCATTGTGACATCCTGGGGACCCCCCCTTGTCCCCAGGGCCCATTGTGACGTCCCAGGGCCCCCATTGTCCCCAGGGGCCATTGTGACATCCTAGGGATCCCTCCTTGTCCCCAGGGCCCATTGTGACATTCAGTGGACCCCTCTTTGTCCCTAGGGCCCATTGTGACATCCTGGGGATCCCTCCTTGTCCCCAGTACCCATTGTGACGTCCCAGGATCCCCATTGTCCCCAGGACCTATTGTGACATTCAGGGGACCCCCTTTGTCACTGGGGCCCATTGTGACACCATGGAGACCCCCGCTTGTCCCCAGGGCCCATTGTGACATCCCAGGACCCCCCTTTGACCCCAGGGCCCATTGTGGCACCATGGCAACCCCTTTTGTCCCCAGGGCCCATTGTGACATTCTTGGACCCCACTTTGTCCCCAGGACCTATTGTGACACCATGGGGACCCCCCCTTGTCCTCAGGACTCATTCTCACATCCTGGACACCCCCCATTGTCCCCAGGGCCCATTGTGACATCCACTGCACCCCATTGTCCCCAGGGCCCATTGTGACATTCAGGGGACCCCTCTTTGTCCCCAGGGCCCATTGTGACATGCTGGGGACGCTCTTTGTCCCCAGGGCCCATTGTGACATCCTGGGGACCCTCCTTGTCCCCAGAGCCCATTGTGACATCCAGGGGACCCCCTTTGTCCCCAGGGCCCATTGTGGCACCATGAGGACCCTCTTTGTCACTGGGCCCCATTGTGACATCCCAGGACCCCCCTTTGTCCCCAGGGCCCATTGTGACATCCCAGGACCCCACTTTGTCCCCAGGGCTTATTGTGACACCATGGGGATCTCCCTTGTCCCCAGGGCCCATTGTGACATCCCATGACCCCCCTTTGTCCCCAGTGCTATTGTGAAATCCTGGGGACCCCTTATGTCCCCAGGGCCCATTATGACACCATGGGGAACCCCTTTGTCACTGGGGGCCATTGTGACATTCCAGGACCCCCCATTGTCCCCAGGGCCCATTGTGACATTCAGGGCACCCCCTTGTCCCCAGGGCCCATTGTGACATTCAGGGCACCCCTCTTTGTCCCCAGGGCCCATTGTGACATCCTGGGGACCCCCACTTGTCACTGGGACCCATTGTGACATCCCAGGACCCCCCATTGTCCCCAGGGCCCATTGTGACATCCACTGCACCCCCTTGTCCCCAGGGCCCATTGTGACATTCAGGGCACCCCTCTTTGTACCCAGGGCACACTGTGACATCCTGAGGACCCCCCCTTGTCACTGGGGCCCATTGTGACGTCCCAGGACCCCCCATTGTCGCCATGGCCCATTGTGACATCCTGGGGATCCCTTCTTGTCCCCAGGGCCCATTGTGACGTCCCAGGACCCCCCATTGTCCCCAGGACCCATTGTGACATTCAGGTGGCCCCTTTGTCACTGGGGCCCATTGTGACATCCCAGGACCCCACATTGTCCCCAGGACACATTGTCACATCCTGGGGACCCCACTTGTCCCCAGGACCCACTGTGACACTATGGGGACCCCCCCTTGTCCCCAGGGCCCATTGTGAGGTCCCAGGACCCGACATTGTCCCCAGGGCCCATTGTGACATCCTCTGCACCCCCTTGTCCCCAGGGCCCACTGTGACGTCCCAGGACCCACCCTTGTCCGCAGGGCTCATTGTGACATCGCAGGACCCCCCTTTGTCCCCAGGGCCCATTCTGATACCGTGGGGATCCCCTTTGTCCCCAGAATCCATTGTGACATCCAGGGGACCTCCTTTGTCCCCAGGGCCCATTGTGACATCGCAGGACCCCCCTGGGCCCCAGGGCGCATTTTGACATCCTGGGGATGCCCCCTTGTCAACGGGGCCCATTGTGACGTCCCAGGACCCCCCATTGTGTCCAGGGCCCATTGTGACATCCTGGGGATCCCTGCTTGTCCCCAGGGCCCATTGTGACGTCTTAGGACCCCCCGTTGTCCCCAGGGCCCATTGTGACATCCTGGGGATCCCTCCTTGTCCCCAGGGCCCATTGTGACGTCCCAGGACTCCCCACTGTCCTCAGGACCTATTGTAACATTCAGGGGACCCCCTTTGTCACTGGGGCCCATTGTGACATCCCAGGACCCCACATTGTCCCCAGGGCCCATTGTGACATCCTGGGGACCCCATTTTCCCCAGGACCCATTGTGACACTATGGGTACCCCCCCTTGTCCCCAGGGCCAATTGTGACGTCCCAGGACCCCCCATTGTTCCCAGGGCCCATTGTGATGTCCTTGGGAGCCCCCTCTCTTCCCAGGGCTCATTGTGACTCTCAGGGGACCCCACCTTGTCCCCAGGACTGATTGTGACGTCCTAGGGCCCCTCTGTGTCCCCAGGGCCCATTGTGACGTCCCAGGACCCCCATTGTCCCCAGGGCCCATTGTGACATCCTCGGCACCCCCTTGTCCCCAGGGCCCATTGTGACATTCAGGGGACCCCTCTTTGTCCCCAGGGCCCATTGTGACATCCTGGGGACCCCCTCTTGTCCCCAGGGCCCATTGTGACGTCCCAGGACCCCCCATTGTCCCCAGGGCCCATTGTGACATCCTGGGGATCCCTCCTTGTCACTGGGGCCCATTGTGACACCATGGGGACCCCTCCTTGTCACTGGGGACCCATTGTGACACCATGGGGACCCCCCTTGTCCTCAGGACTCATTCTCACATCCTGGACACCCCGCATTGTCCCCAGGGCCCATTGTGACATCCACTGCAACCCCTTGTCCCCAGGGCCCATTGTGACATTCAGGGGACCCCTCTTTGTCCCCAGGGCCCATTGTGACATCCTGGGGACCCCCCCTTGTCCCCAGGGCTCATTGAGACGTCCCAGGACCCCCCATTGTCCCCAGGACCCATTGTGACACTATGGGGACCCCCCGTTTTGCCCAGGGCCCATTGTGACCCCGTGGGTACCACCCTTGTCCCCAGGGCCCATTGTGACATTCAGGGGACCCCTCTTTGTCCCCAGGGCCCATTGTGACATCCTGGGGACCCTCTTTGTCACTGGGGCCTATTGTGACATCCCAGGACCCCCCTTTGTCCCCAGGGCCCATTGTAGCACCATGGGGACCCCCTTTGACCCCAGGGCCCATTGTGGCACCATGGCAACCGCTTTTGTCCCCAGGGCCCATTGTGACATTCTTGGACCCCACTTTGTCCCCAGGGCCTATTGTGACACCATGGGGACCCCTCCTTGTCACTGGGGACCCATTGTGATACCATGGGGACCCCGCCTTGTCCTCAGGACTCATTCTCACATCCTGGACGCCCCCCATTGTCCCCAGGGCCCATTGTGACATCCACTGCACCCCCATGACCCCAGGGCCCATTGTGACATTCAGGGGACCCCTCTTTGTCCCCAGGGCCCATTTTGACATTCAGGGGACCCACCATTGTCCTCAGGGCCCATTGTGAGGTCCCAGGACCCCCCATTGTCCCCAGGGCCCATTGTGACATCCTCGGCACCCCCTTGTCCCCAGGGTCCATTGTGACATCCCAGGACCCCCATTGTCCCCAGGGCCCATTGTGACACCATGGAGACCCCCGCTTGTCCTCAGGCTCCATTGTGACATCCTGGGCACCCCCCATTTTCCCCAGGACCCGTTGTGACATCCTGGCCACCCCCTTGCTTCCAGGGCCCGTTGTGGCACCATGGGGACACCCCCTTTGTCCCCAGGGCCCATTGTGACATCCCAGGACCCCCCTTTGTCCCCAGGGCCCATTGTAGCACCATGGGGACCCCCTTTGACCCCAGGGCCCATTGTGGTACTATGGCAACCCCTTTTGTCCCCAGGGCCCATTGTGACATTCTTGGACCCCACTTTGTCCCCAGGGCCTATTGTGACACCATGGGGACCCCTCCTTGCCACTGGGGACCCATTGTGACACCATGGGGACCCCCCCTTGTCCTCAGGAGTCATTCTGACATCCTGGACACCCCCCATTGTCCCCAGGGCCCATTGTGACATCCACTGCACCCCCCTGTCCCCAGGGCCCATTGTGACATTCAGGGGACTCCTCTTTGTCCCCATGGCCCATTGTGACATCCTGGGGATCCCTCCTTGTCTTCAGGGCCCATTGTGATGTCCGAGGACCCCCCATTGTCCCCAGGGCCCATTGTGACATCCTCTGCACCCCCTTGTCCCCAGGGCCCATTGTGACATTCAGGGGACCCCTCTTTGTCCCCAGGGCCCATTGTGACATCCTGGGGATCCCTCCTTGTCGCCAGGGCCCATTGTGACGTCCCAGGACCCCCCATTGTCCCCAGGACCTATTGTGACATTCAGGGGACCCCCTTTGTCACTGGGGCCCATTGTGACACCATGGGGACCCCTCCTTGTCACTGGGGACCCATTATGACACCATGGGGACCCCCCTTGTCCTCAGGACTCATTCTCACATCCTGGACACCCCGCATTGTCCCCAGGGCCCATTGTGACATCCACTGCAACCCCTTGTCCCCAGGGCCCATTGTGACATTCAGGGGACCCCTCTTTGTCCCCAGGGCCCATTGTGACATCCTGGGGACCCCCCCTTGTCCCCAGAGCCCATTGTGACGTCCCAGGACCCCCCATTGTCCCCAGGACCCATTGTGACACTATGGGGACCCCCCCTTTTGCCCAGGGCCCATTGTGACCCCGTGGGTACCACCCTTGTCCCCAGGGCCCATTGTGACATCCTCTGCACCCCCTTGTCCCCAGGGCCCATTGTGACATTCAGGGGACCCCTCTTTGTCCCCAGGGCCCATTGTGACATCCTGGGGACCCTCTTTGTCACTGGGGCCTATTGTGACATCCCAGGACCCCCCTTTGACCCCAGGGCCCATTGTGGCACCATGGCAACCGCTTTTGTCCCCAGGGCCCATTGTGACATTCTTGGACCCCACTTTGTCCCCAGCGCCTATTGTGACACCATGGGGACCCCTCCTTGTCACTGGGGACCCATTGTGATACCATGGGGACCCTGCCTTGTCCTCAGGACTCATTCTCACATCCTGGACGCCCCCCATTGTTCCCAGGGCCCATTGTGACATCCACTGCACCCCCTTGTCCCCAGGGCCCATTGTGACATTCAGGGGACCCCTCTTTGTCCCCAGGGCCCATTGTGACATCCTGGGGACCCCCCCTTGTCCCCAGGGCCCATTGTGACGTCCCAGGACCCCCCATTGTCCCCAGGGCCCATTGTGACATCCTGTGGATCCCTCCTTGTCCCCAGGGCCCATTGTGACGTCCCAGGACCCCCCATTGTCCCCAGGGCCCATTGTGATATGTTGGGGAGCCCTCTTTGTCCCCAGGGCCCATTGTGACATGCTGGGGATGCTCTTTGTCCCCAGGGCCCATTGTGACATCCTGGGGACCCTCCTTGTCCCCAGAGCCCATTGTGACATCCAGGGGACCCCCTTTGTCCCCAGGGCCCATTGTGGCACCATGAGGACCCTCTTTGTCACTGGGCCCCATTGTGACATCCCAGGACCCCCCTTTGTCCCCAGGGCCCATTGTGACATCCCAGGACCCCACTTTGTCCCCAGGGCTTATTGTGACACCATGGGGATCTCCCTTGTCCCCAGGGCCCATTGTGACATCCCATGACCCCCCTTTGTCCCCAGTGCTATTGTGAAATCCTGGGGACCCCTTATGTCCCCAGGGCCCATTATGACACCATGGGGAACCCCTTTGTCACTGGGGGCCATTGTGACATTCCAGGACCCCCCATTGTCCCCAGGGCCCATTGTGACATTCAGGGCACCCCCTTGTCCCCAGGGCCCATTGTGACATTCAGGGCACCCCTCTTTGTCCCCAGGGCCCATTGTGACATCCTGGGGACCCCCACTTGTCACTGGGACCCATTGTGACATCCCAGGACCCCCCATTGTCCCCAGGGCCCATTGTGACATCCACTGCACCCCCTTGTCCCCAGGGCCCATTGTGACATTCAGGGCACCCCTCTTTGTACCCAGGGCACACTGTGACATCCTGGGGACCCCCCCTTGTCACTGGGGCCCATTGTGACGTCCCAGGACCCCCCATTGTCGCCAGGGCCCATTGTGACATCCTGGGGATCCCTTCTTGTCCCCAGGGCCCATTGTGACGTCCCAGGACCCCCCATTGTCCCCAGGACCCATTGTGACATTCAGGTGGCCCCTTTGTCACTGGGGCCCATTGTGACATCCCAGGACCCCACATTGTCCCCAGGACACATTGTCACATCCTGGGGACCCCACTTGTCCCCAGGACCCACTGTGACACTATGGGGACCCCCCCTTGTCCCCAGGGCCCATTGTGAGGTCCCAGGACCCGACATTGTCCCCAGGGCCCATTGTGACATCCTCTGCACCCCCTTGTCCCCAGGGCCCACTGTGACGTCCCAGGACCCACCCTTGTCCGCAGGGCTCATTGTGACATCGCAGGACCCCCCTTTGTCCCCAGGGCCCATTCTGATACCGTGGGGATCCCCTTTGTCCCCAGAATCCATTGTGACATCCAGGGGACCTCCTTTGTCCCCAGGGCCCATTGTGACATCGCAGGACCCCCCTGGGCCCCAGGGCGCATTTTGACATCCTGGGGATGCCCCCTTGTCAACGGGGCCCATTGTGACGTCCCAGGACCCCCCATTGTGTCCAGGGCCCATTGTGACATCCTGGGGATCCCTGCTTGTCCCCAGGGCCCATTGTGACGTCTTAGGACCCCCCGTTGTCCCCAGGGCCCATTGTGACATCCTGGGGATCCCTCCTTGTCCCCAGGGCCCATTGTGACGTCCCAGGACTCCCCACTGTCCTCAGGACCTATTGTAACATTCAGGGGACCCCCTTTGTCACTGGGGCCCATTGTGACATCCCAGGACCCCACATTGTCCCCAGGGCCCATTGTGACATCCTGGGGACCCCATTTTCCCCAGGACCCATTGTGACACTATGGGTACCCCCCCTTGTCCCCAGGGCCAATTGTGACGTCCCAGGACCCCCCATTGTTCCCAGGGCCCATTGTGATGTCCTTGGGAGCCCCCTCTCTTCCCAGGGCTCATTGTGACTCTCAGGGGACCCCACCTTGTCCCCAGGACTGATTGTGACGTCCTAGGGCCCCTCTGTGTCCCCAGGGCCCATTGTGACGTCCCAGGACCCCCATTGTCCCCAGGGCCCATTGTGACATCCTCGGCACCCCCTTGTCCCCAGGGCCCATTGTGACATTCAGGGGACCCCTCTTTGTCCCCAGGGCCCATTGTGACATCCTGGGGACCCCCTCTTGTCCCCAGGGCCCATTGTGACGTCCCAGGACCCCCCATTGTCCCCAGGGCCCATTGTGACATCCTGGGGATCCCTCCTTGTCACTGGGGCCCATTGTGACACCATGGGGACCCCTCCTTGTCACTGGGGACCCATTGTGACACCATGGGGACCCCCCTTGTCCTCAGGACTCATTCTCACATCCTGGACACCCCGCATTGTCCCCAGGGCCCATTGTGACATCCACTGCAACCCCTTGTCCCCAGGGCCCATTGTGACATTCAGGGGACCCCTCTTTGTCCCCAGGGCCCATTGTGACATCCTGGGGACCCCCCCTTGTCCCCAGGGCTCATTGAGACGTCCCAGGACCCCCCATTGTCCCCAGGACCCATTGTGACACTATGGGGACCCCCCGTTTTGCCCAGGGCCCATTGTGACCCCGTGGGTACCACCCTTGTCCCCAGGGCCCATTGTGACATTCAGGGGACCCCTCTTTGTCCCCAGGGCCCATTGTGACATCTTGGGGACCCTCTTTGTCACTGGGGCCTATTGTGACATCCCAGGACCCCCCTTTGTCCCCAGGGCCCATTGTAGCACCATGGGGACCCCCTTTGACCCCAGGGCCCATTGTGGCACCATGGCAACCGCTTTTGTCCCCAGGGCCCATTGTGACATTCTTGGACCCCACTTTGTCCCCAGGGCCTATTGTGACACCATGGGGACCCCTCCTTGTCACTGGGGACCCATTGTGATACCATGGGGACCCCGCCTTGTCCTCAGGACTCATTCTCACATCCTGGACGCCCCCCATTGTCCCCAGGGCCCATTGTGACATCCACTGCACCCCCATGACCCCAGGGCCCATTGTGACATTCAGGGGACCCCTCTTTGTCCCCAGGGCCCATTTTGACATTCAGGGGACCCACCATTGTCCTCAGGGCCCATTGTGAGGTCCCAGGACCCCCCATTGTCCCCAGGGCCCATTGTGACATCCTCGGCACCCCCTTGTCCCCAGGGTCCATTGTGACATCCCAGGACCCCCCATTGTCCCCAGGGCCCATTGTGACACCATGGAGACCCCCGCTTGTCCTCAGGCTCCATTGTGACATCCTGGGCACCCCCCATTTTCCCCAGGACCCGTTGTGACATCCTGGCCACCCCCTTGCTTCCAGGGCCCGTTGTGGCACCATGGGGACACCCCCTTTGTCCCCAGGGCCCATTGTGACATCCCAGGACCCCCCTTTGTCCCCAGGGCCCATTGTAGCACCATGGGGACCCCCTTTGACCCCAGGGCCCATTGTGGTACTATGGCAACCCCTTTTGTCCCCAGGGCCCATTGTGACATTCTTGGACCCCACTTTGTCCCCAGGGCCTATTGTGACACCATGGGGACCCCTCCTTGCCACTGGGGACCCATTGTGACACCATGGGGACCCCCCCTTGTCCTCAGGAGTCATTCTGACATCCTGGACACCCCCCATTGTCCCCAGGGCCCATTGTGACATCCACTGCACCCCCCTGTCCCCAGGGCCCATTGTGACATTCAGGGGACTCCTCTTTGTCCCCAGGGCCCATTGTGACATCCTGGGGATCCCTCCTTGTCTTCAGGGCCCATTGTGATGTCCGAGGACCCCCCATTGTCCCCAGGGCCCATTGTGACATCCTCTGCACCCCCTTGTCCCCAGGGCCCATTGTGACGTCCCAGGACCCCCCATTGTCCCCAGGACCTATTGTGACATTCAGGGGACCCCCTTTGTCACTGGGGCCCATTGTGACACCATGGGGACCCCTCCTTGTCACTGGGGACCCATTATGACACCATGGGGACCCCCCTTGTCCTCAGGACTCATTCTCACATCCTGGACACCCCGCATTGTCCCCAGGGCCCATTGTGACATCCACTGCAACCCCTTGTCCCCAGGGCCCATTGTGACATTCAGGGGACCCCTCTTTGTCCCCAGGGCCCATTGTGACATCCTGGGGACCCCCCCTTGTCCCCAGAGCCCATTGTGACGTCCCAGGACCCCCCATTGTCCCCAGGACCCATTGTGACACTATGGGGACCCCCCCTTTTGCCCAGGGCCCATTGTGACCCCGTGGGTACCACCCTTGTCCCCAGGGCCCATTGTGACATCCTCTGCACCCCCTTGTCCCCAGGGCCCATTGTGACATTCAGGGGACCCCTCTTTGTCCCCAGGGCCCATTGTGACATCCTGGGGACCCTCTTTGTCACTGGGGCCTATTGTGACATCCCAGGACCCCCCTTTGACCCCAGGGCCCATTGTGGCACCATGGCAACCGCTTTTGTCCCCAGGGCCCATTGTGACATTCTTGGACCCCACTTTGTCCCCAGCGCCTATTGTGACACCATGGGGACCCCTCCTTGTCACTGGGGACCCATTGTGATACCATGGGGACCCTGCCTTGTCCTCAGGACTCATTCTCACATCCTGGACGCCCCCCATTGTTCCCAGGGCCCATTGTGACATCCACTGCACCCCCTTGTCCCCAGGGCCCATTGTGACATTCAGGGGACCCCTCTTTGTCCCCAGGGCCCATTGTGACATCCTGGGGACCCCCCCTTGTCCCCAGGGCCCATTGTGACGTCCCAGGACCCCCCATTGTCCCCAGGGCCCATTGTGACATCCTGTGGATCCCTCCTTGTCCCCAGGGCCCATTGTGACGTCCCAGGACCCCCCATTGTCCCCAGGGCCCATTGTGATATGTTGGGGAGCCCTCTTTGTCCCCAGGGCCCATTGTGACATCCTGGGGACCCCCCCTTGTCCCCAGGGCCCATTGTGACGTCCCAGGGCCCCCATTGTCCCCAGGGGCCATTGTGACATCCTAGGGATCCCTCCTTGTCCCCAGGGCCCATTGTGACATTCAGTGGACCCCTCTTTGTCCCTAGGGCCCATTGTGACATCCTGGGGATCCCTCCTTGTCCCCAGTACCCATTGTGACGTCCCAGGATCCCCATTGTCCCCAGGACCTATTGTGACATTCAGGGGACCCCCTTTGTCACTGGGGCCCATTGTGACACCATGGAGACCCCCGCTTGTCCCCAGGGCCCATTGTGACATCCCAGGACCCCCCTTTGACCCCAGGGCCCATTGTGGCACCATGGCAACCCCTTTTGTCCCCAGGGCCCATTGTGACATTCTTGGACCCCACTTTGTCCCCAGGACCTATTGTGACACCATGGGGACCCCCCCTTGTCCTCAGGACTCATTCTCACATCCTGGACACCCCCCATTGTCCCCAGGGCCCATTGTGACATCCACTGCACCCCATTGTCCCCAGGGCCCATTGTGACATTCAGGGGACCCCTCTTTGTCCCCAGGGCCCATTGTGACATGCTGGGGACGCTCTTTGTCCCCAGGGCCCATTGTGACATCCTGGGGACCCTCCTTGTCCCCAGAGCCCATTGTGACATCCAGGGGACCCCCTTTGTCCCCAGGGCCCATTGTGGCACCATGAGGACCCTCTTTGTCACTGGGCCCCATTGTGACATCCCAGGACCCCCCTTTGTCCCCAGGGCCCATTGTGACATCCCAGGACCCCACTTTGTCCCCAGGGCTTATTGTGACACCATGGGGATCTCCCTTGTCCCCAGGGCCCATTGTGACATCCCATGACCCCCCTTTGTCCCCAGTGCTATTGTGAAATCCTGGGGACCCCTTATGTCCCCAGGGCCCATTATGACACCATGGGGAACCCCTTTGTCACTGGGGGCCATTGTGACATTCCAGGACCCCCCATTGTCCCCAGGGCCCATTGTGACATTCAGGGCACCCCCTTGTCCCCAGGGCCCATTGTGACATTCAGGGCACCCCTCTTTGTCCCCAGGGCCCATTGTGACATCCTGGGGACCCCCACTTGTCACTGGGACCCATTGTGACATCCCAGGACCCCCCATTGTCCCCAGGGCCCATTGTGACATCCACTGCACCCCCTTGTCCCCAGGGCCCATTGTGACATTCAGGGCACCCCTCTTTGTACCCAGGGCACACTGTGACATCCTGAGGACCCCCCCTTGTCACTGGGGCCCATTGTGACGTCCCAGGACCCCCCATTGTCGCCATGGCCCATTGTGACATCCTGGGGATCCCTTCTTGTCCCCAGGGCCCATTGTGACGTCCCAGGACCCCCCATTGTCCCCAGGACCCATTGTGACATTCAGGTGGCCCCTTTGTCACTGGGGCCCATTGTGACATCCCAGGACCCCACATTGTCCCCAGGACACATTGTCACATCCTGGGGATCCCTCCTTGTCCCCAGGACCCACTGTGACACTATGGGGACCCCCCCTTGTCCCCAGGGCCCATTGTGAGGTCCCAGGACCCGACATTGTCCCCAGGGCCCATTGTGACATCCTCTGCACCCCCTTGTCCCCAGGGCCCACTGTGACGTCCCAGGACCCACCCTTGTCCGCAGGGCTCATTGTGACATCGCAGGACCCCCCTTTGTCCCCAGGGCCCATTCTGATACCGTGGGGATCCCCTTTGTCCCCAGAATCCATTGTGACATCCAGGGGACCTCCTTTGTCCCCAGGGCCCATTGTGACATCGCAGGACCCCCCTGGGCCCCAGGGCGCATTTTGACATCCTGGGGATGCCCCCTTGTCAACGGGGCCCATTGTGACGTCCCAGGACCCCCCATTGTGTCCAGGGCCCATTGTGACATCCTGGGGATCCCTGCTTGTCCCCAGGGCCCATTGTGACGTCTTAGGACCCCCCGTTGTCCCCAGGGCCCATTGTGACATCCTGGGGATCCCTCCTTGTCCCCAGGGCCCATTGTGACGTCCCAGGACTCCCCACTGTCCTCAGGACCTATTGTAACATTCAGGGGACCCCCTTTGTCACTGGGGCCCATTGTGACATCCCAGGACCCCACATTGTCCCCAGGGCCCATTGTGACATCCTGGGGACCCCATTTTCCCCAGGACCCATTGTGACACTATGGGTACCCCCCCTTGTCCCCAGGGCCAATTGTGACGTCCCAGGACCCCCCATTGTTCCCAGGGCCCATTGTGATGTCCTTGGGAGCCCCCTCTCTTCCCAGGGCTCATTGTGACTCTCAGGGGACCCCACCTTGTCCCCAGGACTGATTGTGACGTCCTAGGGCCCCTCTGTGTCCCCAGGGCCCATTGTGACGTCCCAGGACCCCCATTGTCCCCAGGGCCCATTGTGACATCCTCGGCACCCCCTTGTCCCCAGGGCCCATTGTGACATTCAGGGGACCCCTCTTTGTCCCCAGGGCCCATTGTGACATCCTGGGGACCCCCTCTTGTCCCCAGGGCCCATTGTGACGTCCCAGGACCCCCCATTGTCCCCAGGGCCCATTGTGACATCCTGGGGATCCCTCCTTGTCACTGGGGCCCATTGTGACACCATGGGGACCCCTCCTTGTCACTGGGGACCCTTTGTGACACCATGGGGACCCCCCTTGTCCTCAGGACTCATTCTCACATCCTGGACACCCCGCATTGTCCCCAGGGCCCATTGTGACATCCACTGCAACCCCTTGTCCCCAGGGCCCATTGTGACATTCAGGGGACCCCTCTTTGTCCCCAGGGCCCATTGTGACATCCTGGGGACCCCCCCTTGTCCCCAGGGCTCATTGAGACGTCCCAGGACCCCCCATTGTCCCCAGGACCCATTGTGACACTATGGGGACCCCCCGTTTTGCCCAGGGCCCATTGTGACCCCGTGGGTACCACCCTTGTCCCCAGGGCCCATTGTGACATTCAGGGGACCCCTCTTTGTCCCCAGGGCCCATTGTGACATCCTGGGGACCCTCTTTGTCACTGGGGCCTATTGTGACATCCCAGGACCCCCCTTTGTCCCCAGGGCCCATTGTAGCACCATGGGGACCCCCTTTGACCCCAGGGCCCATTGTGGCACCATGGCAACCGCTTTTGTCCCCAGGGCCCATTGTGACATTCTTGGACCCCACTTTGTCCCCAGGGCCTATTGTGACACCATGGGGACCCCTCCTTGTCACTGGGGACCCATTGTGATACCATGGGGACCCCGCCTTGTCCTCAGGACTCATTCTCACATCCTGGACGCCCCCCATTGTCCCCAGGGCCCATTGTGACATCCACTGCACCCCCATGACCCCAGGGCCCATTGTGACATTCAGGGGACCCCTCTTTGTCCCCAGGGCCCATTTTGACATTCAGGGGACCCACCATTGTCCTCAGGGCCCATTGTGAGGTCCCAGGACCCCCCATTGTCCCCAGGGCCCATTGTGACATCCTCGGCACCCCCTTGTCCCCAGGGTCCATTGTGACATCCCAGGACCCCCATTGTCCCCAGGGCCCATTGTGACACCATGGAGACCCCCGCTTGTCCTCAGGCTCCATTGTGACATCCTGGGCACCCCCCATTTTCCCCAGGACCCGTTGTGACATCCTGGCCACCCCCTTGCTTCCAGGGCCCGTTGTGGCACCATGGGGACACCCCCTTTGTCCCCAGGGCCCATTGTGACATCCCAGGACCCCCCGTTGTCCCCAGGGCCCATTGTAGCACCATGGGGACCCCCTTTGACCCCAGGGCCCATTGTGGTACTATGGCAACCCCTTTTGTCCCCAGGGCCCATTGTGACATTCTTGGACCCCACTTTGTCCCCAGGGCCTATTGTGACACCATGGGGACCCCTCCTTGCCACTGGGGACCCATTGTGACACCATGGGGACCCCCCCTTGTCCTCAGGAGTCATTCTGACATCCTGGACACCCCCCATTGTCCCCAGGGCCCATTGTGACATCCACTGCACCCCCCTGTCCCCAGGGCCCATTGTGACATTCAGGGGACTCCTCTTTGTCCCCATGGCCCATTGTGACATCCTGGGGATCCCTCCTTGTCTTCAGGGCCCATTGTGATGTCCGAGGACCCCCCATTGTCCCCAGGGCCCATTGTGACATCCTCTGCACCCCCTTGTCCCCAGGGCCCATTGTGACATTCAGGGGACCCCTCTTTGTCCCCAGGGCCCATTGTGACATCCTGGGGATCCCTCCTTGTCGCCAGGGCCCATTGTGACGTCCCAGGACCCCCCATTGTCCCCAGGACCTATTGTGACATTCAGGGGACCCCCTTTGTCACTGGGGCCCATTGTGACACCATGGGGACCCCTCCTTGTCACTGGGGACCCATTATGACACCATGGGGACCCCCCTTGTCCTCAGGACTCATTCTCACATCCTGGACACCCCGCATTGTCCCCAGGGCCCATTGTGACATCCACTGCAACCCCTTGTCCCCAGGGCCCATTGTGACATTCAGGGGACCCCTCTTTGTCCCCAGGGAACATTGTGACATCCTGGGGACCCCCCCTTGTCCCCAGAGCCCATTGTGACGTCCCAGGACCCCCCATTGTCCCCAGGACCCATTGTGACACTATGGGGACCCCCCCTTTTGCCCAGGGCCCATTGTGACCCCGTGGGTACCACCCTTGTCCCCAGGGCCCATTGTGACATCCTCTGCACCCCCTTGTCCCCAGGGCCCATTGTGACATTCAGGGGACCCCTCTTTGTCCCCAGGGCCCATTGTGACATCCTGGGGACCCTCTTTGTCACTGGGGCCTATTGTGACATCCCAGGACCCCCCTTTGACCCCAGGGCCCATTGTGGCACCATGGCAACCGCTTTTGTCCCCAGGGCCCATTGTGACATTCTTGGACCCCACTTTGTCCCCAGCGCCTATTGTGACACCATGGGGACCCCTCCTTGTCACTGGGGACCCATTGTGATACCATGGGGACCCTGCCTTGTCCTCAGGACTCATTCTCACATCCTGGACGCCCCCCATTGTTCCCAGGGCCCATTGTGACATCCACTGCACCCCCTTGTCCCCAGGGCCCATTGTGACATTCAGGGGACCCCTCTTTGTCCCCAGGGCCCATTGTGACATCCTGGGGACCCCCCCTTGTCCCCAGGGCCCATTGTGACATCCCAGGACCCCCCATTGTCCCCAGGGCCCATTGTGACATCCTGTGGATCCCTCCTTGTCCCCAGGGCCCATTGTGACGTCCCAGGACCCCCCATTGTCCCCAGGGCCCATTGTGATATGTTGGGGAGCCCTCTTTGTCCCCAGGGCCCATTGTGACATGCTGGGGACGCTCTTTGTCCCCAGGGCCCATTGTGACATCCTGGGGACCCTCCTTGTCCCCAGAGCCCATTGTGACATCCAGGGGACCCCCTTTGTCCCCAGGGCCCATTGTGGCACCATGAGGACCCTCTTTGTCACTGGGCCCCATTGTGACATCCCAGGACCCCCCTTTGTCCCCAGGGCCCATTGTGACATCCCAGGACCCCACTTTGTCCCCAGGGCTTATTGTGACACCATGGGGATCTCCCTTGTCCCCAGGGCCCATTGTGACATCCCATGACCCCCCTTTGTCCCCAGTGCTATTGTGAAATCCTGGGGACCCCTTATGTCCCCAGGGCCCATTATGACACCATGGGGAACCCCTTTGTCACTGGGGGCCATTGTGACATTCCAGGACCCCCCATTGTCCCCAGGGCCCATTGTGACATTCAGGGCACCCCCTTGTCCCCAGGGCCCATTGTGACATTCAGGGCACCCCTCTTTGTCCCCAGGGCCCATTGTGACATCCTGGGGACCCCCACTTGTCACTGGGACCCATTGTGACATCCCAGGACCCCCCATTGTCCCCAGGGCCCATTGTGACATCCACTGCACCCCCTTGTCCCCAGGGCCCATTGTGACATTCAGGGCACCCCTCTTTGTACCCAGGGCACACTGTGACATCCTGAGGACCCCCCCTTGTCACTGGGGCCCATTGTGACGTCCCAGGACCCCCCATTGTCGCCATGGCCCATTGTGACATCCTGGGGATCCCTTCTTGTCCCCAGGGCCCATTGTGACGTCCCAGGACCCCCCATTGTCCCCAGGACCCATTGTGACATTCAGGTGGCCCCTTTGTCACTGGGGCCCATTGTGACATCCCAGGACCCCACATTGTCCCCAGGACACATTGTCACATCCTGGGGATCCCTCCTTGTCCCCAGGACCCACTGTGACACTATGGGGACCCCCCCTTGTCCCCAGGGCCCATTGTGAGGTCCCAGGACCCGACATTGTCCCCAGGGCCCATTGTGACATCCTCTGCACCCCCTTGTCCCCAGGGCCCACTGTGACGTCCCAGGACCCACCCTTGTCCGCAGGGCTCATTGTGACATCGCAGGACCCCCCTTTGTCCCCAGGGCCCATTCTGATACCGTGGGGATCCCCTTTGTCCCCAGAATCCATTGTGACATCCAGGGGACCTCCTTTGTCCCCAGGGCCCATTGTGACATCGCAGGACCCCCCTGGGCCCCAGGGCGCATTTTGACATCCTGGGGATGCCCCCTTGTCAACGGGGCCCATTGTGACGTCCCAGGACCCCCCATTGTGTCCAGGGCCCATTGTGACATCCTGGGGATCCCTGCTTGTCCCCAGGGCCCATTGTGACGTCTTAGGACCCCCCGTTGTCCCCAGGGCCCATTGTGACATCCTGGGGATCCCTCCTTGTCCCCAGGGCCCATTGTGACGTCCCAGGACTCCCCACTGTCCTCAGGACCTATTGTAACATTCAGGGGACCCCCTTTGTCACTGGGGCCCATTGTGACATCCCAGGACCCCACATTGTCCCCAGGGCCCATTGTGACATCCTGGGGACCCCATTTTCCCCAGGACCCATTGTGACACTATGGGTACCCCCCCTTGTCCCCAGGGCCAATTGTGACGTCCCAGGACCCCCCATTGTTCCCAGGGCCCATTGTGATGTCCTTGGGAGCCCCCTCTCTTCCCAGGGCTCATTGTGACTCTCAGGGGACCCCACCTTGTCCCCAGGACTGATTGTGACGTCCTAGGGCCCCTCTGTGTCCCCAGGGCCCATTGTGACGTCCCAGGACCCCCATTGTCCCCAGGGCCCATTGTGACATCCTCGGCACCCCCTTGTCCCCAGGGCCCATTGTGACATTCAGGGGACCCCTCTTTGTCCCCAGGGCCCATTGTGACATCCTGGGGACCCCCTCTTGTCCCCAGGGCCCATTGTGACGTCCCAGGACCCCCCATTGTCCCCAGGGCCCATTGTGACATCCTGGGGATCCCTCCTTGTCACTGGGGCCCATTGTGACACCATGGGGACCCCTCCTTGTCACTGGGGACCCTTTGTGACACCATGGGGACCCCCCTTGTCCTCAGGACTCATTCTCACATCCTGGACACCCCGCATTGTCCCCAGGGCCCATTGTGACATCCACTGCAACCCCTTGTCCCCAGGGCCCATTGTGACATTCAGGGGACCCCTCTTTGTCCCCAGGGCCCATTGTGACATCCTGGGGACCCCCCCTTGTCCCCAGGGCTCATTGAGACGTCCCAGGACCCCCCATTGTCCCCAGGACCCATTGTGACACTATGGGGACCCCCCGTTTTGCCCAGGGCCCATTGTGACCCCGTGGGTACCACCCTTGTCCCCAGGGCCCATTGTGACATTCAGGGGACCCCTCTTTGTCCCCAGGGCCCATTGTGACATCTTGGGGACCCTCTTTGTCACTGGGGCCTATTGTGACATCCCAGGACCCCCCTTTGTCCCCAGGGCCCATTGTAGCACCATGGGGACCCCCTTTGACCCCAGGGCCCATTGTGGCACCATGGCAACCGCTTTTGTCCCCAGGGCCCATTGTGACATTCTTGGACCCCACTTTGTCCCCAGGGCCTATTGTGACACCATGGGGACCCCTCCTTGTCACTGGGGACCCATTGTGATACCATGGGGACCCCGCCTTGTCCTCAGGACTCATTCTCACATCCTGGACGCCCCCCATTGTCCCCAGGGCCCATTGTGACATCCACTGCACCCCCATGACCCCAGGGCCCATTGTGACATTCAGGGGACCCCTCTTTGTCCCCAGGGCCCATTTTGACATTCAGGGGACCCACCATTGTCCTCAGGGCCCATTGTGAGGTCCCAGGACCCCCCATTGTCCCCAGGGCCCATTGTGACATCCTCGGCACCCCCTTGTCCCCAGGGTCCATTGTGACATCCCAGGACCCCCATTGTCCCCAGGGCCCATTGTGACACCATGGAGACCCCCGCTTGTCCTCAGGCTCCATTGTGACATCCTGGGCACCCCCCATTTTCCCCAGGACCCGTTGTGACATCCTGGCCACCCCCTTGCTTCCAGGGCCCGTTGTGGCACCATGGGGACACCCCCTTTGTCCCCAGGGCCCATTGTGACATCCCAGGACCCCCCTTTGTCCCCAGGGCCCATTGTAGCACCATGGGGACCCCCTTTGACCCCAGGGCCCATTGTGGTACTATGGCAACCCCTTTTGTCCCCAGGGCCCATTGTGACATTCTTGGACCCCACTTTGTCCCCAGGGCCTATTGTGACACCATGGGGACCCCTCCTTGCCACTGGGGACCCATTGTGACACCATGGGGACCCCCCCTTGTCCTCAGGAGTCATTCTGACATCCTGGACACCCCCCATTGTCCCCAGGGCCCATTGTGACATCCACTGCACCCCCCTGTCCCCAGGGCCCATTGTGACATTCAGGGGACTCCTCTTTGTCCCCATGGCCCATTGTGACATCCTGGGGATCCCTCCTTGTCTTCAGGGCCCATTGTGATGTCCGAGGACCCCCCATTGTCCCCAGGGCCCATTGTGACATCCTCTGCACCCCCTTGTCCCCAGGGCCCATTGTGACATTCAGGGGACCCCTCTTTGTCCCCAGGGCCCATTGTGACATCCTGGGGATCCCTCCTTGTCGCCAGGGCCCATTGTGACGTCCCAGGACCCCCCATTGTCCCCAGGACCTATTGTGACATTCAGGGGACCCCCTTTGTCACTGGGGCCCATTGTGACACCATGGGGACCCCTCCTTGTCACTGGGGACCCATTATGACACCATGGGGACCCCCCTTGTCCTCAGGACTCATTCTCACATCCTGGACACCCCGCATTGTCCCCAGGGCCCATTGTGACATCCACTGCAACCCCTTGTCCCCAGGGCCCATTGTGACATTCAGGGGACCCCTCTTTGTCCCCAGGGAACATTGTGACATCCTGGGGACCCCCCCTTGTCCCCAGAGCCCATTGTGACGTCCCAGGACCCCCCATTGTCCCCAGGACCCATTGTGACACTATGGGGACCCCCCCTTTTGCCCAGGGCCCATTGTGACCCCGTGGGTACCACCCTTGTCCCCAGGGCCCATTGTGACATCCTCTGCACCCCCTTGTCCCCAGGGCCCATTGTGACATTCAGGGGACCCCTCTTTGTCCCCAGGGCCCATTGTGACATCCTGGGGACCCTCTTTGTCACTGGGGCCTATTGTGACATCCCAGGACCCCCCTTTGACCCCAGGGCCCATTGTGGCACCATGGCAACCGCTTTTGTCCCCAGGGCCCATTGTGACATTCTTGGACCCCACTTTGTCCCCAGCGCCTATTGTGACACCATGGGGACCCCTCCTTGTCACTGGGGACCCATTGTGATACCATGGGGACCCTGCCTTGTCCTCAGGACTCATTCTCACATCCTGGACGCCCCCCATTGTTCCCAGGGCCCATTGTGACATCCACTGCACCCCCTTGTCCCCAGGGCCCATTGTGACATTCAGGGGACCCCTCTTTGTCCCCAGGGCCCATTGTGACATCCTGGGGACCCCCCCTTGTCCCCAGGGCCCATTGTGACATCCCAGGACCCCCCATTGTCCCCAGGGCCCATTGTGACATCCTGTGGATCCCTCCTTGTCCCCAGGGCCCATTGTGACGTCCCAGGACCCCCCATTGTCCCCAGGGCCCATTGTGATATGTTGGGGAGCCCTCTTTGTCCCCAGGGCCCATTGTGACATGCTGGGGACGCTCTTTGTCCCCAGGGCCCATTGTGACATCCTGGGGACCCTCCTTGTCCCCAGAGCCCATTGTGACATCCAGGGGACCCCCTTTGTCCCCAGGGCCCATTGTGGCACCATGAGGACCCTCTTTGTCACTGGGCCCCATTGTGACATCCCAGGACCCCCCTTTGTCCCCAGGGCCCATTGTGACATCCCAGGACCCCACTTTGTCCCCAGGGCTTATTGTGACACCATGGGGATCTCCCTTGTCCCCAGGGCCCATTGTGACATCCCATGACCCCCCTTTGTCCCCAGTGCTATTGTGAAATCCTGGGGACCCCTTATGTCCCCAGGGCCCATTATGACACCATGGGGAACCCCTTTGTCACTGGGGGCCATTGTGACATTCCAGGACCCCCCATTGTCCCCAGGGCCCATTGTGACATTCAGGGCACCCCCTTGTCCCCAGGGCCCATTGTGACATTCAGGGCACCCCTCTTTGTCCCCAGGGCCCATTGTGACATCCTGGGGACCCCCACTTGTCACTGGGACCCATTGTGACATCCCAGGACCCCCCATTGTCCCCAGGGCCCATTGTGACATCCACTGCACCCCCTTGTCCCCAGGGCCCATTGTGACATTCAGGGCACCCCTCTTTGTACCCAGGGCACACTGTGACATCCTGGGGACCCCCCCTTGTCACTGGGGCCCATTGTGACGTCCCAGGACCCCCCATTGTCGCCAGGGCCCATTGTGACATCCTGGGGATCCCTTCTTGTCCCCAGGGCCCATTGTGACGTCCCAGGACCCCCCATTGTCCCCAGGACCCATTGTGACATTCAGGTGGCCCCTTTGTCACTGGGGCCCATTGTGACATCCCAGGACCCCACATTGTCCCCAGGACACATTGTCACATCCTGGGGACCCCACTTGTCCCCAGGACCCACTGTGACACTATGGGGACCCCCCCTTGTCCCCAGGGCCCATTGTGAGGTCCCAGGACCCGACATTGTCCCCAGGGCCCATTGTGACATCCTCTGCACCCCCTTGTCCCCAGGGCCCACTGTGACGTCCCAGGACCCACCCTTGTCCGCAGGGCTCATTGTGACATCGCAGGACCCCCCTTTGTCCCCAGGGCCCATTCTGATACCGTGGGGATCCCCTTTGTCCCCAGAATCCATTGTGACATCCAGGGGACCTCCTTTGTCCCCAGGGCCCATTGTGACATCGCAGGACCCCCCTGGGCCCCAGGGCGCATTTTGACATCCTGGGGATGCCCCCTTGTCAACGGGGCCCATTGTGACGTCCCAGGACCCCCCATTGTGTCCAGGGCCCATTGTGACATCCTGGGGATCCCTGCTTGTCCCCAGGGCCCATTGTGACGTCTTAGGACCCCCCGTTGTCCCCAGGGCCCATTGTGACATCCTGGGGATCCCTCCTTGTCCCCAGGGCCCATTGTGACGTCCCAGGACTCCCCACTGTCCTCAGGACCTATTGTAACATTCAGGGGACCCCCTTTGTCACTGGGGCCCATTGTGACATCCCAGGACCCCACATTGTCCCCAGGGCCCATTGTGACATCCTGGGGACCCCATTTTCCCCAGGACCCATTGTGACACTATGGGTACCCCCCCTTGTCCCCAGGGCCAATTGTGACGTCCCAGGACCCCCCATTGTTCCCAGGGCCCATTGTGATGTCCTTGGGAGCCCCCTCTCTTCCCAGGGCTCATTGTGACTCTCAGGGGACCCCACCTTGTCCCCAGGACTGATTGTGACGTCCTAGGGCCCCTCTGTGTCCCCAGGGCCCATTGTGACGTCCCAGGACCCCCATTGTCCCCAGGGCCCATTGTGACATCCTCGGCACCCCCTTGTCCCCAGGGCCCATTGTGACATTCAGGGGACCCCTCTTTGTCCCCAGGGCCCATTGTGACATCCTGGGGACCCCCTCTTGTCCCCAGGGCCCATTGTGACGTCCCAGGACCCCCCATTGTCCCCAGGGCCCATTGTGACATCCTGGGGATCCCTCCTTGTCACTGGGGCCCATTGTGACACCATGGGGACCCCTCCTTGTCACTGGGGACCCATTGTGACACCATGGGGACCCCCCTTGTCCTCAGGACTCATTCTCACATCCTGGACACCCCGCATTGTCCCCAGGGCCCATTGTGACATCCACTGCAACCCCTTGTCCCCAGGGCCCATTGTGACATTCAGGGGACCCCTCTTTGTCCCCAGGGCCCATTGTGACATCCTGGGGACCCCCCCTTGTCCCCAGGGCTCATTGAGACGTCCCAGGACCCCCCATTGTCCCCAGGACCCATTGTGACACTATGGGGACCCCCCGTTTTGCCCAGGGCCCATTGTGACCCCGTGGGTACCACCCTTGTCCCCAGGGCCCATTGTGACATTCAGGGGACCCCTCTTTGTCCCCAGGGCCCATTGTGACATCTTGGGGACCCTCTTTGTCACTGGGGCCTATTGTGACATCCCAGGACCCCCCTTTGTCCCCAGGGCCCATTGTAGCACCATGGGGACCCCCTTTGACCCCAGGGCCCATTGTGGCACCATGGCAACCGCTTTTGTCCCCAGGGCCCATTGTGACATTCTTGGACCCCACTTTGTCCCCAGGGCCTATTGTGACACCATGGGGACCCCTCCTTGTCACTGGGGACCCATTGTGACACCATGGGGACCCCGCCTTGTCCTCAGGACTCATTCTCACATCCTGGACGCCCCCCATTGTCCCCAGGGCCCATTGTGACATCCACTGCACCCCCATGACCCCAGGGCCCATTGTGACATTCAGGGGACCCCTCTTTGTCCCCAGGGCCCATTTTGACATTCAGGGGACCCACCATTGTCCTCAGGGCCCATTGTGAGGTCCCAGGACCCCCCATTGTCCCCAGGGCCCATTGTGACATCCTCGGCACCCCCTTGTCCCCAGGGTCCATTGTGACATCCCAGGACCCCCCATTGTCCCCAGGGCCCATTGTGACACCATGGAGACCCCCGCTTGTCCTCAGGCTCCATTGTGACATCCTGGGCACCCCCCATTTTCCCCAGGACCCGTTGTGACATCCTGGCCACCCCCTTGCTTCCAGGGCCCGTTGTGGCACCATGGGGACACCCCCTTTGTCCCCAGGGCCCATTGTGACATCCCAGGACCCCCCTTTGTCCCCAGGGCCCATTGTAGCACCATGGGGACCCCCTTTGACCCCAGGGCCCATTGTGGTACTATGGCAACCCCTTTTGTCCCCAGGGCCCATTGTGACATTCTTGGACCCCACTTTGTCCCCAGGGCCTATTGTGACACCATGGGGACCCCTCCTTGCCACTGGGGACCCATTGTGACACCATGGGGACCCCCCCTTGTCCTCAGGAGTCATTCTGACATCCTGGACACCCCCCATTGTCCCCAGGGCCCATTGTGACATCCACTGCACCCCCCTGTCCCCAGGGCCCATTGTGACATTCAGGGGACTCCTCTTTGTCCCCAGGGCCCATTGTGACATCCTGGGGATCCCTCCTTGTCTTCAGGGCCCATTGTGATGTCCGAGGACCCCCCATTGTCCCCAGGGCCCATTGTGACATCCTCTGCACCCCCTTGTCCCCAGGGCCCATTGTGACATTCAGGGGACCCCTCTTTGTCCCCAGGGCCCATTGTGACATCCTGGGGATCCCTCCTTGTCGCCAGGGCCCATTGTGACGTCCCAGGACCCCCCATTGTCCCCAGGACCTATTGTGACATTCAGGGGACCCCCTTTGTCACTGGGGCCCATTGTGACACCATGGGGACCCCTCCTTGTCACTGGGGACCCATTATGACACCATGGGGACCCCCCTTGTCCTCAGGACTCATTCTCACATCCTGGACACCCCGCATTGTCCCCAGGGCCCATTGTGACATCCACTGCAACCCCTTGTCCCCAGGGCCCATTGTGACATTCAGGGGACCCCTCTTTGTCCCCAGGGCCCATTGTGACATCCTGGGGACCCCCCCTTGTCCCCAGAGCCCATTGTGACGTCCCAGGACCCCCCATTGTCCCCAGGACCCATTGTGACACTATGGGGACCCCCCCTTTTGCCCAGGGCCCATTGTGACCCCGTGGGTACCACCCTTGTCCCCAGGGCCCATTGTGACATCCTCTGCACCCCCTTGTCCCAAGGGCCCATTGTGACATTCAGGGGACCCCTCTTTGTCCCCAGGGCCCATTGTGACATCCTGGGGACCCTCTTTGTCACTGGGGCCTATTGTGACATCCCAGGACCCCCCTTTGACCCCAGGGCCCATTGTGGCACCATGGCAACCGCTTTTGTCCCCAGGGCCCATTGTGACATTCTTGGACCCCACTTTGTCCCCAGCGCCTATTGTGACACCATGGGGACCCCTCCTTGTCCCCAGGGCCCATTGTGACGTCCCAGGACCCCCCATTGTCCCCAGGGCCCATTGTGACATTCAGGGGCCCCCGTTTGTCACTGGGGCCCATTTTGACATTCAGGGGACCCACCATTGTCCTCACGGCCCATTGTGACTTTCAGGGGACCCCACTTGTCCCCAGGACCCATTGCGACACTATAGGGACCCCCCCTTGTGCCCAGTGCCCATTGTGACACCGTGGGTACCACCCTTGTCCGCAGGGCCCATTGTGACATCCTGGGGACACCCCCTTGTCCCCAGGGCCCATTGTGACATCCTGGGGATCCCTCCTTGTCCCCAGGGCCCAGTGTGACGTCCCAGGACCCCCCATTGTCCCCAGGACCCATTGTGACATTTAGGGGACCCCCTTTGTCACTGGGGCCCATTGTGAAATCCCAGGACCCCACATTGTCCCCAGGGCCCATTGTGACATCCTGGGGACCCCCCCTTTGTCCCCAGGGCCCATTTTGACATTCAGGGGACCCACCATTGTCCTCAGGGCCCATTGTGAGGTCCCAGGACCCCTCATTGTCCCCAGGGCCCATTGTGACATCCTCGGCACCCCCTTGTCCCCAGGGCCCATTGTGACATTCAGGGGACCCCACATTGTCCCCAGGGCCCATTGTGACATCCTCTGCACCCCCTTGTCCCCAGGGCCCATTGTGACATTCAGGGGACCCCTCTTTGTCCCCAGGGCCCATTGTGACATCCTGGGGACCCCCTTTGTCCCCAGGGCCCATTGTAGCACCATGGGGACCCCCTTTGACCCCAGGGCCCATTGTGGCACCATGGCAACCGCTTTTGTCCCCAGGGCCCATTGTGACATTCTTGGACCCCACTTTGTCCCCAGGGCCTATTGTGACACCATGGGGACCCCTCCTTGTCACTGGGGACCCATTGTGATACCATGGGGACCCCGCCTTGTCCTCAGGACTCATTCTCACATCCTGGACGCCCCCCATTGTCCCCAGGGCCCATTGTGACATCCACTGCACCCCCATGACCCCAGGGCCCATTGTGACATTCAGGGGACCCCTCTTTGTCCCCAGGGCCCATTTTGACATTCAGGGGACCCACCATTGTCCTCAGGGCCCATTGTGAGGTCCCAGGACCCCCCATTGTCCCCAGGGCCCATTGTGACATCCTCGGCACCCCCTTGTCCCCAGGGTCCATTGTGACATCCCAGGACCCCCCATTGTCCCCAGGGCCCATTGTGACACCATGGAGACCCCCGCTTGTCCTCAGGCTCCATTGTGACATCCTGGGCACCCCCCATTTTCCCCAGGACCCGTTGTGACATCCTGGCCACCCCCTTGCTTCCAGGGCCCGTTGTGGCACCATGGGGACACCCCCTTTGTCCCCAGGGCCCATTGTGACATCCCAGGACCCCCCTTTGTCCCCAGGGCCCATTGTAGCACCATGGGGACCCCCTTTGACCCCAGGGCCCATTGTGGTACTATGGCAACCCCTTTTGTCCCCAGGGCCCATTGTGACATTCTTGGACCCCACTTTGTCCCCAGGGCCTATTGTGACACCATGGGGACCCCTCCTTGCCACTGGGGACCCATTGTGACACCATGGGGACCCCCCCTTGTCCTCAGGAGTCATTCTGACATCCTGGACACCCCCCATTGTCCCCAGGGCCCATTGTGACATCCACTGCACCCCCCTGTCCCCAGGGCCCATTGTGACATTCAGGGGACTCCTCTTTGTCCCCAGGGCCCATTGTGACATCCTGGGGATCCCTCCTTGTCTTCAGGGCCCATTGTGATGTCCGAGGACCCCCCATTGTCCCCAGGGCCCATTGTGACATCCTCTGCACCCCCTTGTCCCCAGGGCCCATTGTGACGTCCCAGGACCCCCCATTGTCCCCAGGACCTATTGTGACATTCAGGGGACCCCCTTTGTCACTGGGGCCCATTGTGACACCATGGGGACCCCTCCTTGTCACTGGGGACCCATTATGACACCATGGGGACCCCCCTTGTCCTCAGGACTCATTCTCACATCCTGGACACCCCGCATTGTCCCCAGGGCCCATTGTGACATCCACTGCAACCCCTTGTCCCCAGGGCCCATTGTGACATTCAGGGGACCCCTCTTTGTCCCCAGGGCCCATTGTGACATCCTGGGGACCCCCCCTTGTCCCCAGAGCCCATTGTGACGTCCCAGGACCCCCCATTGTCCCCAGGACCCATTGTGACACTATGGGGACCCCCCCTTTTGCCCAGGGCCCATTGTGACCCCGTGGGTACCACCCTTGTCCCCAGGGCCCATTGTGACATCCTCTGCACCCCCTTGTCCCCAGGGCCCATTGTGACATTCAGGGGACCCCTCTTTGTCCCCAGGGCCCATTGTGACATCCTGGGGACCCTCTTTGTCACTGGGGCCTATTGTGACATCCCAGGACCCCCCTTTGACCCCAGGGCCCATTGTGGCACCATGGCAACCGCTTTTGTCCCCAGGGCCCATTGTGACATTCTTGGACCCCACTTTGTCCCCAGCGCCTATTGTGACACCATGGGGACCCCTCCTTGTCACTGGGGACCCATTGTGATACCATGGGGACCCTGCCTTGTCCTCAGGACTCATTCTCACATCCTGGACGCCCCCCATTGTTCCCAGGGCCCATTGTGACATCCACTGCACCCCCTTGTCCCCAGGGCCCATTGTGACATTCAGGGGACCCCTCTTTGTCCCCAGGGCCCATTGTGACATCCTGGGGACCCCCCCTTGTCCCCAGGGCCCATTGTGACGTCCCAGGACCCCCCATTGTCCCCAGGGCCCATTGTGACATCCTGTGGATCCCTCCTTGTCCCCAGGGCCCATTGTGACGTCCCAGGACCCCCCATTGTCCCCAGGGCCCATTGTGATATGTTGGGGAGCCCTCTTTGTCCCCAGGGCCCATTGTGACATCCTGGGGACCCCCCCTTGTCCCCAGGGCCCATTGTGACGTCCCAGGGCCCCCATTGTCCCCAGGGGCCATTGTGACATCCTAGGGATCCCTCCTTGTCCCCAGGGCCCATTGTGACATTCAGTGGACCCCTCTTTGTCCCTAGGGCCCATTGTGACATCCTGGGGATCCCTCCTTGTCCCCAGTACCCATTGTGACGTCCCAGGATCCCCATTGTCCCCAGGACCTATTGTGACATTCAGGGGACCCCCTTTGTCACTGGGGCCCATTGTGACACCATGGAGACCCCCGCTTGTCCCCAGGGCCCATTGTGACATCCCAGGACCCCCCTTTGACCCCAGGGCCCATTGTGGCACCATGGCAACCCCTTTTGTCCCCAGGGCCCATTGTGACATTCTTGGACCCCACTTTGTCCCCAGGACCTATTGTGACACCATGGGGACCCCCCCTTGTCCTCAGGACTCATTCTCACATCCTGGACACCCCCCATTGTCCCCAGGGCCCATTGTGACATCCACTGCACCCCATTGTCCCCAGGGCCCATTGTGACATTCAGGGGACCCCTCTTTGTCCCCAGGGCCCATTGTGACATGCTGGGGACGCTCTTTGTCCCCAGGGCCCATTGTGACATCCTGGGGACCCTCCTTGTCCCCAGAGCCCATTGTGACATCCAGGGGACCCCCTTTGTCCCCAGGGCCCATTGTGGCACCATGAGGACCCTCTTTGTCACTGGGCCCCATTGTGACATCCCAGGACCCCCCTTTGTCCCCAGGGCCCATTGTGACATTCCAGGACCCCACTTTGTCCCCAGGGCTTATTGTGACACCATGGGGATCTCCCTTGTCCCCAGGGCCCATTGTGACATCCCATGACCCCCCTTTGTCCCCAGTGCTATTGTGAAATCCTGGGGACCCCTTATGTCCCCAGGGCCCATTATGACACCATGGGGAACCCCTTTGTCACTGGGGGCCATTGTGACATTCCAGGACCCCCCATTGTCCCCAGGGCCCATTGTGACATTCAGGGCACCCCCTTGTCCCCAGGGCCCATTGTGACATTCAGGGCACCCCTCTTTGTCCCCAGGGCCCATTGTGACATCCTGGGGACCCCCACTTGTCACTGGGACCCATTGTGACATCCCAGGACCCCCCATTGTCCCCAGGGCCCATTGTGACATCCACTGCACCCCCTTGTCCCCAGGGCCCATTGTGACATTCAGGGCACCCCTCTTTGTACCCAGGGCACACTGTGACATCCTGAGGACCCCCCCTTGTCACTGGGGCCCATTGTGACGTCCCAGGACCCCCCATTGTCGCCATGGCCCATTGTGACATCCTGGGGATCCCTTCTTGTCCCCAGGGCCCATTGTGACGTCCCAGGACCCCCCATTGTCCCCAGGACCCATTGTGACATTCAGGTGGCCCCTTTGTCACTGGGGCCCATTGTGACATCCCAGGACCCCACATTGTCCCCAGGACACATTGTCACATCCTGGGGACCCCACTTGTCCCCAGGACCCACTGTGACACTATGGGGACCCCCCCTTGTCCCCAGGGCCCATTGTGAGGTCCCAGGACCCGACATTGTCCCCAGGGCCCATTGTGACATCCTCTGCACCCCCTTGTCCCCAGGGCCCACTGTGACGTCCCAGGACCCACCCTTGTCCGCAGGGCTCATTGTGACATCGCAGGACCCCCCTTTGTCCCCAGGGCCCATTCTGATACCGTGGGGATCCCCTTTGTCCCCAGAATCCATTGTGACATCCAGGGGACCTCCTTTGTCCCCAGGGCCCATTGTGACATCGCAGGACCCCCCTGGGCCCCAGGGCGCATTTTGACATCCTGGGGATGCCCCCTTGTCAACGGGGCCCATTGTGACGTCCCAGGACCCCCCATTGTGTCCAGGGCCCATTGTGACATCCTGGGGATCCCTGCTTGTCCCCAGGGCCCATTGTGACGTCTTAGGACCCCCCGTTGTCCCCAGGGCCCATTGTGACATCCTGGGGATCCCTCCTTGTCCCCAGGGCCCATTGTGACGTCCCAGGACTCCCCACTGTCCTCAGGACCTATTGTAACATTCAGGGGACCCCCTTTGTCACTGGGGCCCATTGTGACATCCCAGGACCCCACATTGTCCCCAGGGCCCATTGTGACATCCTGGGGACCCCATTTTCCCCAGGACCCATTGTGACACTATGGGTACCCCCCCTTGTCCCCAGGGCCAATTGTGACGTCCCAGGACCCCCCATTGTTCCCAGGGCCCATTGTGATGTCCTTGGGAGCCCCCTCTCTTCCCAGGGCTCATTGTGACTCTCAGGGGACCCCCCCTTGTCCCCAGAGCCCATTGTGACGTCCCAGGACCCCCATTGTCCCCAGGGCCCATTGTGACATCCTCGGCACCCCCTTGTCCCCAGGGCCCATTGTGACATTCAGGGGACCCCTCTTTGTCCCCAGGGCCCATTGTGACATCCTGGGGACCCCCTCTTGTCCCCAGGGCCCATTGTGACGTCCCAGGACCCCCCATTGTCCCCAGGGCCCATTGTGACATCCTGGGGATCCCTCCTTGTCACTGGGGCCCATTGTGACACCATGGGGACCCCTCCTTGTCACTGGGGACCCATTGTGACACCATGGGGACCCCCCTTGTCCTCAGGACTCATTCTCACATCCTGGACACCCCGCATTGTCCCCAGGGCCCATTGTGACATCCACTGCAACCCCTTGTCCCCAGGGCCCATTGTGACATTCAGGGGACCCCTCTTTGTCCCCAGGGCCCATTGTGACATCCTGGGGACCCCCCCTTGTCCCCAGGGCTCATTGAGACGTCCCAGGACCCCCCATTGTCCCCAGGACCCATTGTGACACTATGGGGACCCCCCGTTTTGCCCAGGGCCCATTGTGACCCCGTGGGTACCACCCTTGTCCCCAGGGCCCATTGTGACATTCAGGGGACCCCTCTTTGTCCCCAGGGCCCATTGTGACATCTTGGGGACCCTCTTTGTCACTGGGGCCTATTGTGACATCCCAGGACCCCCCTTTGTCCCCAGGGCCCATTGTAGCACCATGGGGACCCCCTTTGACCCCAGGGCCCATTGTGGCACCATGGCAACCGCTTTTGTCCCCAGGGCCCATTGTGACATTCTTGGACCCCACTTTGTCCCCAGGGCCTATTGTGACACCATGGGGACCCCTCCTTGTCACTGGGGACCCATTGTGATACCATGGGGACCCCGCCTTGTCCTCAGGACTCATTCTCACATCCTGGACGCCCCCCATTGTCCCCAGGGCCCATTGTGACATCCACTGCACCCCCATGACCCCAGGGCCCATTGTGACATTCAGGGGACCCCTCTTTGTCCCCAGGGCCCATTTTGACATTCAGGGGACCCACCATTGTCCTCAGGGCCCATTGTGAGGTCCCAGGACCCCCCATTGTCCCCAGGGCCCATTGTGACATCCTCGGCACCCCCTTGTCCCCAGGGTCCATTGTGACATCCCAGGACCCCCCATTGTCCCCAGGGCCCATTGTGACACCATGGAGACCCCCGCTTGTCCTCAGGCTCCATTGTGACATCCTGGGCACCCCCCATTTTCCCCAGGACCCGTTGTGACATCCTGGCCACCCCCTTGCTTCCAGGGCCCGTTGTGGCACCATGGGGACACCCCCTTTGTCCCCAGGGCCCATTGTGACATCCCAGGACCCCCCTTTGTCCCCAGGGCCCATTGTAGCACCATGGGGACCCCCTTTGACCCCAGGGCCCATTGTGGTACTATGGCAACCCCTTTTGTCCCCAGGGCCCATTGTGACATTCTTGGACCCCACTTTGTCCCCAGGGCCTATTGTGACACCATGGGGACCCCTCCTTGCCACTGGGGACCCATTGTGACACCATGGGGACCCCCCCTTGTCCTCAGGAGTCATTCTGACATCCTGGACACCCCCCATTGTCCCCAGGGCCCATTGTGACATCCACTGCACCCCCCTGTCCCCAGGGCCCATTGTGACATTCAGGGGACTCCTCTTTGTCCCCAGGGCCCATTGTGACATCCTGGGGATCCCTCCTTGTCTTCAGGGCCCATTGTGATGTCCGAGGACCCCCCATTGTCCCCAGGGCCCATTGTGACATCCTCTGCACCCCCTTGTCCCCAGGGCCCATTGTGACATTCAGGGGACCCCTCTTTGTCCCCAGGGCCCATTGTGACATCCTGGGGATCCCTCCTTGTCGCCAGGGCCCATTGTGACGTCCCAGGACCCCCCATTGTCCCCAGGACCTATTGTGACATTCAGGGGACCCCCTTTGTCACTGGGGCCCATTGTGACACCATGGGGACCCCTCCTTGTCACTGGGGACCCATTGTGACACCATGGGGACCCCCCTTGTCCTCAGGACTCATTCTCACATCCTGGACACCCCGCATTGTCCCCAGGGCCCATTGTGACATCCACTGCAACCCCTTGTCCCCAGGGCCCATTGTGACATTCAGGGGACCCCTCTTTGTCCCCAGGGCCCATTGTGACATCCTGGGGACCCCCCCTTGTCCCCAGAGCCCATTGTGACGTCCCAGGACCCCCCATTGTCCCCAGGACCCATTGTGACACTATGGGGACCCCCCCTTTTGCCCAGGGCCCATTGTGACCCCGTGGGTACCACCCTTGTCCCCAGGGCCCATTGTGACATCCTCTGCACCCCCTTGTCCCAAGGGCCCATTGTGACATTCAGGGGACCCCTCTTTGTCCCCAGGGCCCATTGTGACATCCTGGGGACCCTCTTTGTCACTGGGGCCTATTGTGACATCCCAGGACCCCCCTTTGACCCCAGGGCCCATTGTGGCACCATGGCAACCGCTTTTGTCCCCAGGGCCCATTGTGACATTCTTGGACCCCACTTTGTCCCCAGCGCCTATTGTGACACCATGGGGACCCCTCCTTGTCCCCAGGGCCCATTGTGACGTCCCAGGACCCCCCATTGTCCCCAGGGCCCATTGTGACATTCAGGGGCCCCCGTTTGTCACTGGGGCCCATTTTGACATTCAGGGGACCCACCATTGTCCTCACGGCCCATTGTGACTTTCAGGGGACCCCACTTGTCCCCAGGACCCATTGCGACACTATAGGGACCCCCCCTTGTGCCCAGTGCCCATTGTGACACCGTGGGTACCACCCTTGTCCGCAGGGCCCATTGTGACATCCTGGGGACACCCCCTTGTCCCCAGGGCCCATTGTGACATCCTGGGGACCCCCCCTTGTCCCCAGGGCCCATTGTGACATCCTGGGGATCCCTCCTTGTCCCCAGGGCCCAGTGTGACGTCCCAGGACCCCCCATTGTCCCCAGGACCCATTGTGACATTTAGGGGACCCCCTTTGTCACTGGGGCCCATTGTGAAATCCCAGGACCCCACATTGTCCCCAGGGCCCATTGTGACATCCTGGGGACCCCCCCTTTGTCCCCAGGGCCCATTTTGACATTCAGGGGACCCACCATTGTCCTCAGGGCCCATTGTGAGGTCCCAGGACCCCTCATTGTCCCCAGGGCCCATTGTGACATCCTCGGCACCCCCTTGTCCCCAGGGCCCATTGTGACATTCAGGGGACCCCACATTGTCCCCAGGGCCCATTGTGACATCCTCTGCACCCCCTTGTCCCCAGGGCCCATTGTGACATTCAGGGGACCCCTCTTTGTCCCCAGGGCCCATTGTGACATCCTGGGGACCCCCTTTGTCCCCAGGGCCCATTGTAGCACCATGGGGACCCCCTTTGACCCCAGGGCCCATTGTGGCACCATGGCAACCGCTTTTGTCCCCAGGGCCCATTGTGACATTCTTGGACCCCACTTTGTCCCCAGGGCCTATTGTGACACCATGGGGACCCCTCCTTGTCACTGGGGACCCATTGTGATACCATGGGGACCCCGCCTTGTCCTCAGGACTCATTCTCACATCCTGGACGCCCCCCATTGTCCCCAGGGCCCATTGTGACATCCACTGCACCCCCTTGTCCCCAGGGCCCATTGTGACATTCAGGGGACCCCTCTTTGTCCCCAGGGCCCATTGTGACATCCTGGGGACCCCCCCTTGTCCCCAGGGCCCATTGTGACGTCCCAGGACCCCCCATTGTCCCCAGGGCCCATTGTGACATCCTGTGGATCCCTCCTTGTCCCCAGGGCCCATTGTGACGTCCCAGGACCCCCCATTGTCCCCAGGGCCCATTGTGATATGTTGGGGAGCCCTCTTTGTCCCCAGGGCCCATTGTGAAATTCAGGGGAGCCCAACTTGTCCTCAGGGCCCATTCTGATATCCTGGGGACACTCTTTGTCCCCAGGGCCCATTGTGATATCCTGAGGACCGCCCTTTGTCCCCAGGGCCCATTGTGACGTCCCAGGACCCCCCATTGTCCCCAGGGCCCATTGTGACATTCAGGGGCCCCCGTTTGTCATTGGGGCCCATTGTGAGATCCCAGGACCCCACATTGTCCCAAGGGCCCATTGTGACTTTCAGGGGACTCCACTTGTCCCCAGGACCCATTGTGACACTATAGGGACCCCCCCTTGTGCCCAGTGCCCATTGTGACACCGTGGGTACCTGGGTACCACCCTTGTCCGCAGGGCCCATTGTGACATCCTGGGGACACCCCCTTGTCCCCAGGGCCCATTGTGACATTTTGGGAATCCCTCCTTGTCCCCAGGGCCCATTGTGACGTCCCAGGAGCCCCCATTGTCCCCAGGACCCATTGTGACATTCAGGGGACCCCCTTTGTCACTGGGGCCCATTGTGAAATCCCAGGACCCCACACTGTCCCCAGGGCCCATTGTGACATCCTGGGGACCCCCCCTTTGTCCCCAGTGCCCATTGTGACATCCTGCGGACCCCCCTTTGTCCCCAGGGCCCATTTTGACATTCAGGGGACCCACCATTGTCCTCAGGGCCCATTGTGAGGTCCCAGGACCCCCCATTGTCCCCAGGGCCCATTGTGACATCCTCGGCACCCCCTTGTCCCCAGGGTCCATTGTGACATCCCAGGACCCCCCATTGTCCCCAGGGCCCATTGTGACATCGTGGGGACCCCCTTTTTCCCAAGACTTCATTGTGACATCCTGGGGTCCCCCCTTGTCCTCAGGGTCCATTGTGACAGCCCAGGACCTTACATTGTCCCCAGGGCCCATTGTGATATCTTCGGGACCCCCTTGTTCCCAAGGCCCATTGTGACATCCTGGGGACCCCCCCTTGTCCCCAGGGCCCATTGTGACATCCCAGGACCCCCCATTGTCCCCAGGGCCCATTGTGACATCCTCGGCACGCCCTTGTCCCCAGGGCCCATTGTGACATCCTGGGGACCCCCCCTTGTCCCCAGGGCCCATTGTGACGTCCCAGGACCCCCCATTGTCCCCAGGGCCCATTGTGACATCCTGGGGATCCCTCCATGTCCCCAGGGCCCATTGTGATGTCCCAGGACCCCCCATTGTCCCCAGGGCCCATTGTGACATCCTCTGCACCCCCTTGTCCCCAGGGCCCATTGTGACATTCAGGGGACCCCTCTTTGTCCCCAGGGCCCATTGTGACATCCTGGGGACCCCCCCTTGTCCCCAGGGCCCATTGTGACATCCTGGGTACCCCCCCTTGTCCCCAGGGCCCATTGTGACGTCCCAGGTCCCCCCATTGTCCCCAGGGCCCATTGTGACATCCTGGGGATCCCTCCTTGTCCCCAGGGCCCATTGTGACATCCCAGGACCCCCCATTGTCCCCAGGTCCTATTGTGACATTCAGAGGACCCCCTTTGTCACTGGGGCCCATTGTGACACCATGGAGACCCCCGCTTGTCCTCAGGGTCCATTGTGACATCCTGGGCACCCCCCATTTTCCCCAGGACCCATTGTGACATCCTGGCCACCCCCTTGCTCCCAGGGCCCGTTGTGGCACCATGGGGACACCCCCTTTGTCCCCAGGGCCCATTGTGACATCCCAGGACCCCCCTTTGTCCCCAGGGCCCATTGTAGCACCATGGGGACCCCCTTTGACCCCAGGGCCCATTGTGGTACTATGGCAACCCCTTTTGTCCCCAGGGCCCATTGTGACATTCTTGGACCCCACTTTGTCCCCAGGGCCTATTGTGACACCATGGGGACCCCTCCTTGCCACTGGGGACCCATTGTGACACCATGGGGACCCCCCCTTGTCCTCAGGAGTCATTCTGACATCCTGGACACCCCCCATTGTCCCCAGGGCCCATTGTGACATCCACTGCACCCCCCTGTCCCCAGGGCCCATTGTGACATTCAGGGGACTCCTCTTTGTCCCCAGGGCCCATTGTGACATCCTGGGGATCCCTCCTTGTCTTCAGGGCCCATTGTGATGTCCGAGGACCCCCCATTGTCCCCAGGGCCCATTGTGACATCCTCTGCACCCCCTTGTCCCCAGGGCCCATTGTGACATTCAGGGGACCCCTCTTTGTCCCCAGGGCCCATTGTGACATCCTGGGGATCCCTCCTTGTCGCCAGGGCCCATTGTGACGTCCCAGGACCCCCCATTGTCCCCAGGACCTATTGTGACATTCAGGGGACCCCCTTTGTCACTGGGGCCCATTGTGACACCATGGGGACCCCTCCTTGTCACTGGGGACCCATTATGACACCATGGGGACCCCCCTTGTCCTCAGGACTCATTCTCACATCCTGGACACCCCGCATTGTCCCCAGGGCCCATTGTGACATCCACTGCAACCCCTTGTCCCCAGGGCCCATTGTGACATTCAGGGGACCCCTCTTTGTCCCCAGGGCCCATTGTGAGATCCTGGGGACCCCCCCTTGTCCCCAGAGCCCATTGTGACGTCCCAGGACCCCCCATTGTCCCCAGGACCCATTGTGACATCCTGGGGACCCACCCTTTTGCCCAGGGCCCATTGTGACATCCTCTGCACCCCCTTGTCCCCAGGGCCCATTGTGACATTCAGGGGACTCCTCTTTGTCCCCAGGGCCCATTGTGACATCCTGGGGATCCCTCCTTGTCTTCAGGGCCCATTGTGATGTCCGAGGACCCCCCATTGTCCCCAGGGCCCATTGTGACATCCTCTGCACCCCCTTGTCCCCAGGGCCCATTGTGACGTCCCAGGACCCCCCATTGTCCCCAGGACCTATTGTGACATTCAGGGGACCCCCTTTGTCACTGGGGCCCATTGTGACACCATGGGGACCCCTCCTTGTCACTGGGGACCCATTATGACACCATGGGGACCCCCCTTGTCCTCAGGACTCATTCTCACATCCTGGACACCCCGCATTGTCCCCAGGGCCCATTGTGACATCCACTGCAACCCCTTGTCCCCAGGGCCCATTGTGACATTCAGGGGACCCCTCTTTGTCCCCAGGGCCCATTGTGACATCCTGGGGACCCCCCCTTGTCCCCAGAGCCCATTGTGACGTCCCAGGACCCCCCATTGTCCCCAGGACCCATTGTGACACTATGGGGACCCCCCCTTTTGCCCAGGGCCCATTGTGACCCCGTGGGTACCACCCTTGTCCCCAGGGCCCATTGTGACATCCTCTGCACCCCCTTGTCCCCAGGGCCCATTGTGACATTCAGGGGACCCCTCTTTGTCCCCAGGGCCCATTGTGACATCCTGGGGACCCTCTTTGTCACTGGGGCCTATTGTGACATCCCAGGACCCCCCTTTGACCCCAGGGCCCATTGTGGCACCATGGCAACCGCTTTTGTCCCCAGGGCCCATTGTGACATTCTTGGACCCCACTTTGTCCCCAGCGCCTATTGTGACACCATGGGGACCCCTCCTTGTCACTGGGGACCCATTGTGATACCATGGGGACCCTGCCTTGTCCTCAGGACTCATTCTCACATCCTGGACGCCCCCCATTGTTCCCAGGGCCCATTGTGACATCCACTGCACCCCCTTGTCCCCAGGGCCCATTGTGACATTCAGGGGACCCCTCTTTGTCCCCAGGGCCCATTGTGACATCCTGGGGACCCCCCCTTGTCCCCAGGGCCCATTGTGACGTCCCAGGACCCCCCATTGTCCCCAGGGCCCATTGTGACATCCTGTGGATCCCTCCTTGTCCCCAGGGCCCATTGTGACGTCCCAGGACCCCCCATTGTCCCCAGGGCCCATTGTGATATGTTGGGGAGCCCTCTTTGTCCCCAGGGCCCATTGTGACATCCTGGGGACCCCCCCTTGTCCCCAGGGCCCATTGTGACGTCCCAGGGCCCCCATTGTCCCCAGGGGCCATTGTGACATCCTAGGGATCCCTCCTTGTCCCCAGGGCCCATTGTGACATTCAGTGGACCCCTCTTTGTCCCTAGGGCCCATTGTGACATCCTGGGGATCCCTCCTTGTCCCCAGTACCCATTGTGACGTCCCAGGATCCCCATTGTCCCCAGGACCTATTGTGACATTCAGGGGACCCCCTTTGTCACTGGGGCCCATTGTGACACCATGGAGACCCCCGCTTGTCCCCAGGGCCCATTGTGACATCCCAGGACCCCCCTTTGACCCCAGGGCCCATTGTGGCACCATGGCAACCCCTTTTGTCCCCAGGGCCCATTGTGACATTCTTGGACCCCACTTTGTCCCCAGGACCTATTGTGACACCATGGGGACCCCCCCTTGTCCTCAGGACTCATTCTCACATCCTGGACACCCCCCATTGTCCCCAGGGCCCATTGTGACATCCACTGCACCCCATTGTCCCCAGGGCCCATTGTGACATTCAGGGGACCCCTCTTTGTCCCCAGGGCCCATTGTGACATGCTGGGGACGCTCTTTGTCCCCAGGGCCCATTGTGACATCCTGGGGACCCTCCTTGTCCCCAGAGCCCATTGTGACATCCAGGGGACCCCCTTTGTCCCCAGGGCCCATTGTGGCACCATGAGGACCCTCTTTGTCACTGGGCCCCATTGTGACATCCCAGGACCCCCCTTTGTCCCCAGGGCCCATTGTGACATTCCAGGACCCCACTTTGTCCCCAGGGCTTATTGTGACACCATGGGGATCTCCCTTGTCCCCAGGGCCCATTGTGACATCCCATGACCCCCCTTTGTCCCCAGTGCTATTGTGAAATCCTGGGGACCCCTTATGTCCCCAGGGCCCATTATGACACCATGGGGAACCCCTTTGTCACTGGGGGCCATTGTGACATTCCAGGACCCCCCATTGTCCCCAGGGCCCATTGTGACATTCAGGGCACCCCCTTGTCCCCAGGGCCCATTGTGACATTCAGGGCACCCCTCTTTGTCCCCAGGGCCCATTGTGACATCCTGGGGACCCCCACTTGTCACTGGGACCCATTGTGACATCCCAGGACCCCCCATTGTCCCCAGGGCCCATTGTGACATCCACTGCACCCCCTTGTCCCCAGGGCCCATTGTGACATTCAGGGCACCCCTCTTTGTACCCAGGGCACACTGTGACATCCTGAGGACCCCCCCTTGTCACTGGGGCCCATTGTGACGTCCCAGGACCCCCCATTGTCGCCATGGCCCATTGTGACATCCTGGGGATCCCTTCTTGTCCCCAGGGCCCATTGTGACGTCCCAGGACCCCCCATTGTCCCCAGGACCCATTGTGACATTCAGGTGGCCCCTTTGTCACTGGGGCCCATTGTGACATCCCAGGACCCCACATTGTCCCCAGGACACATTGTCACATCCTGGGGACCCCACTTGTCCCCAGGACCCACTGTGACACTATGGGGACCCCCCCTTGTCCCCAGGGCCCATTGTGAGGTCCCAGGACCCGACATTGTCCCCAGGGCCCATTGTGACATCCTCTGCACCCCCTTGTCCCCAGGGCCCACTGTGACGTCCCAGGACCCACCCTTGTCCGCAGGGCTCATTGTGACATCGCAGGACCCCCCTTTGTCCCCAGGGCCCATTCTGATACCGTGGGGATCCCCTTTGTCCCCAGAATCCATTGTGACATCCAGGGGACCTCCTTTGTCCCCAGGGCCCATTGTGACATCGCAGGACCCCCCTGGGCCCCAGGGCGCATTTTGACATCCTGGGGATGCCCCCTTGTCAACGGGGCCCATTGTGACGTCCCAGGACCCCCCATTGTGTCCAGGGCCCATTGTGACATCCTGGGGATCCCTGCTTGTCCCCAGGGCCCATTGTGACGTCTTAGGACCCCCCGTTGTCCCCAGGGCCCATTGTGACATCCTGGGGATCCCTCCTTGTCCCCAGGGCCCATTGTGACGTCCCAGGACTCCCCACTGTCCTCAGGACCTATTGTAACATTCAGGGGACCCCCTTTGTCACTGGGGCCCATTGTGACATCCCAGGACCCCACATTGTCCCCAGGGCCCATTGTGACATCCTGGGGACCCCATTTTCCCCAGGACCCATTGTGACACTATGGGTACCCCCCCTTGTCCCCAGGGCCAATTGTGACGTCCCAGGACCCCCCATTGTTCCCAGGGCCCATTGTGATGTCCTTGGGAGCCCCCTCTCTTCCCAGGGCTCATTGTGACTCTCAGGGGACCCCCCCTTGTCCCCAGAGCCCATTGTGACGTCCCAGGACCCCCATTGTCCCCAGGGCCCATTGTGACATCCTCGGCACCCCCTTGTCCCCAGGGCCCATTGTGACATTCAGGGGACCCCTCTTTGTCCCCAGGGCCCATTGTGACATCCTGGGGACCCCCTCTTGTCCCCAGGGCCCATTGTGACGTCCCAGGACCCCCCATTGTCCCCAGGGCCCATTGTGACATCCTGGGGATCCCTCCTTGTCACTGGGGCCCATTGTGACACCATGGGGACCCCTCCTTGTCACTGGGGACCCATTGTGACACCATGGGGACCCCCCTTGTCCTCAGGACTCATTCTCACATCCTGGACACCCCGCATTGTCCCCAGGGCCCATTGTGACATCCACTGCAACCCCTTGTCCCCAGGGTCCATTGTGACATTCAGGGGACCCCTCTTTGTCCCCAGGGCCCATTGTGACATCCTGGGGACCCCCCCTTGTCCCCAGGGCTCATTGAGACGTCCCAGGACCCCCCATTGTCCCCAGGACCCATTGTGACACTATGGGGACCCCCCGTTTTGCCCAGGGCCCATTGTGACCCCGTGGGTACCACCCTTGTCCCCAGGGCCCATTGTGACATTCAGGGGACCCCTCTTTGTCCCCAGGGCCCATTGTGACATCTTGGGGACCCTCTTTGTCACTGGGGCCTATTGTGACATCCCAGGACCCCCCTTTGTCCCCAGGGCCCATTGTAGCACCATGGGGACCCCCTTTGACCCCAGGGCCCATTGTGGCACCATGGCAACCGCTTTTGTCCCCAGGGCCCATTGTGACATTCTTGGACCCCACTTTGTCCCCAGGGCCTATTGTGACACCATGGGGACCCCTCCTTGTCACTGGGGACCCATTGTGATACCATGGGGACCCCGCCTTGTCCTCAGGACTCATTCTCACATCCTGGACGCCCCCCATTGTCCCCAGGGCCCATTGTGACATCCACTGCACCCCCATGACCCCAGGGCCCATTGTGACATTCAGGGGACCCCTCTTTGTCCCCAGGGCCCATTTTGACATTCAGGGGACCCACCATTGTCCTCAGGGCCCATTGTGAGGTCCCAGGACCCCCCATTGTCCCCAGGGCCCATTGTGACATCCTCGGCACCCCCTTGTCCCCAGGGTCCATTGTGACATCCCAGGACCCCCCATTGTCCCCAGGGCCCATTGTGACACCATGGAGACCCCCGCTTGTCCTCAGGCTCCATTGTGACATCCTGGGCACCCCCCATTTTCCCCAGGACCCGTTGTGACATCCTGGCCACCCCCTTGCTTCCAGGGCCCGTTGTGGCACCATGGGGACACCCCCTTTGTCCCCAGGGCCCATTGTGACATCCCAGGACCCCCCTTTGTCCCCAGGGCCCATTGTAGCACCATGGGGACCCCCTTTGACCCCAGGGCCCATTGTGGTACTATGGCAACCCCTTTTGTCCCCGGGGCCCATTGTGACATTCTTGGACCCCACTTTGTCCCCAGGGCCTATTGTGACACCATGGGGACCCCTCCTTGCCACTGGGGACCCATTGTGACACCATGGGGACCCCCCCTTGTCCTCAGGAGTCATTCTGACATCCTGGACACCCCCCATTGTCCCCAGGGCCCATTGTGACATCCACTGCACCCCCCTGTCCCCAGGGCCCATTGTGACATTCAGGGGACTCCTCTTTGTCCCCAGGGCCCATTGTGACATCCTGGGGATCCCTCCTTGTCTTCAGGGCCCATTGTGATGTCCGAGGACCCCCCATTGTCCCCAGGGCCCATTGTGACATCCTCTGCACCCCCTTGTCCCCAGGGCCCATTGTGACATTCAGGGGACCCCTCTTTGTCCCCAGGGCCCATTGTGACATCCTGGGGATCCCTCCTTGTCGCCAGGGCCCATTGTGACGTCCCAGGACCCCCCATTGTCCCCAGGACCTATTGTGACATTCAGGGGACCCCCTTTGTCACTGGGGCCCATTGTGACACCATGGGGACCCCTCCTTGTCACTGGGGACCCATTGTGACACCATGGGGACCCCCCTTGTCCTCAGGACTCATTCTCACATCCTGGACACCCCGCATTGTCCCCAGGGCCCATTGTGACATCCACTGCAACCCCTTGTCCCCAGGGCCCATTGTGACATTCAGGGGACCCCTCTTTGTCCCCAGGGCCCATTGTGACATCCTGGGGACCCCCCCTTGTCCCCAGAGCCCATTGTGACGTCCCAGGACCCCCCATTGTCCCCAGGACCCATTGTGACACTATGGGGACCCCCCCTTTTGCCCAGGGCCCATTGTGACCCCGTGGGTACCACCCTTGTCCCCAGGGCCCATTGTGACATCCTCTGCACCCCCTTGTCCCAAGGGCCCATTGTGACATTCAGGGGACCCCTCTTTGTCCCCAGGGCCCATTGTGACATCCTGGGGACCCTCTTTGTCACTGGGGCCTATTGTGACATCCCAGGACCCCCCTTTGACCCCAGGGCCCATTGTGGCACCATGGCAACCGCTTTTGTCCCCAGGGCCCATTGTGACATTCTTGGACCCCACTTTGTCCCCAGCGCCTATTGTGACACCATGGGGACCCCTCCTTGTCCCCAGGGCCCATTGTGACGTCCCAGGACCCCCCATTGTCCCCAGGGCCCATTGTGACATTCAGGGGCCCCCGTTTGTCACTGGGGCCCATTTTGACATTCAGGGGACCCACCATTGTCCTCACGGCCCATTGTGACTTTCAGGGGACCCCACTTGTCCCCAGGACCCATTGCGACACTATAGGGACCCCCCCTTGTGCCCAGTGCCCATTGTGACACCGTGGGTACCACCCTTGTCCGCAGGGCCCATTGTGACATCCTGGGGACACCCCCTTGTCCCCAGGGCCCATTGTGACATCCTGGGGACCCCCCCTTGTCCCCAGGGCCCATTGTGACATCCTGGGGATCCCTCCTTGTCCCCAGGGCCCAGTGTGACGTCCCAGGACCCCCCATTGTCCCCAGGACCCATTGTGACATTTAGGGGACCCCCTTTGTCACTGGGGCCCATTGTGAAATCCCAGGACCCCACATTGTCCCCAGGGCCCATTGTGACATCCTGGGGACCCCCCCTTTGTCCCCAGGGCCCATTTTGACATTCAGGGGACCCACCATTGTCCTCAGGGCCCATTGTGAGGTCCCAGGACCCCTCATTGTCCCCAGGGCCCATTGTGACATCCTCGGCACCCCCTTGTCCCCAGGGCCCATTGTGACATTCAGGGGACCCCACATTGTCCCCAGGGCCCATTGTGACATCCTCTGCACCCCCTTGTCCCCAGGGCCCATTGTGACATTCAGGGGACCCCTCTTTGTCCCCAGGGCCCATTGTGACATCCTGGGGACCCCCTTTGTCCCCAGGGCCCATTGTAGCACCATGGGGACCCCCTTTGACCCCAGGGCCCATTGTGGCACCATGGCAACCGCTTTTGTCCCCAGGGCCCATTGTGACATTCTTGGACCCCACTTTGTCCCCAGGGCCTATTGTGACACCATGGGGACCCCTCCTTGTCACTGGGGACCCATTGTGATACCATGGGGACCCCGCCTTGTCCTCAGGACTCATTCTCACATCCTGGACGCCCCCCATTGTCCCCAGGGCCCATTGTGACATCCACTGCACCCCCTTGTCCCCAGGGCCCATTGTGACATTCAGGGGACCCCTCTTTGTCCCCAGGGCCCATTGTGACATCCTGGGGACCCCCCCTTGTCCCCAGGGCCCATTGTGACGTCCCAGGACCCCCCATTGTCCCCAGGGCCCATTGTGACATCCTGTGGATCCCTCCTTGTCCCCAGGGCCCATTGTGACGTCCCAGGACCCCCCATTGTCCCCAGGGCCCATTGTGATATGTTGGGGAGCCCTCTTTGTCCCCAGGGCCCATTGTGAAATTCAGGGGAGCCCAACTTGTCCTCAGGGCCCATTCTGATATCCTGGGGACACTCTTTGTCCCCAGGGCCCATTGTGATATCCTGAGGACCGCCCTTTGTCCCCAGGGCCCATTGTGACGTCCCAGGACCCCCCATTGTCCCCAGGGCCCATTGTGACATTCAGGGGCCCCCGTTTGTCATTGGGGCCCATTGTGAGATCCCAGGACCCCACATTGTCCCAAGGGCCCATTGTGACTTTCAGGGGACTCCACTTGTCCCCAGGACCCATTGTGACACTATAGGGACCCCCCCTTGTGCCCAGTGCCCATTGTGACACCGTGGGTACCTGGGTACCACCCTTGTCCGCAGGGCCCATTGTGACATCCTGGGGACACCCCCTTGTCCCCAGGGCCCATTGTGACATTTTGGGAATCCCTCCTTGTCCCCAGGGCCCATTGTGACGTCCCAGGAGCCCCCATTGTCCCCAGGACCCATTGTGACATTCAGGGGACCCCCTTTGTCACTGGGGCCCATTGTGAAATCCCAGGACCCCACACTGTCCCCAGGGCCCATTGTGACATCCTGGGGACCCCCCCTTTGTCCCCAGTGCCCATTGTGACATCCTGCGGACCCCCCTTTGTCCCCAGGGCCCATTTTGACATTCAGGGGACCCACCATTGTCCTCAGGGCCCATTGTGAGGTCCCAGGACCCCCCATTGTCCCCAGGGCCCATTGTGACATCCTCGGCACCCCCTTGTCCCCAGGGTCCATTGTGACATCCCAGGACCCCCCATTGTCCCCAGGGCCCATTGTGACATCGTGGGGACCCCCTTTTTCCCAAGACTTCATTGTGACATCCTGGGGTCCCCCCTTGTCCTCAGGGTCCATTGTGACAGCCCAGGACCTTACATTGTCCCCAGGGCCCATTGTGATATCTTCGGGACCCCCTTGTTCCCAAGGCCCATTGTGACATCCTGGGGACCCCCCCTTGTCCCCAGGGCCCATTGTGACATCCCAGGACCCCCCATTGTCCCCAGGGCCCATTGTGACATCCTCGGCACGCCCTTGTCCCCAGGGCCCATTGTGACATCCTGGGGACCCCCCCTTGTCCCCAGGGCCCATTGTGACGTCCCAGGACCCCCCATTGTCCCCAGGGCCCATTGTGACATCCTGGGGATCCCTCCATGTCCCCAGGGCCCATTGTGATGTCCCAGGACCCCCCATTGTCCCCAGGGCCCATTGTGACATCCTCTGCACCCCCTTGTCCCCAGGGCCCATTGTGACATTCAGGGGACCCCTCTTTGTCCCCAGGGCCCATTGTGACATCCTGGGGACCCCCCCTTGTCCCCAGGGCCCATTGTGACATCCTGGGTACCCCCCCTTGTCCCCAGGGCCCATTGTGACGTCCCAGGTCCCCCCATTGTCCCCAGGGCCCATTGTGACATCCTGGGGATCCCTCCTTGTCCCCAGGGCCCATTGTGACATCCCAGGACCCCCCATTGTCCCCAGGTCCTATTGTGACATTCAGAGGACCCCCTTTGTCACTGGGGCCCATTGTGACACCATGGAGACCCCCGCTTGTCCTCAGGGTCCATTGTGACATCCTGGGCACCCCCCATTTTCCCCAGGACCCATTGTGACATCCTGGCCACCCCCTTGCTCCCAGGGCCCGTTGTGGCACCATGGGGACACCCCCTTTGTCCCCAGGGCCCATTGTGACATCCCAGGACCCCCCTTTGTCCCCAGGGCCCATTGTAGCACCATGGGGACCCCCTTTGACCCCAGGGCCCATTGTGGTACTATGGCAACCCCTTTTGTCCCCAGGGCCCATTGTGACATTCTTGGACCCCACTTTGTCCCCAGGGCCTATTGTGACACCATGGGGACCCCTCCTTGCCACTGGGGACCCATTGTGACACCATGGGGACCCCCCCTTGTCCTCAGGAGTCATTCTGACATCCTGGACACCCCCCATTGTCCCCAGGGCCCATTGTGACATCCACTGCACCCCCCTGTCCCCAGGGCCCATTGTGACATTCAGGGGACTCCTCTTTGTCCCCAGGGCCCATTGTGACATCCTGGGGATCCCTCCTTGTCTTCAGGGCCCATTGTGATGTCCGAGGACCCCCCATTGTCCCCAGGGCCCATTGTGACATCCTCTGCACCCCCTTGTCCCCAGGGCCCATTGTGACATTCAGGGGACCCCTCTTTGTCCCCAGGGCCCATTGTGACATCCTGGGGATCCCTCCTTGTCGCCAGGGCCCATTGTGACGTCCCAGGACCCCCCATTGTCCCCAGGACCTATTGTGACATTCAGGGGACCCCCTTTGTCACTGGGGCCCATTGTGACACCATGGGGACCCCTCCTTGTCACTGGGGACCCATTATGACACCATGGGGACCCCCCTTGTCCTCAGGACTCATTCTCACATCCTGGACACCCCGCATTGTCCCCAGGGCCCATTGTGACATCCACTGCAACCCCTTGTCCCCAGGGCCCATTGTGACATTCAGGGGACCCCTCTTTGTCCCCAGGGCCCATTGTGAGATCCTGGGGACCCCCCCTTGTCCCCAGAGCCCATTGTGACGTCCCAGGACCCCCCATTGTCCCCAGGACCCATTGTGACATCCTGGGGACCCACCCTTTTGCCCAGGGCCCATTGTGACATCCTCTGCACCCCCTTGTCCCCAGGGCCCATTGTGACATTCAGGGGACCCCTCTTTGTCCCCAGGGCCCATTGTGACATGCTGGGGACCCTCTTTGTCACTGGGGCCTATTGTGACATCCCAGGACCCCCCTTTGTCCCCAGGGCCCATTGTAGCACCATGGGGACCCCCTTTGACCCCAGGGCCCATTGTGGCACCATGGCAACCGCTTTTGTCCCCAGGGCCCATTCTGACATTCTTGGACCCCACTTTGTCCCCAGGGCCTATTGTGACACCATGGGGACTCCTCCTTGTCACTGGGGACCCATTGTGATACCATGGGGACCCCGCCTTGTCCTCAGGACTCATTCTCACATCCTGGACGCCCCCCATTGTCCCCAGGGCCCATTGTGACATCCACTGCACCCCCTTGTCCCCAGGGCCCATTGTGACATTCAGGGGACCCCTCTTTGTCCCCAGGGCCCATTGTGACATCCTGGGGACCCCCCCTTGTCCCCAGGGCCCATTGTGACATCCTGGGTACCCCCCCTTGTCCCCAGGGCCCATTGTGACGTCCCAGGTCCCCCCATTGTCCCCAGGGCCCATTGTGACATCCTGGGGATCCCTCCTTGTCCCCAGGGCCCATTGTGACATCCCAGGACCCCCCATTGTCCCCAGGTCCTATTGTGACATTCAGAGGACCCCCTTTGTCACTGGGGCCCATTGTGACACCATGGAGACCCCCGCTTGTCCTCAGGGTCCATTGTGACATCCTGGGCACCCCCCATTTTCCCCAGGACCCATTGTGACATCCTGGCCACCCCCTTGCTCCCAGGGCCCGTTGTGGCACCATGGGGACACCCCCTTTGTCCCCAGGGCCCATTGTGACATCCCAGGACCCCCCTTTGTCCCCAGGGCCCATTGTAGCACCATGGGGACCCCCTTTGACCCCAGGGCCCATTGTGGTACTATGGCAACCCCTTTTGTCCCCAGGGCCCATTGTGACATTCTTGGACCCCACTTTGTCCCCAGGGCCTATTGTGACACCATGGGGACCCCTCCTTGCCACTGGGGACCCATTGTGACACCATGGGGACCCCCCCTTGTCCTCAGGAGTCATTCTGACATCCTGGACACCCCCCATTGTCCCCAGGGCCCATTGTGACATCCACTGCACCCCCCTGTCCCCAGGGCCCATTGTGACATTCAGGGGACTCCTCTTTGTCCCCAGGGCCCATTGTGACATCCTGGGGATCCCTCCTTGTCTTCAGGGCCCATTGTGATGTCCGAGGACCCCCCATTGTCCCCAGGGCCCATTGTGACATCCTCTGCACCCCCTTGTCCCCAGGGCCCATTGTGACATTCAGGGGACCCCTCTTTGTCCCCAGGGCCCATTGTGACATCCTGGGGATCCCTCCTTGTCGCCAGGGCCCATTGTGACGTCCCAGGACCCCCCATTGTCCCCAGGACCTATTGTGACATTCAGGGGACCCCCTTTGTCACTGGGGCCCATTGTGACACCATGGGGACCCCTCCTTGTCACTGGGGACCCATTATGACACCATGGGGACCCCCCTTGTCCTCAGGACTCATTCTCACATCCTGGACACCCCGCATTGTCCCCAGGGCCCATTGTGACATCCACTGCAACCCCTTGTCCCCAGGGCCCATTGTGACATTCAGGGGACCCCTCTTTGTCCCCAGGGCCCATTGTGAGATCCTGGGGACCCCCCCTTGTCCCCAGAGCCCATTGTGACGTCCCAGGACCCCCCATTGTCCCCAGGACCCATTGTGACATCCTGGGGACCCACCCTTTTGCCCAGGGCCCATTGTGACATCCTCTGCACCCCCTTGTCCCCAGGGCCCATTGTGACATTCAGGGGACCCCTCTTTGTCCCCAGGGCCCATTGTGACATGCTGGGGACCCTCTTTGTCACTGGGGCCTATTGTGACATCCCAGGACCCCCCTTTGTCCCCAGGGCCCATTGTAGCACCATGGGGACCCCCTTTGACCCCAGGGCCCATTGTGGCACCATGGCAACCGCTTTTGTCCCCAGGGCCCATTCTGACATTCTTGGACCCCACTTTGTCCCCAGGGCCTATTGTGACACCATGGGGACTCCTCCTTGTCACTGGGGACCCATTGTGATACCATGGGGACCCCGCCTTGTCCTCAGGACTCATTCTCACATCCTGGACGCCCCCCATTGTCCCCAGGGCCCATTGTGACATCCACTGCACCCCCTTGTCCCCAGGGCCCATTGTGACATTCAGGGGACCCCTCTTTGTCCCCAGGGCCCATTGTGACATCCTGGGGACCCCCCCTTGTCCCCAGGGCCCATTGTGACGTCCCAGGACCCCCCATTGTCCCCAGGGCCCATTGTGACATCCTGTGGATCCCTCCTTGTTTCCAGGGCCCATTGTGACGTCCCAGGACCCCCCATTGTCCCCAGGGCCCATTGTGATATGTTGGGGAGCCCTCTTTGTCCCCAGGGCCCATTGTGAAATTCAGGGGACCCCAACTTGTCCTCAGGGCCCATTCTGATATCCTGGGGACACTCTTTGTCCCCAGGGCCCATTGTGACATCCTGGGGACCCCATTGTCACCAAAGCCCATTGTGATATCCTGGCGACCACCTTTTGTCCCCAGGGCCCATTGTGATATCCTGAGGACCGCCCTTTGTCCCCAGGGCCCATTGTGACGTCCCAGGACCCCCCATTGTCCCCAGGGCCCATTGTGACATTCAGGGGCCCCCGTTTGTCATTGGGGCCCATTGTGAGATCCCAGGACCCCACATTGTCCCAAGGGCCCATTGTGACTTTCAGGAGACTCCACTTGTCCCCAGGACCCATTGTGACACTATAGGGAACCCCCTTGTGCCCAGTGCCCATTGTGACACCGTGGGTACCACCCTTGTCCGCAGGGCCCATTGTGACATCCTGGGGACACCCCCTTGTCCCCAGGGCCCATTGTGACATTTTGGGAATCCCTCCTTGTCCCCAGGGCCCATTGTGACGTCCCAGGAGCCCCCATTGTCCCCAGGACCCATTGTGACATTCAGGGGACCCCCTTTGTCACTGGGGCCCATTGTGAAATCCCAGGACCCCACACTGTCCCCAGGGCCCATTGTGACATCCTGGGGACCCCCCCTTTGTCCCCAGTGCCCATTGTGACATCCTGCGGACCCCCCTTTGTCCCCAGGGCCCATTTTGACATTCAGGGGACCCACCATTGTCCTCAGGGCCCATTGTGAGGTCCCAGGACCCCCCATTGTCCCCAGGGCCCATTGTGACATCCTCGGCACCCCCTTGTCCCCAGGGTCCATTGTGACACTATGGGGACCCCCCCTTGTGCCCAGGGCCCATTGTGACACTGTGGGTACCACCCTTGTCTGCAGGGCTCATTGTGACATCCCAGGACCCCCCATTGTCTCCAGGGCCCATTGTGACATTCAGGGGACCCCCCTTGTCCCCAGGGCCCATTCTGATACCGTGGGGACCCCCTTTGTCCCCAGGGCCCATTGTGACATCCTGGGGACCCTCCTTGTCCCCAGAGCCCATTGTGACATCCAGGGGACCCCCTTTGTCCCCAGGGCCCATTGTGGCACCATAGGGACCCCCTTTGTCACTGGGGCCCATTGTGACATCCCAGGACCCCCCCTGGTCCCCAGGGCCCATTGTGAACATCCTGGGGACCCCCTTTGTCCCAAGACTTCATTGTGACATCCTGGGGACCCCCCTTGTCCTCAGGGTCCATTGTGACAGCCCAGGACCTTACATTGTCCCCAGGGCCCATTGTGATATCTGGGGTACCCCCTTGTTCCCAAGGCCCATTGTGACATCCTGGGGACCCCCCCTTGTCCCCAGGGCCCATTGTGACATCCCAGGACCTTACTTTGTCCCCAGGGCCCATTGTGACATCCCACGACCCCCCATTGTCCCCAGGGCCCATTGTGACATCCTCTGCACCCCCTTGTCCCCAGGGCCCATTGTGACATTCAGGGGACCCCTCTTTGTCCCCAGGGCCCATTGTGACATCCTGGGGACCCCCCCTTGTCCCCAGGGCCCATTGTGACATCCTGGGGATCCCTCCTAGTCCCCAGGGCCCATTGTGACGTCCCAGGACCCCCCATTGTCCCCAGGGCCCATTGTGACATTCAGGGGACCCCCTTTGTCACTGGGGCCCATTGTGACGTCCCAGGACCCCCCATTGTTCCCAGGGCCCATTGTGATGTCCTTGGGAGCCCCCTCTCTTCCCAGGGCTCATTGTGACTCTCAGGGGACCCCATCTTGTCGCCAGGGCTGATTGTGACGTCCTAGGGCCCCTCTGTGTCCCCAGGGCCCATTGTGACGTCCCAGGACCCCCATTGTCCCCAGGGCCCATTGTGACATCCTCGGCACCCCCTTGTCCCCAGGGCCCATTGTGACATTCAGGGGACCCCTCTTTGTCCCCAGGGCCCATTGTGACACCGTGGGTACCACACTTGTCTGCAGGGCCCATTGTGACATCCCAGGACCCCCCATTGTCCCCAGGGCCCATTCTGATACCGTGGGGACCCCCTTTGTCCCCAGGGCCCATTGTGACATGCTGGGGACGCTCTTTGTCCCCAGGGCCCATTGGGACATCCTGGGGACCCTCCTTATCCCCAGAGCCCATTGTGACATCCAGGGGACCCCCTTTGTCCCCAGGGCCCATTGTGGCACGATAGGGACCCCCTTTGTCACTAGGGCCCATTGTGACATCCCAGGACCCTCCCTAGTCCCCAGGGCCCATTGTGACATCCTGGGGACCCTCCTTGTCCCCTGAGCCCATTGTGACATCCAGGGGACCCCCTTTGTCCCCAGGGCCCATTGTGGCACCATAGGGACCCCCTTTGTCACTGGGGCCCATTGTGACATCCTGGGGACCCCCCCTGGTCCCCAGGCCCCATTGTGACATCCTGGGGACCCCCTTTGTCCCAAGACTTCATTGTGACATCCTAGGGACCCCCCTTGTCCTCAGGGTCCATTGTGACAGCCCAGGACCTTACATTGTCCCCAGGGCCCATTGTGATATCTGGGGGACCCCCTTGTTCCCAAGGCCCATTGTGACATCCTGGGGACCCACCCTTGTCCCCAGGGCCCATTGTGACATCCTGGGGATCCCTCCTTGTCCCCAGGGCCCATTGTGACATCCTGGGGATCCCTCCTTGTCTCCAGGGCCCATTGTGATGTCCCAGGACCCCCCATTGTCCCCAGGGCCCATTGTGACATCCTCTGCACCCCCTTGTCCCCTGGGCCCTTTGTGACATTCAGGGGACCCCTCTTTGTCCCCAGGGCCCATTCTAACATCCTGGGGATCCCTCCTTGTCCCCAGGGCCCATTGTGACGTCCCAGGACCCCCCATTGTCCCCAGGACCTATTGTGACATTCAGGGGACCCCCTTTGTCACTGGGGCCCATTGTGACACCATGGAGACCCCCGCTTGTCCTCAGGGTCCATTGTGACATCCTGGGCACCCCCCATTTTCCCCAGTACCCATTGTGACATCCTGGCCACCCCCATGCTCCCAGGGCCCGTTGTGACACCATGGGGACACCCCCTTTGTCCCCAGGGCCCATTGTGACATCCCAGGACCCCCCTTTGTCCCCAGGGCCCATTGTGACATCCCAGGACCCCCCTTTGTCCCCAGGGCCCATTGTAGCACCATGGGGACCCCCTTTGACCCCAGGGCCCATTGTGGCACCATGGCAACCCCTTTTGTCCCCAGGGCCCATTGTGACATTCTTGGACCCCACTTTGTCCCCAGGGCCTATTGTGACACCATGGGGACCCCTCCTTGTCACTGGGGACCCATTGTGACACCATGGGGACCCCCCCTTGTCCTCAGGACTCATTCTCACATCCTGGACACCCCCCATTGTCCCCAGGGCCCATTGTGACATCCACTGCAACCCCTTGTCCCCAGGGCCCATTGTGACATTCAGGGGACCCCTCTTTGTCCCCAGGGCCCATTGTGACATCCTGGGGACCCCCCCTTGTCCCCAGGGCCCATTGTGACGTCCCAGGACCCGACATTGTCCCCAGGGCCCATTGTGACATCCTCTGCACCCCCTTGTCCCCAGGGCCCATTGTGACGTCCCAGGACCCCCCCTTGTCCCCAGGGCCCATTGTGACGTCCCAGGACCCCCCTTTGTCCCCAGGGCCCATACTGATACCGTGGGGACCCCCTTTGTCCCTAGGGCCCATTGTGACATGCTGGGGACCCTCCTTGTCCCCAGGGCCCATTGTGACATCCAGGGGACCCCCTTTGTCCCCAGGGCCCATTGTGGCACCATGAGGACCCTCTTTGTCACTGGAGCCCATTGTGACATCCCATGACCCCCCTTTGTCCCCAGTGCTATTGTGAAATCCTGGGGACCCCTTTTGTCCCCACGGCCCATTGTGACACCATGGGGAACCCCTTTGTCACTGGGGGCCATTGTGACATTCCAGGATTACACTTTGTCCCCAGGGCTCGTTCTGACACCTTGGGGACTCCCATTGTCCCCAGGGCCCATTGTGACATCCTGGGCAACCCCATTGTCCTCAGGGCCCATTGTGACATCTGGGGGACGCCCTTGTCCCCAGGACCCATCGTGGCACCGTGGGGACCCTCCTTGTCACTTGGGCCCATTGTGACACCATGGGGACCCCCCCTTTATCCCTAGTGCCCATTGTGACATCCTGCGGACCCCCCTTTGTCCCCAGGGCCCATTTTGACATTCAGGGGACCCACCATTGTCCTCAGGGCCCATTGTGACATCCCAGGACCCCCCATTGTCCCCAGGGCCCATTGTGACATCCTCGGCACCCCCTTGTGCCCAGGGCCCATTGTGACATTCAGGGGACCCCTCATTGTCCCAAGGGCCCATTGTGACGTCGTGGGGACCCCCCCTTGTCCCCAGGGCCCATTGTGACGTCCCAGGACCCGCCATTGTCCCCAGGGCCCATTGTGACATCCTGGGTATCCCTCCTTGTCCCCAGGGCCCATTGTGACGTCCCAGGACCCCCCATTGTCCCCAGGGCCCATTGTGACATTCAGGGGACCCACCATTGTCCTCAGGGCCCATTGTGACATCCCAGGACCCCACATTGTCCCCAGGGCCCATTGTGACTTTCAGGGGACCCCACTTGTCCCCAGGACCCATTGTGACACTATAGGGACCCCCCCTTGTCCCAGTGACCATTGTGACACCGTGGGTACCACCCTTGTCCGCAGGGCCCATTGTGACATCCTGGGGACACCCCCTTGTCCCCAGGGCCCATTGTGACATCCTGGGAATCCCTCCTTGTCCCCAGGGCCCATCGTGACGTGCCAGGACCCCCATTTTCCCCAGGGCCCATTGTGACATCCTCGGCACCCCCTTGTCCCCAGGGCCCATTGTGACATTCAGGGGACCCCTCTTTGTCCCCAGGGCCCATTGTGACATCCTGGGGACCCCCCCTTGTTCCCAGGGCCCACTGTGACGTCCCAGGACCCGCCATTGTCCCCAGGGCCCTGTGTGACATCCTGGGGTGCCCTCCTTGTCCCCAGGGCCCATTGTGACGTCCCAGGACCCCCCATTGTCCCCAGAGCCCATTGTGACATCCAGGGGACCCCCTTTGTCACTGGGGCCCATTGTGACATCCCAGGACCCCCCCTGGTCCCCAGGGCCCATTGTGACATCTGGGGGACCCCCCTTGTCCTCAGGGTCCATTGTGACAGCCCAGGACCTTACTTTGTCCCCAGGGCCCATTGCGATATCTGGGGGACCCCTTTGTCCCCAGGGCCCATTGTGACACCATGGGGACCCCCCTTTGTCCCCAGGGCCCATTGTGACATCCTGGGGTCCCCCCTTTGTCCCCAGGGCCCATTGAAATGTCCCAGGACCACCCTTTGTCCCCAGGGCTTATTGTGACACCATGGGGATCTCCCTTGTCCCCAGGGCCCATTGTGACATCCCACGACCCCCCTTTGTCCCCAGTGCTATTGTGAAATCCTGGGGACCCCTTTTGTCCCCAGGGCCCATTGTGGCACCATGGGGAACCCCTTTGTCACTGGGGGCCATTGTGACATTCCAGGATTCCACTTTGTCCCCAGGGCTCGTTCTGAACACCTTGGGGCCTCCCATTGTCCCTAGGGCCCATTGTGACATCTGGGGGACGCCCTTGTCCCCAGGACCCATCGTGGCACCGTGGGGACCCTCCTTGTCACTTGGGCCCATTGTGACACCATGGGGACCCCCCCTTTATCCCTAGTGCCCATTGTGACATCCTGCGGACCCCCCTTTGTCCCCAGGGCCCATTTTGACATTCAGGGGACCCACCATTGTCCTCAGGGCCCATTGTGAGGTCCCAGGACCCCCCATTGTCCCCAGGGCCCATTGTGACATCCTCGGCACCCCCTTGTCCCCAGGGTCCATTGTGACACTATGGGGACCCCCCCTTGTGCCCAGGGCCCATTGTGACACCGTGGGTACCACCCTTGTCCCCAGGGCTCATTGTGACATCCCAGGACCCCCCATTGTCCCCAGGGCCCATTGTGACACCGTGGGGACCCCCCTTGTCCCCAGGGCCCATTCTGACACCGTGGGGACCCCCTTTGTCCCCAGGGCCCGTTGTGACATCCTGGGGACCCCACCTTGTCCCCAGGGCCCATTGTGACATCCCAGGACCCCCCATTGTCCCCAGGGCCCATTGTGACATCCTCGGCACGCCCTTGTCCCCAGGGCCCATTGTGACATCCTGGGGACCCCACCTTGTCCCCAGGGCCCATTGTGACATCCCAGGACCCCCCATTGTCCCCAGGGCCCATTGTGACATCCTCGGCACGCCCTTGTCCCCAGGGCCCATTGTGACATCCTGGGGACCCCCCCTTGTCCCCAGGGCCCATTGTGACGTCCCAGGACCCCCCATTGTCCCCAGGGCCCATTGTGACATCCTGGGGATACCTCCTTGTCCCCAGGGCCCATTGTGATGTCCCAGGACCCCCCATTGTCTCCAGGGCCCATCGTGACATCCTCTGCACCCCCTTGTCCCCAGGGCCCATTGTGACATTCAGGGGACCCCTCTTTGTCCCCAGGGCCCATTGTGACATCCTGGGGACCCCCCCTTGTCCCCAGGGCCCATTGTGACGTCCCAGGACCCCCCATTGTCCCCAGGGCCCATTGTGACATCCTGGGGATCCCTCCTTGTCCCCAGGGCCCATTGTGATGTCCCAGGACCCCCTATTGTCCCCACGACCTATTGTGACATGCAGGGGACCCCCTTTGTCACTGGGGCCCATTGTGACACCATGGAGACCCCCGCTTGTCCTCAGGGTCCATTGTGACATCCTGGGCACCCCCCTTTGTCCCCAGGGCTCATTGTGACATCCCAGGACCCCCCTTTGTCCCCAGGGCCCATTGTAGCACCATGGGGACCCCCTTTGACCCCAGGGCCCATTGTGGCACTATGGCAACCCCTTTTGTCCCCAGGGCCCATTGTGACATTCTTGGACCCCACTTTGTCCCCAGGGCCTATTGTGACACCATGGGGACCCCTCCTTGTCACTGGGGACCCATTGTGACACCATGGGGACCCCCCCTTGTCCTCATGACTCATTCTGACATCCTGGATGCCCCCCATTGTCCCCAGGGCCCATTGTGACATCCACTGCACCCCCCTGTCCCCAGGGCCCATTGTGACATTCAGGGGACCCCTCTTTGTCCCCAGGGCCCATTGTGACATCCTGGGGACCCCCCCTTGTCCCCAGGGCCCATTGTGACGTCCCAGGACCCCCCGTTGTCCCCAGAACCCATTGTGACATTCAAGGGACCCCCTTTGTCACTGGGGCCCATTGTGAAATCCCAGGACCCCACATTGTCCCCGGGGCCCATTGTGACATCCTGGGGACCCCCCCTTTGTCCCCAGTGCCCATTGTGACATCCTGCGGACCCCCCTTTGTCCCCAGGGCCCATTTTGACATTCAGGGGACCCACCATTGTCCTCAGGGCCCATTGTGCGGTCCCAGGACCCCCCATTGTCCCCAGGGCCCATTGTGACATCCTCGGCACCCCCTTGTCCCCAGGGTCCATTGTGACACTATGGGGACCCCCCCTTGTGCCCAGGGCCCATTGTGACACTGTGGGTACCACCCTTGTCTGCAGGGCTCATTGTGACATCCCAGGACCCCCCATTGTCCCCAGGGCCCATTGTGACATTCAGGGGACCCCCCTTGTCCCCAGGGCCCATTCTGATACCGTGGGGACCCCCTTTGTCCCCAGGGCCCATTGTGACATCCTGGGGACCCTCCTTGTCCCCAGAGCCCATTGTGACATCCTGGGGACCCCCTTTGTCCCCAGGGCCCATTGTGGCACCATAGGGACCCCCTTTGTCACTGGGGCCCATTGTGAGATTCCAGGACCCCCGCTTTGTCCCCAGGGCCCATTGTGACATCCTTGGGACCCCCTTTGTCCCAAGACTTCATTGTGACATCCTGGGGACCCCCCTTGTCCTCAGGGTCCATTGTGACAGCCCAGGACCTTACATTGTCCCCAGGGCCCATTGTGATATCTGGGGGACCCCCTTGTTCCCAAGGCCCATTGTGACACCCTGGGGACTCCTATTGTCCCCAGGGCCCATTGTGACATCCCAGGACCCCCCATTGTCCCCAGGGCCCATTGTGACATCCTCTGCACCCCCTTGTCCCCAGGGCCCATTGTGACATTCAGGGGACCCCTCTTTTTCCCCAGGGCCCATTGTGACATCCTGGGGACCCCCCCTTGTCCCCAGGGCCCATTGTGACGTCCCAGGACCCCCCATTGTCCCCAGGACCCATTGTGACACTATGGGGACCCCCCGTTGTGCCCAGGGCCCATTGTGACACCGTGGGTACCACACTTGTCCGCAGGGCTCATTGAGACATCCCAGGACCCCCCATTGTCCCCAGGGCCCATTGTGACATTCAGGGGACCCCCCTTTGTCCCCAGGGCCCATTCTGATACCGTGGGGACCCCCTTTGTCCCCAGGGCCCATTGTGACATGCTGGGGACGCTCTTTGTCCCCAGGGCCCATTGTGACATCCTGGGGACCCCCCCTTGTCCCCAGGGCCCATTGTGACGTCCCAGGACCCCCCATTGTCCCCAGGGCCCATTGTGATATGCTGGGGAGCCCTCTTTGTCCCCAGGGCCCATTGTGAAATTCAGGGGACCCCAACTTGTCCCCAGGGCCCATTGTGACATCCTGGGGACCCCATTGTCACCAGAGCCCATTGTGATATCCTGGCGACCGCCCTTTGTCCCCAGGGCCCATTGTGACATCCTGGGTCCCCCTTTGTCCCTGTCGAGGGTTAGGATTGCGGGGTGACAATCAAACCCTGGCAGATGTGTTGTCAACCTCCTCTGCCCTTCACTTCCCCCTTTTGCCCCTCCCTCTCCCCCCTTCCCACTCAGCACAGGCGATCGGGAGGGGAAGAAGCACAGAGGGGAGAGAGCTGGAAAAGTTCAAGATGTTTTACTGATGCTACTGATGAGAACAGAGAAAATAATACAAATATACAAAACCCATCTTGTAAGTCTGAGCAACTGCAGAGCCAGCACCCAAAGTCCTGGATCAGACTCTGCAGCCAACCGGAGCTGGATTCAGTCTCTCACTGGCCTCCGTTCGCAGGGACGACCAGCAAGGTCCTCTCCTGATGTCGGCCATGAGGAAAAAAGGGAGAAAGGGAAAAGGGGCGAGATCCTCGTGATCTCCCACTTTTATATGAAGTATTCACGTGAATGGAATGTTATTCACCGTTGGTCAGTCTCTCGATCACCAGTTTCTCGTTGCCCCTCTCGCGAGATGTCCATCTGTGCTTATCAATAAGTTTGCATTCCATTGCTGGGTTTAACCAAAACATGTGTCTGGTTCTCCAGGAAAATGCAGCTGACATGAAGGCTTTGGCTGACAGGCAAATTCACTAAAAGAGAAACTTGTTTTTAACAAAACCAGGACATTCCACCCCTTATCATATGACATTCACTGAATACTTAAACCTTATCAATACAATCTATCAATACAATCTAATTAATCACTACTACTATATATATATACATATGTACATATATACACAGGAGTAATTAATCAGTGGACCATCCTTTGAAAAGTTCATTAAGTTCATTTTGTCACCACAGTCTCCCAGGGCAGGGAAAATGGTCCAAGTGCATCTCATGACCCCTGTTGGTGGGTTAAGGACACCAACTTCCAAGAAGGTGTCGGGCGCCACTCGAAGAAACCAGCGCTGGTTTCATCACCATTGTCTTGATCTGAAAGACACTTATTAAACATTGTTAGTGCGGCAATTCACATCGTACAGTTCAGCATTGCATATTTTCACCTAAAATCAAATCCCCTTGAGGTGCACACCGAACTTCTCCATCCTTAAGCATCACCCACCAGGTGCTGCCAGGTCCCTGGGCAAAAACAATCCCACGAATAGGTTTGCCTGTGCCTGAGGCAGGAGGAACCCAGACTGCCTTTCCTAACATATTTTTCATGTGTACTACAGGGACTTTATCTCCTTCCACAGTCCATAGAATTTCTGATTGGGCAGGCCTCGCTCGATTGGTTGATCCCCTGGTGTTGCCCAACCAAGTGGCTTTTGCTAAATGTGAATCCCAGTTTTTAAAGGCTCCACCACCCAGTGCCTTTAGTGTAGTTTTTAACAAACCATTGTACCTTTCAATTTTCCCAGAGGCTGGTGCATGATATGGAATATGATACACCCACTCAATACCATGTTCTTTGGCCCAATTGTCTATAATACTGGTTTTGAAATGAGTACCATTGTCTGATTCAGTTCTTTCTGGCGTACCCGGCCGCCAAAGGACTTGCTTCTCAAGGCCCAAGATGGTATTTCGGGCTGTAGCATGAGGTACGGCAGATGTTTCCAACCATCCAGTGGTTGCTTCCACCATTGTAAGTACATAACGCTTACCTTGACGTGTTTGTGGAAGTGTAATATAATCAATCTGCCAACCTTCCCCCAACACCCTGCAATCCCAAACCCTGCACCCCCAATTCTGGCGCTAAACCCTGCACCCCCAAAACCCTGCACCACTGAACCTTGCACCCCAAAACCCTGCTCCCCCAATCCTCCCCCCAAATACTCTGCACCCCAAAACCCTATACCCAAAACCCTGCACCCCACAAGTTGCACCCTGAAATCCCTGCACCCCCAAATCCTCCAAGCCCCAAGTCCTGCACCCCCAGGTGCTGAACACCTGAACCCCTCACCCCAGACCCCTCACCCCAAAACCCTGCACCCCAGTACCCCAGACCACCAAATCTTGCACCTCCAAATCCTGCCCCCTTTAGCCCTGCACTTCAAACCCTGCACCCCAAATCCTGCAACCAAACCCTGTACCCCAAATCCTGCAACCAGCCCTTGTACCCCTAAATCCTTGACCTCCACATCCCGAATCCCCAAAAGCAGCAACCCCAAAACCCTGCACCCCCAATCTCTGCACCTCCAAATAATTTTCTTTCAAATCCCACACCCAAAGCTCGTACACCCCAAGATTTTGCACCCCCACACACTGCACCCCAGATCCTGCACCCCCGAATCCTCCAGCCCCATGTCCCAAACCCCGAAACCCTGCAGCCTCAAATCTTGCATCCCCAAAACCCCAGCACCCCAAACTGTTCTCCCCCAAATCCTGCAAACCACAAATCCTGCACCTCCTGCACCCCAAAATTCAACACCTCCAAATCTTAAACCCTTAAACCCTGCATCCCCCAAATCCTTCCCCCCAACACAGAGCACCCCAAACCCTGCACCCCCAGTTCCTGCAGCCCCTAACTCTGCACCCCAAACGCTGCACCCTCAGATCCTGTGTCCCCCTAAATCTTCCACCTCCAAACCCTGCACCCCAACATCCGGCTGCCTTAAACCCTGAACCCCCATGTCCTGCACAGCCAAGCCCTACACCCCAAGATCCTTTCCTCCCGAACTCTGTACCCCTAGGTCCTGAACCTCAAAATCCTTCCACCCCCCCACCCCGCACCCTCAAACCCTGCACCAACATCCCTGCACCTGCAAATCCTTCCCCCCAACACCCTGCACCCCAAAATTCTACACCTCCAAATCCTAAACCCTTAAACCTGACCCTCCAAATCCTTCCCCCCAACACAGTGCCCCCCAAACCCTGCACCCCAGATCCTGCAGCCCCTAACTCTGCACCCCAAACGCTGCACCCTCAGATCCTGCGTCCCCCAACCCTGCACCCTAAGTCCTTTACCCCAAAATTCCCAAACCTGCAAACACAAATCCTGCACCCCCGGGTCCTGAACATGCGAACCCTGCACCCCAAAGCCTCAGCCTGAAGCCCTGCGCCCCCAAATCCTGCAGTACACAACCCTTCACCCCAAACCTCTTCAACCCAAGATACTGAAACCCTAAGCCCTGCCCCCCCAAACCTACATCCCCAAATCCTGCACCCCCAGGTCCTGAACACCCAAAATCTGCACCCCCAAATCCCTGAACTCCAAAAACCTGCACCCCCAATTCTGCCTCCCCAAGACCTCAACCCCCAAACCCTGCACCACTAAACCCTGCACCCCCAAACCCTGTACCCCAAATCCTGCCCCCCACAAGTTGCACCCTAAAAACCTGCACCCCAAATCCTGTCCTACCCAACCCTTCACCCCAAACCCCTTCACCCCAAGATCCTGCTGACCTAAACCCTGCACCCCAAAATCATCCCTCCCAACCCTGCCCCCCAAACCCTGTCCCCCTAAAGCCTGACCCCGAAACCCTGCTCCCCAAAACCCTGCTACCCCCAATCTTGCACCCCCAGATCCTGCTGCTCCAAACCCTGCACCCCCAAATCCTCCAGCCCCACGTACCGAACTCCCAAACCCTGCATCCCACAACCCTGCACCCCACAACCCCTTCACCCCCAAATCCTGCACCCCCAACCCTACCCCCTAAACTTTCCACCCCCAAATCCTGCCCTACCAAGCCCTCCACCCCAAACCCCTGCACCCCAAGATCCTGCACCCTGAAATCCCTGCACCCCCAAATCCTCCAACCCTCAGGTCCTGCACCCCCAGGTGCTGAACACCTGAACCCCTCACCCCAGACCCCTCACCCCAAATCCCTGCACCCCAAATCCTGCCTCTAAACGCTGAACTACAAGGTTCTGTACCCCAACAGCCTGCTCACCCAGATCCTGCACCCCAGAACCCTGCACCCCCATATTCTGATCCCTACAGCCTGCACCCCCAGCTCCTGCACCCCCAAAACCTGTACCCCTAAATCCTGCACCCTTCAACCCTGCAGCCCACAACGCTGCACCCCCAACCTCTGCAGCCCCAGTTCCTTAACGTGTGAAACCTGCGCCCCCAAGTCCTGCACCTCAAAACCTTACACCCGGAATCCTGCCCCCCAAACCATGCACCCCAAAATCAAGGCCCCTCAAACTTGCACTCAAAAGTCCGCACCAAGAAACCCTCCCCGCCCAGTTCCTAAAGACATGGAACCTGCACCCCCAAATCCCGCACCCCAAAACCCTGCAGCCCAGTACCCCAGACCACCAAATCTTGCACCTCCAAATCCTGCCCCCTTTAGCCCTGCACTTCAAACCCTGCACCCCAAATCCTGCAACCAACCCTGTACCCCAAATCCTGCAACCAGCCCTTGTACCCCTAAATCCTTGACCTCCACATCCCGAATCTCCAAACGCAGCAACCCCAAAACCCTACACCCCCAATCCCTGCACCCCCAAATCATTGTCCTTCAAATCCCACACCCAACGCTCGTACACCCCAAGATCTTGCACCCCCACACACTGCACCCCAAATCCTGCACCCCCAAATCCTCCAGCCCCATGTCCCAAACCCCCAAACCCTGCACCCTCAAGTCTTGCACCCTAATTCTGCCTCCCCAAGACCTGCACCCCCAAACCCTGCACCACTAAACCCTGCACCCCCAAACCCTGTACCCCAAATCCTGACCCCCACAAGTTGCACCCTAAAAACCTGCACCCCAAATCCTGTCCTACCCAACCCTTCACACCAAACCCCTTCACCCCAAGATCCTGCTGACCTAAACCCTGCACCCCAAAATCATCCCTACCAACCCTGCCCCCCAAACCCTGTCCCCCTAAAGCCTGACCCCAAAACCCTGCTCCCCAAAACCCTGCTACCCCCAATCTTGCACCCCCAGATCCTGCTGCTCCAAACCCTGCACCCCCAAATCCTCCAGCCCCACGTACCGAACTCCCAAACCCTGCATCCCACAACCCTGCACCCCACAACCCCTTCACCCCCAAATCCTGCACCCCCAACCCTACCCCCTAAACTTTCCACCCCGAAATCCTGCCCTACCAAGCCCTCCACCCCAAACCCCTGCACCCCAAGATCCTGCACCCTAAACTCTGCACCCCCATATCCTCCTTCCCCAAACCCTGCACCCCAAAACACTGCACTCCAAACCACTGCACCCCTAAACCCTGAACCCCCAAATCCTGCACCCCTGGAACCTGCAACCCCAGACCCTGTAGCCCCAAATCAGGCCCCCCAAAATCCTGCTGCCCCAGCCTTGCACCCCCAAATCCTGCACCACCTAATCCTCCAACCCCCTAACACAACCCCCTAACCCCTTTGTCCCCAGGGCCCATTGTGACATCCCAGGACCCCCCATTGTCCCCAGGGCCCATTGTGACACCATGGGGAACCCCCTTGTCACTGGGGACCCATTGTGACACCATGGGGAGCTCCCCTTCTCCTCAGGGCCCATTGTGCCATCCTGGGGACCCCCATTATCCCCAGAGCTCACTGTGGCACCATGGGGACACCCTTTGTCACTGTGGCCCATTGTGACATCCAAGGACCTCCCATTGTCCCCAGGGCCCATTGCTACATCCTGGGGACCCCCTTGTCCCCAGGACCCATTGTGACACCATGGGGAGCCGCCCTTGTCCTCAGGGCCCATTGTGAACATCCTGGGGACCCTCCATTGTCCCCAGGGCCCATTCTGACATCCTGGGGAGCCCCTTTGTCCCCAGGGCCCATTGTGACGTCCCAGAACCCCCCATTGTCCCCAGGGCTCATTGTGACATCCTGGGGACCCCCTTGTCCCCAGGACCCATCGTGGCACCGTGGGGACCCCCCTTGTCACTGGGGACCCATTGTGACACCATGGGGACCTCCCGTTGTCCTCAGGGCCCATTGAGAAATCCTGGGGACCCCCTTTATCACTGGGGACCCATTGTGACAGCCCAGGACCCCCCATTGTCCCAAGGGCCCACTGTGACATCCTGGGGATCCCCCTTTATCCTCAGGGCCCATTGTGACACCCTGGGGACCCCATTAGCCCCCAGGGCCCATTGTGACATCCGGAGGACCTCCCTTTGTCCCCAGGGCTCATTGTGGCACTATGGGGACGCCCTTTGTCACTGGGGCACATTGTGATATCCTGGGACCCCACTTTGTCCCCAGGGCCCATTGTGACATCCTGGGCACCCCCTTGTCCCCAGGACCCATTTTGACATCCCAGGATCCCTTAATGTCCCCAGGACCCATTGTGAAACCATGGGGACCCTCTTGTCACTGGGGCCCATTGTGACACCATAGGGAACCCCCCCCTTGTCCTCAGGGCCCATCGTGACATCCTGGGGACATCTCTTGTCCCCAGGGCCCATTGTGACATCCTGGGGACCCCTCCTTCTCCCCAGGGCCCATTGTGACGTCCCAGGACCCCCCATTGTCCCCAGGGCCCATTGTGACACCATGGGGACCCCCGCCTTGTACTCAGGAGCCATTGTGACATCCTGGGCACCCCACATTGTCCCCAGGGCCCATTGTGACATACTGGGGACCCTCCTTTGTCCCCAGGGCCCATTGTGACTCCGTGGGGACTCCGCTTGTCCCCAGGGCCCATTGTCACATTCAGGGGACCCCTTTTTATCCCCTGGGCCCATTGTGACGTCCCAGGACACCCCGTTGTCCCCAGGGCCCATTGTGACATCCCAGGACCCCACTTTGTCCCCAGGGCCCGTTGTGGCACTGTGGGGATCCCCCTTGTCCCCAGGGCCCATTGTGACATCCCGGGGACCCCCTTAGTCCCCAGAGCCCATTATGACAGGGTGGGGACTCCACTTGTCCCCAGGGCCCATTGTGACAGCATGGGGTCCCCCCCTTGTCCCCAGGGCCCATAGCAGCTCCATAGGGACCCTACTTGTCACTGGGGACCCATTGTGACACCGTGGGGGTCCCCCCTTTGTCCCCAGTGTCCATTGTGACATCCCAGGACCCCCCTTTGTCTCTAGGGCCCATTGTGGCACCATGGGGACCCCCCATTGTCCCCAGGGTCCATTGTGACATCCTGGGGACCCCCTTTGAACCCAGGGCCCATCGCGACACCATGGGGCCCCCCTTGTCACTGGGGATCCATTTTGACACCATGGGGACCCCCCCTTTTCCTCAAGGTCCATTGTGACATCCTGGGCACCCCTCATTGTCCCCAGGGCCCACTTTGATATCCTGGGGACCCCCTTGTCCCCATGGGCTATCATGGCACCGTGGGGAACCCACCCTGTCCCCAGGGCCCATTGTGACACCGTGGGGACCCCCTTTGTCTCTAGGGCCCATTGGACGTCCCAGGACTCCCCGTTGTCCCCAGGGCCCACTGTGACATCTTGGGACCCCCCTTTGTCACTGGGGCCCATTCTGACACCATGGGGACCCCCTTTGTACCCAGGGCCCATTGTGACATCCTGGGGACCCCCCCTTGTCCCCAGGGTCCATTGTGACATCCCAAGACCCCCCTTGTCCCCAGTGCCCATTATGACATCCCAGGACCCCACTTTTTCCCCAGGGCCCATTGTGCCACCATGGGGACCCCCTTTGTCACTGGTGCCCATTGTGACATCCCAGGAACGCCCTTGTCCTCAGAGCCCATCGTGACATCCCAAAACCCCCCATTGTCTCCAGGGCCCATTGTGACACCATGGGGACGCCACTTGTTCCCAGGACCCATTGTGGCATTCTAGGGACTCCGTTTGTCCCCATGGCCCATGGTGAAACTGTCAGGATACCCCAGGTCCCCAGGGCCCACTGTGACCTCCTGGGGAGACCCCATTGTTCCCAAGGCCCATTGTGGCACCATGGGGACCTCCTTTGTCCCCAGGGCCCATTGTGACATCCCAGGACCCCACTTAGTCCCCAGGGCCCATTGTGCCACCATGGGGACCCCCTTTGTCACTGGTGCCCATTTTGACATCCCAGGACCCCCCTTGTACTCAGAGCCCATCGTGACATCCCAAAACCCCCCATTGTCTCCAGGGCCCATTGTGACATTCAGGGGACACGCCTTTGTCCGCAGGGCCCATTGTGACACCGTCGAAATACCCCATGTCCCCAGGGCCCATTGTGACATCCTGGGGACCCCCCTTGTCCCCAGAGCCCATTGTGACATCCTGGGGAGCCCCCTTTGTCCCCAGGGGCCATTGTGACATCCCAGGACCCCCCATTGTCCCCAGGGCCCATTGTGACATCCTGGGGACCCACTTTGTCCCCAGGGCCCATTGTGGCACCATGTGGACCCCCTTTGTCTCCAGGGCCCCTTGTGACATCACAGGATGCCTCTCTGTCCCCAGGGCCCATTGTGACACTGTGGGGACCTCCCTTGTCCCCAGGGCCCATTGTGACATTCAGGGGACACCCCTTGTCCCCAGGGCCCATCGTGGTACCATGGGGACCCCCTTTGTCACTGGGGCCCACTGTGGCATCCCAGGACCCCACTTTGTCCCCAGGGCCCATTGTGACACCATGTGGACGCCCTTGTCCCCAGGGCCCATCATGGCACTGTGGGGACCCTCCTTGTCCCCAGGGCCCATTGGGACATCCTGGGGACCCCCGTTGTCCCCAGGGCCCATTGTGGCACCATGGGGACCCTCTTTGTCACTGGGGCCCATTGTGACATCCCAGGACCCCCCGTGGTCCCCAGGGCCCATTGTGACATCCTGGGGACCCCTTTGTCCCAAGACCCCATTGTGACATCCTGTGGACCCCCCCATTGTCCCAAGGGCCCATTGTGACACCATAGGGATCCCCTTTGTCCCCAGGGCCCATTGCGATGTCCCAGGACCCCCCGTTGTCCCCAGGGCCCATTGTGACATTTTGGGGACCCCCCCTTGTCGCCAGGGCCCACTGTGACATCCTGGAGACCCCGTTTTTTCCCAGGACCCACTGTGGCACCATGGGGACCTCCTTTGTCCCCAGGGCTCATTGTGACACCGTGGGGACTCCCTTTGTCCACAGGACCCATTGTGACATCCTGGGGACCCCCTTGTCCCCAGGGCCCATCGTTGCACCGAGGGGATCCCCTCTTTGTCCCCAGGGACAATTGTGACACTGTGGGGACCCCCTTTGTCCCCAGGGCCCATTGTGACATCCTGGGGATCCTATTGTCCCCAGGTCCCGTCCTGGCACTGTGGGGACCCCCTTTGTCCCCAGGGCCCACTGTGACATTCAAGGGAACCCCCTTGTCCCCAGGGCCCATTGTGACCTTCAAGGGAGCCCCCATCGTCCCCAGGGCCCGTTATGACGTCCCAGGACGCCACTTTGTCCCCAGGGCCCATTGTAGACACCATGGGGACCACATTTGTCCCCAGAACCCATTGTGACATCCCAGGACCCCCTTTGTCCCCAGGGCTCATTGTGACATCCTGGGCACCCCGTTTGTCTCCAGGGCCCGTTGTGACACCATGGGGACCCCACTTGTTCCCAGGACCCATTGTGGCATTCTGGGGACTCCCTTTGTCCCCATGACCCATGGTGACACCATGGGGACCCGATTTGTCACTGGGGCCCATTGTGACATCCCAGGACCGCCCAATTGTCCCCAGGGCCCACTGAGACATCCTGGGGACCCCCGCTTTCTCCCCAGATCGCATTGTCACATGCTTGGGACCCTCATTATCCGCAGAACTCATTGTGGCTCCATGGGGACACCCTTTGTCACTGGGGCCCACTGTGACATCCCAGGACCCCCCATTGTCCCCAGGGCCCATTGTGACATCCTGGGGTCCCCCTTTTGTCCCCTGGGCCCATTGTGACACTGTGGGGACCTCCTTTGTTCCCAGGGCCAATTATCACATCCTGGCGACCCCCTTTGTCCCCAGGACCCATTGTGACATCCTGGGAACCCCCTCGTCTCCAGTGCCCACTGTGACATCCCAGGACTCCACTTTGTCCCCAGGTCCAACTGTGACACCGTAGGGACCCTCTTTGTCCCCAGGACCCATTGTGACAGAGTGGGGAACCCCGTTGTCCCCAGGGTCCATTGTGACTTCCCAAGATCCCCCTTGTCCCCAGTGCCCATTATGACATCCCAGGACCCCACTTTGTCCCCAGGGCCCATTGTGACACCATGGGGACCCCGCCTTGTCCCCAGGGCCCATAGTGGCACCATGGGGACCCCCCTTGTTACTGGGGAACCATTGTGACACCATGGGCCCCCCGCTTTGTCCCCAGTGCCTATTGTGACATCCCAGGACCCATCTTTGTCCCCAGGGCCCATTGTGGCACCATGGGGACCACCTTTGTCCCCAGGGCCCATTGTGACATCCCAGGACCTCCCATTGTCCCCAGGGCCAATTGTGACATCCTGGGGACCCCCCTTTGTCCCCAGATCCCATTGTGACATGCTGGGGACCCCCATTATCTCCAGAGCTCATTGTGGCACCATGGGGACACCCTGTGTCACTGGGGCCCACTGTGACATCCCAGTGTCCCCCTTGTCCCCAGGGCCCATTGTGACACTGTGGGGACCCCCCTTGTCCCCAGGGCCCATTGTGACATCCTGGGGACCCCCCCTTGTCCACAGGGCCCATTGTGACATTTTGGGACTCCACTTTGTCCCCAGTGCTCATTGTGAAATTCTGGGGACCCCCCTTGTCCTCAGGGCCCATTGTGACAGCCGAGGACCTTACTTTGTCCCCAGGGTCCTTTGTGTCATCCGGAGGACCCCCTCGTCTCCAGTGCCCATTGTGACATCCCAGGACTCCACTTTGTCCCCAGGTCCAACTGTGACACCGTAGGGACTCTCTTTGTCCCCAGGGCACATTGTGACAGAGTGTGGAACCCCCTTGTCCACAGGGCCTATTGTGACATCCTGGGGACCCTCTTTGACCCCAGTGCCCATTGTGACATCCTGGGGACCCCCTTGTCCCCAGGGCCCATCGTGGCACCATGGGGATCCTCCTTGTCCCCAGTGCCCATTGTGACACCGTGGGGACCCCCCCTTTGTCCCCAGGGCCCATTGTGACAGGGTTGGACACCCCTTCTCCCCAGAGCCCATTGTGATATCCTGGGGAGCCCCCTTTGTCCCCAGGGCCCATTGTGTCATCCCAGGACACCCCATTGTCCCCAGAGCCCATTGTGACATCCTGGGGACCCCCTGTTTGTCTCCAGTGCCCATTGTGACGTCCTTGGGACCCCCCTTGTCCCCAGGGCCTATTGTGACATCCTGGGGACCCCCCCTTATCTCCAGGGCCCATTGTGACATCCCAGGACCCCCTATTTTTCCCAGGGCCCATTGTGAAATCCTGGGGACCCCTTCTTTGTCCCCAGGGCCCATTGTGACACCCTGCGGACCCCCTTGTCCCCAGGGTCCATCGTGGCACCGTTGGGACCCCCCCTTTGTCTCCATTCCCCGTTGTGACATCTTTGGGACCCCTCTTGTCACCAGAGCCCATTGTGACATCCTGGGGACCCCCTCTGTCTCCAGGGTTCATTGTGACACCGTAGGGACCCCACTTGTCGTCAGAGCCCATTGTGATATTCAGGAGACCCGTCTTTGTTCCCAGGGCCTATTGTGACATCCTGGGGACCCCTCTTTGTCCCCAGGGACCATTGTAACATCCCAGAACCCCCCCTTGTCCCCAGGGCCAATTGTGACATCCCAGGACCTCCCATTGTCCCCAGGGCCATTGTGACATTTCAGGACGCCACTTTGTCCCCAGTGCTCATTGTGAAATTTTGGGTACCCCCCTTGTACTCAGGGCCCATTGTGACAGCCGAGGACCTTATCTTGTCCCCAGGGCCCATAGTGGCACCGTGGAGATCCCTCTTGTCACTTGAGCCCATTGTGACACCATGGGGACCCCTGCTTTGTCCCCAGAGCACATTGTGACATCCCAGGACCCCCCATTTTCCCCAGAGCCCATTGTGACATCCTGGGGACCCCTCTTTGTCCCCAGGGCCCATTGAGATGTCCTAGGACCCCCCTTTGTCCCCAGGGCCCATTGTAAGACCATGGAGACCCCATTTGTCACTGGGGCCCATTTTGACATGCCAGGACCCCGCTTTGTTCCCAGAGCCCGTTGTGATATCCTGGGGACCCCTTTTGTCCCAAGGGCCCATTGTGGCACCATGGGGACCCCTTTGTCCCCAGGGCCCATTGTGACGTCTCAGGATCCCCCGTTATCCCCTGGGCCCATTGTGACATTCTGAGGACCCCAAATGTCCCCAGGGCCCATTGTGACATTCTGGGGACCCCCTTTGTCCCCAGGGCCCTTTGTGGCACCATGGGGATCCCCTTTGTCACTGGGCCCCATTGTGACATCCCAGGACCCCAATTTGTCTCCAGGGCCCATTGTGACATCCTGGGGACTCCGTTGTCCCCAGGGCCCATCATGGCACCGAGGGGACTTCCCCCTTTGTCCACTGGGACCATTTTGACACCGTGGGGACCCCCTTTGTCCCCAGGGCCCATTGTGACATCCTGGGGACCACCCTTTGTTCCCAGGGCCGACTGTGACATTCAAGGGACCCCCCCTTGTCTCCAGGGCCCATTGTGACGTCCCAGGACCCCCCATTGTCCCCAGGGCCCATTGTGACATCCTGGGGACCTCTTTTGTCCCCTGGGCCCATTGTGACACTGTGGGGACCTCCTTTGTCCCCAGAGCCCATTGTGACATCCTCGGGACAACCTTTGTCCCCAAGGCCCATCGTGACAGGGTGGGGACCCCCTTTGTCCCAAGGGCTCATTGTGATGTCCCAGGATCCCCATTGTCCCCAGAGCCCATTGTGGTGTCCTGGGGACCCCCTTTGTCACTGGGGCTCATTGTGACATCCCAGGACCCCGCCTGGTCCCAAGGGCCCATGGTGTCATCCTGGGCACCCCCTTTGTCCCAAGACCCAATTGTGACATCCTGGGGACCACCCATTGTCCCAAGGGCCCATTGTGACACCATGGGGATCCCCTTGTCCCCAGGGCCCATTGTGATATCCCAGGACACCCCTTTGTCCCCAGGGCCCATTGTGACATCCTGGGGACCACCCTTTGTCTCCAGGGCCCACTGTGACATTCAAGGGCCCCCCCCTTGTCCCCAGGGCCCATTGTGATGTCCCAGGACCCCTCATTGTCCCCAGGGCCCATTGTGACATCCTGGGCACCCCCTTTGTCCCCAGGACTCACTGTGACACCATGGGGACCCCCTTTGTCACTAGGGCCCATTGTGGTACCATGGGGACCCCCTTTGTCACTGGGGCCCATTGTGACATCCCAGGACCCCCTGTTGTCCCCAGGGCCCATTGTGACATCCTGGAAACCCCCCTTGTCCCCATGGCCCATCGTGGCACCAAGGGGACACCCGCTTTGTCCCCAGGGACCATTGTGACACCGTGGGGACCCCCTCTGTCCCCAGGGCCCATTGTGACATCCTGGGGACCCTCTTGTCCCTAAGGCCCGTCGTGGCACCGTGGGGACCCCCTTTGTCCCCAGGGCCCATTGTGACATCCCAGGACCCCACTTTGTCCCCAGGGCCCACTGTGACATTCAAGGGAATCCCCCTTGTCCCCAGGGCCCATTGTGACGTCCCAGGAACCCTCATTGTCTGCAGGGCCCATTGTGACATTCTGGGCACCCCCTTTGTACCCAGGACTCACTCTGGCACCATAGGGACCCCCTTTGTCACTGGGGCCCATTGTGACATCCCAGGACCCCGCCTGGTCCCAAGGGCCCATGGCGTCATCCTGGGCACCCCCTTTGTCCCAAGACCCAATTGTGACATCCTGGGGACCACCCATTGTCCCAAGGGCCCATTGTGACACCATGGGGATCCCCTTGTCCCCAGGGCCCATTGTGATATCCCAGGACGCCCCTTTGACCCCAGGGCCCATTGTGACATCCTGGGGACCCCCTTTGTCCCCAGAGCCCATTGTGACATTCTGGGCACCCCAAATGTCCCCAGGGCCCATTGTGACATTCTGGGGAGCCCCTTTGTCCCCAGGGCCCAATGTGGCACCATGAGGACCCCCTTTGTCACTGGGGCTCATTGTGACATCCCAGGACCCCAATTTGTCCCCAGGGCCCATTCTGACATCCCGGGGACCCCCCTTGTCCCCATGGCCCATCGTGGCACCGAGGGGACCCCGCCTTTGTCCCCAGGGACCATTGTGACATCTTAGGGACCCTATTGTTCCTGGGGCCCATTGTGACGTCCCAGGAACCCTCGTTGTCTGCAGGGCCCATTGTGACATTCTGGGCACCCCCTTTGTCCCCAGGACTCACTGTGGCACCATAGGGACCCCCTTTGTCACTGGGGCCCATTGTGACATCCCAGGACTCCACTTTGTCCCGAGGGCCCATTGTAGACACCATGGGGACCACATTTGTCCCTGGGGCCCATTGTGACATCCCAGGACCCCCCATTGTTCCCAGGGTCCATTGTGACATTTTGGGGACCCCGTTTGTCTCCAGGGCCTGTTGTGACACCATGGGGACCCCCCCTATGTTCCCAGTGCCCATTGTGACATTCTGGGGACCCCCTTTGTCCCCAGGGCCCATTGTGACACCATGGGGACCCCACTTGTTCCCAGGACCCATTGTGGCATTCTGGGGACTCCCTTTGTCCCCATGGCCCATGGTGACACCATGGGGACCCCATTTGTCACTGGGGCCCATTGTGACATCCCAGGACCCCCCATTGTCCCCAGGGCCCATTGTGACATTCAGGGGACACCCCTTTGTCCCGAGGGCCCATTGTGACACCGTCAGGTTACTCATGTCCCCAGGGCCCGTTGTGACCTCCTGGGGAGACCCCATTGTCCCCAAGGCCCATTGTGGCACCATGGGGACCCCCTTTGTCACTGGTGCCCATTGTGGCATCCCAGGAACCCCCTTGTCCTCAGAGCCCATCGTGACATCCCAAAACCCCCCATTGTCTCCAGGGCCCATTGTGACATCCTGGGGACCCCCCTTTGTCCCCAGGGCCCATTGCGACACCATGCGGACGCCACTTGTTCCCAGGACCCATTGTGGCATTCTAGGGACTCCGTTTGTCCCCATGGCCCATGGTGAAACCGTCAGGATACCCCAGGTCCCCAGGGCCCATTGTGACCTCCTGGGGAGACCCCATTGTTCCCAAGGCCCATTGTGGCACCATGGGGACCTCCTTTGTCCCCAGGGCCCATTGTGACATCCCAGGACCCCACTTAGTCCCCAGGGCCCATTGTGGCACCATGTGGACCCCCTTTGTCTCCAGGGCCCCTTGTGACATCACAGGACGCCTCTTTGTCCCCAGGGCCCATTGTGACACTGTGGGGACCTCCCTTGTCCCCAGGGCCCATTGTGACATTCAGGGGACACCCCTTGTCCGCAGGGCCCATCGTGGCACCATGGGGACCCCCTTTGTCACTGGGGCCCACTGTGGCATCCCAGGACCCCACTTTGTCCCCAGGACCCATTGTGACACCATGTGGACACCCTTGTCCGCAGGGCCCATCGTGGCACTGTGGGGACCCTCCTTGTCCCCAGGGACCATTGTGACATCCTGGGGACCCCCTTTGTCCCCAGGGTCCATTGCGGCACCATGGGGACCCTCTTTGTCACTGGGGCCCATTGTGACATTCCAGGACCCCCCGTGGTCCCCAGGGCCCATTGTGACATCCTGGGGACCCCCCATTGTCCCAAGGGCCCATTGTGACACCATAGGGATCCCCTTTGTCCCCAGGGCCCATTGCGACATCCCAGGACCCCCCGTTGTCCCCAGGGCCCATTGTGACATTTTGGGGACCCCCCCTTGTCGCCAGGGCCCATTGCGACATCTTGGGGACCCCGTTTTTTCCCAGGACCCACTGTGGCACCATGGGGACCTCCTTTGTCCCCAGGGCCCATTGTGATATCCGAGGGACCCCCTTGTCCCCAGGGCCCATAGTGTCACCTTGGGGACCACTCTTGTCACTTGGGCCCATTGTGACACCATGGGGACCCACTATGTGCCCAGGGCCCATTGTGACATTCTAGGACTCCCCATTTTCCCCAGAGCCCATTGTGACATCCTGGGGATCCCCCTTTGTCCCCTGGGTCCATTGTAATGTCCCAGGACCCCCTTGTCCCCAGTGTTCATTGTGAAATCCTGGGGATTCCCTTTGTCCCGAGGGCCCATTGTGGCACCATGGGACCGCCTTTGTCACTGGGGACCATTGTGACATTCCAGGATTCCACTTTGTCCCCAGGGCCCGTTCTGACACCGTGGGGACCCCCATTGTCCCCAGGGCCCATTGTGACATCCTGGGGATCACCCTTTGTCCCAAGGGCCCATTGTGACGGGGTGGGGACCTTTTTTGTCTCCAGGGCCCATTGTGACATCTTGGGTACCCCCTTGTCCCCAGTGTCCATTGTGACATCCTGGGGACCCCCAATTGTCCCAGGGCCCATTGTGACATTCCAGGACCCCCCTTGTCTCCAGGGCTCATTGTGACATCACAGGACGCCCCTTTGTCCCCAGGGCCCGTTGTGACACAGTGGGGACCCCCCTGTCCCCAGGGCCCATTGTGCCATCCTGGGGACTCTCTTTGTCCCCAGGGCCCATTGTGATATCCTGGCGACCCCCGCTTTGTCCCCAGGGCCCATTGTGAACATCCTGGGGACCCCCTTTGTCCCCAGGGCCCATTGTGACATCCCTGGACCCCCCATTGTCCCCAGGGCGCATTGTGACATTCAGGGGACCCCCCTTTGGCCCCCGGGGCCCATTGTGATATCGTGGGGACCGTCTTTGTCCCCAGGGCCCATTGTGACACCATCAAGACCCCTCTTTGTCCCCAGGGCCTATTGTGACATACTGGGGACCCCCCCTTGTCTCCAGGGCCCATTGTGACGTCCGAGGACCCCCCCTTGTCCCCAGGGTCCATTGTGACACCGTGGGGACCCCGCTTGTCCTCAGGGCCCATTGTGACATTCAGGGGACCTCTCTTTGTCCCCAGGGCCTATTGTGACATCCTGGGGAACCCCCTTGTCTCCAGTCCCATTGTGATGTCCCAGGACCCCCCATTTTCCTTAGGGCCCATTGTGAAATCCGGGGGAACCCCCCCTTTCTCCTCAGGGCCCATTGTGACGTCCTGGGGACCCCCCTTTGTCCCCAGGGCCCATTGTGACGTTCAGGGGAACCACCTCTGTCCCCAGGGCCTATTGTGACATCCTGGGACACCCCCTTTGTCCTCAGGGCTCATTGTGACGTCCCAGGACCCCCCATTGTTCCCAGGGCCCATTATGAAATCCTGGGGACCCCCCCTTTGTCCCCAGGGCCCATCGTGGCACCATGGGGATCCCACCTTTGTCCCCAGGGCCCATTGTGACAGGGTGGGACCCCCCTTGTTCCCAGGGCCCATTGTGACATCCTGAGGATCCCCCATTGTCCCCAGGGCCCATTGTGACATTCTTAGGATGCCCTTTGTCCCCAGGGCCCATTGTGATATCCCAGGACCCCCCCTTGTCCCCAGGGCCCATTGTGACATCCTGGGGACCCCCTTTGTCTGCAGAGCCCATTGTGACATCCTGGGGAGCCCCCTTTGTCCCCAGGGCCCATTGTTATGTCCAAGGACCCCCCGTTGTCCCCAGGGCCCATTGTGACATCCTGAGGATGCCCTTTGTCCCCAGAGCCTATTGTGACATCCTGGGGACCCCTCTTTGTCCCCAGGGCCCATTGTGACAGGGTGGGACCCCCCTTGTCCCCAGAGCCCATTGTGACATCCTGGGGACCCCTTTGTCACCAGAGCCCATTGTGATATCCTAGGGACCCCCGCTTTGTCCCCAGGGCCCATTGTGACATTCAGGGGACCCCCCTTTATCCCCAGGGCCCATTGTGACATCCTTGGGACCTCATTTGTCCGCAAGGCCCATTGTTGTACCATGGGGACCCCCTTTGTCCCCACGGCCCATTGTGACAGCGATGACAGCGGTGTCAGTGATCAGGACACGGAACCACGGGCGCAGCTCCATGCGGTGCTTTATTCCAGCGCTGGGAAACCCGGGGTTCGCACCCAGAGCTTCCAACAGCTGATTCAGACTCCACCTTATTTATACAAGTTGGTCACATACATATTCCTTATGACCCCTGACAACCATGAGCACATCCCACACCTATTCTAACACAAACTGTCTGTCTAAGAGATGTTAAGCAACAGTCGCATGTTTATCAGTTATTTCTAAGGTACCAACTTGAAAAGAATATATCATAAATGTATGTCAGCCTTAAGAATAAGGCTTGGTTGCAGCTACCTGCTTTAGAAGAATATATCATAAATGTATGTCAACCTTAAGAATAAGGCTTGGTTACAGCTACCTTTAAAAGAATATATCGTAAATCTACGTCAACTTTAAGAATAAGGTTTGGTTACTGTCTTAAAGTTAATCCAACCGTAACAGATCAGTGATACCCAGGGATCCAACCGTAACAGATCAGTGACACCCAGGGATCCAACCGTAACAAATCAGTGATACCCAGGGATCCAACCGTAACAGATCAGTGATACCCAGGGATCCAACTGTAACAGGTCAGTGATACCCAGGGATCCAACCGTAACAGATCAGTGATACCCAGGGATCCAACCGTAACAGGTCAGTGATACCCAGGGATCCAACCGTAACAGGTCAGTGATACCCAGGGATCCAACCGTAACAGATCAGTGATACCCAGGGATCCAACCGTAACAGATCAGTGATACCCAGGGATCCAGCTGTAACAGATCAGTGATACCCAGGGATCCAACCGTAACAGATCAGTGATACCCAGGGATCCAACCGTAACAGGTCAGTGATACCCAGGGATCCAACCGTAACAGATCAGTGATACCCAGGGATCCAACCGTAACAGGTCAGTGATACCCAGGGATCCAACCGTAACAGATCAGTGATACCCAGGGATCCAACCGTAACAGATCAGTGATACCCAGGGATCCAACCGTAACAGGTCAGTGATACCCAGGGATCCAGCTGTAACAGGTCAGTGATACCCAGGGATCCAACCGTAACAGGTCAGTGATACCCAGGGATCCAGCTGTAACAGGTCAGTGATACCCAGGGATCCAACTGTAACAGATCAGTGGTACCCAGGGCAGAGCCAGCCAAGGCCCATCCCATACCTGTTCCAGAAGGGAACACCTTGTAAAACCGATCCCGTCACTAACACCTGCGGCTGAACTTCATCAAATGCCGAGATCAGAAGTTTCACGGCACCAGCTGCAACCTTGAGGAGACGAGATCGCCAAGATTTCCAGCAAAAAGGGGGCGCCAGGCCGGGTTCAACCGCCTTGGCCGCTTGGGTCCCACCAGTTCCTCACAATGAGCCAAAGGGGCAAAGCCCACTGTGAGGAGGCTGAGGAGCCTTCACCCAAAGACCCCAAGGACCCCTCCTCAAATGCACCCAGTGCCACTGCGCAGGAGAACAGGGGGCTCAGGGCTGTGGAAACGGTTCTGAGATCACCTCATGGACATGCACAGTTCTGGGGTCATTATGAACACTTACTGTAATTAACACACTTCCTGTTGTTAAAGGTGTGCGTGTTGGGCCGAGCGAATCTCCCGCGCACCCAGCGCTGTTTCGCTTGTGCTCTCATGAACCCGCGTTTAAACAACACAATTAAAGAATTGGATTAAACAGCAGCGAGAGCCCGCAACGGACGACGGCGCCACCGCGGGGCTGCGCGGGGGCTGCACTGCGCAGGCGCGGAGCCGTGTCGGGAAGGGGAGGGACTTCCCGCTGGAAGCGGCACAGCCAATGGGCATCAGGAGGCCGCCTCCAGGCCAATGGCGGCTCGGGACGGGTGCTGAGGGACGGTGACGGGCCGGCTGTGTGGCCAATGGGGGTGCCGGGGGCGTGGCCAGGCAGCCCGCCCCGGGAGCAGCGGCCCGGCCGTGGCGGTTCGTCCCCTCCTGCCGCCGGAGCGCCGCTGCCACGGGCGGGTCCTGCGGCTGCAGCGGCTGCGGGGGCGGGCGGGGGGCCCGGGGCTGCGGCCCCGCTGGCCGGGGCCGGGCGGTCGCCGTGTTGCCCCCGGGCGGTCGCCGTGTTGCCCCCGGGCGGCAGTGGGGGGGGCCCGCTGGTCGCCCCCGCAGTTCCGCGGTTGAAAATCCTCCTCACACCGCGCTGGGACCGCGATCGCCGCCAGTTCCGTCCTGGGTGAGCGGCGGGGACGGATTTGGTTGGTGCGGGGGTTGTGGGGGGCGCGGGGCGGGTCTGGGGGTGCAGGGGAGCTGTGGGGGTTGGGGTGCAGCCGGCAGGAGGGACCAGGTTTGGGGGGCCCTGGGTCCCTTTGCGGGGGAGGGGAGGCCCTGCTGACCCTGCCTCCCCCAGCAAATCCCCCTGCGGGGCTCCCCCCGCCCCCCCGATCGGTCCCCGCCCCTCGCGACTCCCTCAAGTCCCCCTGAACCTCAATGCCCCTTTTTGACCCCAAAACAGCCCCAAATGTGCCCCCCAATGTCCCTTTAACACACCCTCCCCCCAGCCCCCCCGCACCAAGGCCTCCAGTGTATAAATTAAATGTGTAACATTAAACGCGACATTTGAACGTTAACTAAAAACCAACAAATGTTGAAGTTTCGTTGAGGTTTTTGTTGAATTTTGGTTTCACGGAAGGGAGCGTTGTTGGAAATTTACTGGGATTAATGTTTTGCTTTAAAAACTTTTTGTATCTCAAAAGTGACCTGAACAGTTTGATAAAGAACATTTCAAATTAAATTAATTTCCCATTAAATTTCTTGGGATTAAACGTCCGTCAGAGGCAGTGGTGCTTAAACCCCACTTCGTTGGTCCCTCTCCGCATTAAAAATCCATCATTAAACAGTTAAATATTTCCCGTAATTAAACCCCTGTGATCTACATTCTGTAGTTTAAAAATGCGGTGACTGAGCGGTTGAACAGCCGATATCGCTCTGAGCGCGTGGCTCAATCTCTTGATTTCGGGCTCAGCTCAGTTCATCCCCACCAACCCCGTCGCCGTTCATGGGAACGTACCCGGGTGGATGGAGGGGGCGGGCGGTGGGTGTGGGCTCCCTGGGCTTCAGCAAAGCCTCTGACACCGTCTGCACAGCATCCGCACAGCTGAGCTGGGGAGGGGTGCTCTGGGCAGTGGGGAGTGGGGGGTGCAAACTGGCTGAGAGGGAGAAGCCAGAGAGTGGTGGTCAATGGGCAGAGTCCGGTTGAGGCCTGGATCCAGTGCAGGGCCTCAGGGGCCAATATTATTCAATATATTCGTTAACGATTCGGATGAGGGAATTGAGTGACTGTCAGCGAGTTTGCTGGGGACACCAAGCTGGGAGGAGCGGGTGACCCTGGAAGCTGTGCTGCCATCAGAGACCTGGACAGGCTGAGAGCTGGGGGGGGATAACCTGGTGAGATTTAACAAGGGGAAGTGCAGAGTGCTGCACCTGGGCAGGAACAACCCCAGGGTCAGTATAGGCTGGGAATGAGCTGTTAGAGAGCAGGGTAGGGAAAGGGAGCTGGGGTCCTGGGGACAGCAGGGTGAGCATGAGCCAGCACTGGGCCCTTGGGGCCAGGAAGCCAATGGGACCTGGGGTGGGTTAGAAGGGGGTGGTCAGTAGGTCAGAGAGGTTCTCCTGCCCCTCTGCTCTGCCCTGGGGAGACCACACCTGGAATATTGTGTCCAGTTGTGGCCCCTCAGTTCCAGAAGGACAGGGAACTGCTGGAGAGGGTCCAGCGCAGCCACCAAGATGCTGAAGGGAGTGGAGCATCTCCCGTGTGGGGAAAGGCTGAGGGAGCTGGGCTCTTTAGTTTGGAGAAGAGGAGACTGAGGGGTGACCTCATTAATATTTATAAATATATAAAGGGTGAGTGCCAGGAGGATGGAGCCGGGCTCTTCTCGGTGGCAAACAATGATAGGACGAGGGGCAATGGGATCAAGCTGGAACACAAGAGGTTCCACTTAAATTTGAGAAAGAACTTCTTCCCAGTGAGGGTGGCAGAGCCCGGCCCAGGCTGCCCAGGGGGCTGTGGGGTCTCCTTCCCTGCAGACATTCAAACCCCCTGGACATGTTCCTGTGCGACCTCTCCTGGGCGTTCCTGCTCCATGGGGGGATTGCACTGGATGAGCTTTCGAGGTCCCTTCCAGTCCCAAACACACCGTGATACTGTGATACTGTGATTTCTGTGCTAAATCCTTTCCTTTCCCCCCGTGCCAGTGGGGGGGACCCAGAGGACCCACCCAGGCCCCCCCAGGTTTGTGGGAGCAGCACTGGGGAGGGGGTGCTTTTTCCCCCAGCTACGAATATAGAGACAATTTGTACAAAAGCTCTAAAGTGGGGGGACGGCAACTCAGGGACCCCCAAACCACCACAGGGGGATCCACATCACCCCATGCGCCCCATCACTTTTGGGGTGTCAGAGCCCCCCCCCATGCAGCTGCCCCTCGGGGGTCCTGGGTGGGTTGTGAGGTCCCTGGGGGCTGGAGGGGAGAAAGGGGGAAACCTGGGTTTGGGGGGGGGTCCCAGGGGTTCTTGCGAGTGGGTCTGGGGGGGTCTCAGTGGTTTCTGGGATCCCTGGGGGGTCCCTGAGATCAAAAAGAATTTGGAGGCTGGCAGGGAACTTTGTGAGGGGAAGATTGAAACATCCCTTTTCCCTCTGTTTCACAGCCCCAGCTTCTCTTCTCTGCCCTTCCTCCTCTGCCCTTCCTCCTCTGCCCTTCCTCCTCTCCCCTTCCTCCTCTCCCCTTCCTCCTCTCCCCTTCCTCCTCTCCCCTTCCCTCAGAACCCCATTCTGGTTTGGGATGAAGGGATCTCTGGAGATCATCCAGTCCAACCCCCCTGCTCCCGCGGGGTCCCAGAGCAGATCACACAGGATCCCAGGGGTCTGAATGTCTCACAGAAGGAGACTCCACACCCGCTCTGGGCAGCCTGGGCCGCGCTCTGGCACCTCCCAGCAAGCAAGTTTCTCCTTCCGTTCAGATGGAGCCTCCTGGGTTTCAGTCTGTGCCCGATGCCCCTCACCCCGGCGCTGGGCACCACTGAACAGAGTCTGCTCCATCCTGACACCCACCTGAGATATTGATCCCATTGATCACATCCCTCTCAGCTTCTCTTCTCCAGCTCAACAGCCCCAGCTCTCTCAGTCTCTCCTGATCAGAATGATGCTCCAGACCCCTCAGCATCTCTGTGTCCCTCCACTGGACTCCCTCCAGTAACTCCTTGTCCTTCTTCAACTGGGGAGCCCAGAACTGGACCCAGAACTGCAGATGCAGCTTCCCCAGGGTGGGGCAGAGGGGGAGGATTCACCTCTCTCACCTGCTGCTCACACTCTTCTTAATAAATATCCCCCAGGTACCCTCGGCCTCGTGACCACAAGGACACATTGGTGACTTGTGGCCAACCTGATGTCACCCAGAACTCCCAAGTCCTTCTCGCAGAGCTGCTTTCCAGCGGGTCCACCCCCAAACCGTGCTGGTACTGGACCCCTGCTGCCCCAGGAGGGGCCGGTATCGCCCCGGTATCGCGATGGGTGGCACCAACAGCCCTGGTATTGCGATGGGTGGCACCAACGGCCCCGGTATCGCGATGGGTGGCACCGACAGCCCCGGTATCGCGATGGGTGGCACCGACAGCCCCGGAATCGCGATGGGTGGCACCGACAGCCCGGTATCGCGATGGGTGGCACCAACGGCCCCGGTATCGCGATGGGTGGCACCGACGGCCCCGGTATCGCAATAGCGAGCACTGATGGTCCTGGTATTGCGACAGGTGGCAACAACAGCGCTGGTATCGTCACAACAGCAGTGACGACGGCCCCGGTATCGCGATGGGTGGCACCGACGGCCCCGGTATCGCGATGGGTGGCACCGACGGCCCCGGTATCGCGATAGGTGGCACCGACGGCCCCGGTATCGCGATGGGTGGCACCGACGGCCCCGGTATCGCGATGGGTGGCACCGACGGCCCCGGTATCGCGATGGGTGGCACCGACGGCCCCGGTATCGCGATGGGTGGCACCGACAGCCCCGGTATCGCGATGGGTGGCACCGACGGCCCCGGTATCGTGATGGGTGGCACCGACAGCCCCGGTATCGCGATGGGTGCCACCAACAGCCCCGGTATCGCGATGGGTGGCACCAACAGCGCCCTAACGTGGTGCTCATCAGTAAGAAGGGAGGGAAGGGGGTTGCAGGGCAGCCATCGCTCGGGGTCTGCGGGATCTCCCTGTGCTTGTGGGAGCCCACGAGTCTTTGCATCACGCCTTGCGTTTTATTCTCTCTTCCTCTTTCAATTACTTATCTCACTTGTGTTTTTTTATCTTAGCCCATGAGTTTTCTTACTTTTGCTCCTCATATTCTTCATTCCCATCCTACTGAGGGGTGCGTGGGGCTGCTCTGCCAGCCCCGGCTGCCCCACCGCAGCTCCCCAGGCCCTCACGTCTCCCATCCCAGCAACAGCAGTGGCCGCGGCACTGATTTCTTTCCTCTCCCTTTTGCAGCCTCCTTGCGCTCGTCCTCTCCACGCCGATCTCTCCTGGCTTCCTCCAGCTGCTGTGTCCTCTGGGTAAGTGCAGCTCGACCCCTCCCAAGATGCTCTCGAGTTGGCTGGGGTTTCTAAAACAGAGGGAAAAGGGATGTCTCACTTTTCCTCAGGCAGAGTTTCCTCCCAGACCCCTTTTACCCCCTGCGCTCTCCACAGACCCCAGTTACCGTTTCTGTTCGATGGGGAACATCTCACTGTGCTGTGCATGGCCAAGACGATGAGGACTCTGGACAGGAAATCCCTTCCAAGCGCAGCTTTCCTCTCACCGTTGGGCAGCGACAACAGCCCCGGTATCGCGACAGCAGCACCGACGGCCCCGGTATCGCGACAGCAGCACCGACGGCCCCGGTATCGCGACAGCAGCACCGACGGCCCCAGTATCGCGACAGCAGCACCGACGGCCCCGGTATCGCGACAGCGGCACCGACAGCCCCGGTATCGCGACGGGCAGCAGTGATGGAGCTGGTATTGCGACGGCAGCACCGACGGCCCTGATATTGTGATGGGCAGTGACAGGGGCCCTGGTATCGTGATGGGCAGAACCAACAGCTCCAGTATCGTGATGGGCAGCACTGACGGTCCCGGTATTGCGACGGCAGCACCGACAGCACCGGTATCGCGATGGGTGGCACCAACAGCCCCGGTATCGCGAAGGGCGGCACCGACGGCCCCGGTATCGCAATAGCGAGCACTGATGGTCCTGGTATCGCGACAGGTGGCAACAACAGCGCTGGTATCGTCACAACAGCAGTGACGACGGCCCCAGTATCGTGATGGGCAGCAATGATGGTCCTGGTAGCGCGATGGGTGGCACCGATGGCCCTGGTATCGCGATGGGTGGCACTGACGGCCCTGGTATCGCAATGGGTGGCACTGATGGCCCCGGTATCGTGATGGGCAGCGACAATGGCCCCGGTATCACGATGGGTGGCACCGACGGCCCCGGTATCGCGATGGGTGGCACCGACAGCCCCGGTATCGCGATGGGTGGCACCAACAGCCCCGGTATCGTGACAGCAATAAATCTCAAGACCTCCCAAAATAAATCCCCCTTCCATCCCTCCTGGTGTGACAAGACCCTTAATTAACTTTTCATTAATCAAACAACTCAACCCCCCCGTTGTCACAAATCGCTGCATTAACGAACTTCAACTCATTCCAGAACCCAGTTTATTAAGCAAAGCAGAAAGCGCGTTAAATAGAAAGAAAAACACCAAAACCCCTGTTTCTCGGCTCAGATCGGTGCGCTTTACGGCACCATTTTGCCACCATTTCCCTTTCCGGTTCTTCCCACCGCGAGCAGCCGCTGCCCGTTGATCTCACAGCGGCGTTTTTTCCCAATCTCGCAGGATTTCAGCCCAATTCCGGCCCCGTTCCGTGCGCCCCCTGGTGCCGGAGATGACGATCGGGCGCCAGCTCTTCCCATCAAACCCGATGCCGAGAAACCAAACCCCCCGCGGTCGCTTCTTCAAACACGCGCAGATTCACCCCTTTTCTCCCCAAAAACCCCCTCTGGATGCGCCGTCCGGTGGGAAAGCCGACGGTGGTTTCGGCGCGGGGGTTTCCTGAGGGCGCAAACCTACCCCGGGCGCTGCTCCGGCGCCGCGATCCCCATTTCGGCTGGTTCCTCCATTTTAAGGCGCTTCGGGGGCGGCTCGGTCCCGGCTTGCGGCTCCGGCATCGCCATTTCGGTTGGTTTCTCCTCTATTTTCATGCATTTTGGTGGTGGCTCGGTCTCAGCCGGCGGTTCCGGCGTCACAATCGCCATTTCGGTTGGTTTCTCAATTTCCAAGTGCTTCAGGGGCGGCTCGGTCCCGGCCCGTGGCTCTGGTGCCGCAATCACCGTTTCGGCTGGTTCCTCCTCAATTTTCAGGTATTTTGGTGGTGGCTCGGTCCCGTCCTGCAGCTCCGGTGCCGCAATCCCCATTTCGGCTGGTTCCTCCTCAATTTTCAGGCGCTTTGGGGGCGGCTCCATCCCAGCTTGCAGCTCCGACTCCGGCATCGCCATTTCACCTGGTTTCTTGATTTCAAAGCATTTTGGGGGCGGCTCGGTCCCCACCTGCAGCTCCAGTGCCACAATCACCATTTCAGCTGCTTTCTCCTCAATTTTAACGCATTTTGGGGGCGGCTCGGTCCCGGCCGGTGGCTCTGGTGCTGGCACCACAATCTCCATTTTAGCTGGTTTCTCCTCAATATTCAGGCACTTTGGTGGTGGCTCAGTCCCGGCCTGAGGCTCTGGCTCCGGCATCTCCATTTCAGCTGCTTTCTCCTCAATCTTCACACACGTTGGGGGCGGCTCGGTCCCGGCCTCCGGCTCTGGCTCCGCAATCGCCTTTTCAGCTGCTTTTTCCTCCATTTCCAGGCAATTTGGAGGCGGCTCGGTCCCGGCCTGCAGCTCCCGCACCGGCATCGCCATTTCGCCTGTTTTTTCCTCAATTTGAAAGCATTTTGGGGGCGGCTCGGTCCCCACCTGCGGCTCCGGTGCCACAATCACCATTTCCGCTGGTTTTCCCTCAATTTTCAGGCACTTTTCGGGCGGCTCGGTCCCGGCCTGTGGCTCTGGCACCGCAATCTCCATTTCGGCTGCTTTCTCCTCAATTTTCAAACACTTTGGCGGTGGCTCAGTCCCGGCCTGCAGCTCCAGTGCTGCAATCTCCATTTCAGCTGCTTTCTCCTCAATTCTTAAGCGCTTCAGGGGTGGCTCAGTCCCGGCCTCCGGCTCCGGCATTGCCATTTCCGCTGGTTTCTCTTCAATTTTAAAGCGCTTCAGGGTGGGCTCGGTCTCAGCCTGCGGCTCCGGCGCTGGCGCCGCAATCACCGTTTCAGCTGGTTTGTCCTCAATTTGCAGGTATTTTGGCGGTGGCTCAGTGTCAGCCTGCAGCTCCGGTCCCGCAATCACCATTTTGTCTCGTTTCTCCTCAATTTCCAAGCATCTTGGAGGCGGCGCAGTCCCGGCCTCCGGCTCCAGAACCGGCGCAGCAATCGCCATTTCAGCTGGTTTCTCCTCAATTTCCAGGCCCTTTGGGGGTGGCTCAGTGCCATCCTGCAGCTCTGGTCCCACAATCACCATTTTGGCTGGTTTGCCCTCAATTTTGAAGCACTTTAGGGGCAGCTTGGTCTCAGCCTGCGGCTCCAGCGCCACAGTCGCCATTTCAGCTGGTTTCTCTTCAATTTTCACACATTTCAGGGGTGGCTCAGTCCCGGTCTGCGGCTCCAGCGCTGCAATCACCATTTCAGCTGGTTTCTCCTCGATATTCAGGCCCTTTGGGGGTGGCTCGGTGCCATCCTGCAGCTCCGGTCCCGCATTCACCATTTCGGCTGGTTTGTCCTCAATCTTCAAGCATTTTTGGGGCGGCTCGGTCCCCACCTGCGGTTCTGGCACCGCAATCTCCATTACAGCTGGTTTGTCCTCAATTTCCAAGGATCTTGGGGGCGGCTCGGTGCCATCCTGCAGCTCCGGTCCCGCAATCGCCATTTCAGCTGGTTTCTCCTCAATCTTCAAGCACTTTATGGGCAGCTCGGTCCCGGCCTGCGGCTCCAGAACCAGCGCAGCCATCACCATTTTGGCTGGTTTGTCCTCAATTTCCAAGCCCTTTGGAGCCAGCTCGGTCCCCGCCTGCAGCTCCCGCGCCCGGTGCCACCTCATGTGTGCGTTCTTGCCCCGCATCGTGGCAAACGCCCTGCAAATGGGGCGGAAAACCCAGGTTTTAGTGCTTTTTGGCTTCACCCTCTCTGGGTGCGTTTTGGCGCGGGTCCGGCGCCGTTTCTCGGCTCCGCGCCGGGTGGCTTTAACACCTTTTAACCTCTTTATCCCCAAATAAGCAACAACTCACCTGCCGCACTCCGTGCATGGAAAGGACTCCCCGGCGCCCTCATTTTGGGCCATTTGCTGCTTCATTTTGGCCCTTTCCTCGGGCGAGGGACGGGGCTTCTTCTTCGGGGGCTGGAAAGTGGCCTGGAAAGCAGAGATTCCCCTCATTCCCCCCTTTCACCAAAGGTCGAGAGCGCTGAGAATAAACCAGCTTGGAAACAAGACCCTATGGAACAGCCCATAGAGACAACTCAGCCAGGTGAGGCTAAAAGAGCCAAAACCGGCTCTTTTTGTGACACAAACCACCGCTTTTTGGCAGGGAACGCACAGCAATTCCCTTCGGCGGCGAAGCCAAAACCACAGAATATCCCCCAAACCATTCAAACCCCACCAGGATCGTTAATACCTGGAATCACTGCAATCAACCTGCAGCCAATCGAGCCCATTTCGGGCCCAAAAAGCCGCTTTTTTGGCCCCAAGGCGGTTTTCCCGTGGCGCAAATTCCGCGTAAACGCGTTTTCTACCTTCTCCTCGGCCTTTTCCTTGTTTCTCTTGGCTTTTTTGCCCGTCCCTTTTGCTCGGTAGGACTTGAGTTTGGTCGTTTTCTTCCAGATGTAGTAATATTCAACACACTGGGCCACAGTCTTAGTCTGGACCTAAGCGAGGGGATAGGGGCGGTTTAGGATGGAAACGCCGCGGTAAATCACATTTACGCCTCGTTTTGTCTCATTCCGGTGCCTTTTTTGCAGCGTTAAGCAGGAAAATGACATTTGGAGAACGGGAGTTCGATGCGTGACTCAAAAACGCGGCTTTTTGGGTTAAAACCCGATGATTTTGGGGGATTTACCTTCTTGTGGATGCGATAAAAGTCCTTCTTGTGGGTGGCAAAAGCACGGTGGAAAAGCTGCTGCTCCAATGGCGTCCACGTGTCCGAGCCTGCGGGGCAATGAGCGGGTTCGTTATGGGGAACGCAATTAGCAAATGGGGCGGGGGGGTCGTTATCGGCACCCCAAGATGTTTAAATCGGCGTGGAAAGGGTATCGTGGTGTCTGTTTGTGTCCTGGGGGGGAATGGGCCCCGTTCCTCGTTTACCTGCGTAATGATAATTGGCCAGAGGGTCCGATTCGGACTTGGGGGGCCCCCCCGAAAGCAGCATCTCCAGCGCCTTCTGCAAGAGGAAGAGGCTCGGGGTTCCCCTTCCATTCGGAGCAGGATGCCCCAAGTTGTGATTTTGGGGGTTTTGGGTGATATCGGGGGGGTTTTGGGGAGATATCGGGGGGTTTGGGGGAGGTATCGGGGGGTTTTGGGGTGATATCAGGGGGCTTTGGGGTGATATCGGGGGGTTTTGGAGAGATATCGGGGGGTTTTGGAGAGATATCATGGGGATTTGGGGTGATATCGGGGAGGTTTTGGGGTGATATCGGGGGGTTTGGGGGAGATATCAGGGGGTTGTGGAGTGATATCGGGGGCATGGGGGTGATATTGGGGCTTTTGGGGGTGATATCAGGGGGTTTGGGGTGATACCAGGGGGTTCTAGGGTGATATCAAGGGGTTTTGGGCAGATACCGGGGGGTTTTGGGGTGACATCGAAGGTTTGTAGGGTGACATCGGGGGGTTTTGGGGTGATATCCGGGGGTTTGGGGTGATATCGGGGGCTTTTGGGGTGATATCAAGGGGTTTTGGGGAGATCTCAGGGGATTTTGGGGTGATATCAGGGGGTTTTGGGGTGATATTGGGGGGTACTGGGGTGATATCAGGAGGTTTTCGGGAGATATCAGGGGGTTTGGCGGTGATATCGGGGGCTTTTGGGGAGATATCAGGGGGTTTTGGAGTGATATCGGGGGCATAGGGGTGATATTGGGGCTTTTGGGGTGATATCGGGGGGCTTGGGGGTGATATCGGGGGCTTTTGGGGTGATATTGGGGGCTTTGGGGAGATATCGGGAAGTTTGGGGAGATATTGGGGGGTTTGGGGAGATACCGGGGGGTTTTGGGGAGATATCAAGTGGGTTTGGGGTGATAACGGGGGGGTTTGGGGTGATATCAGGAGATTTTGAGGTGATATCGGGGGGTTTGGGGAGATATCGGGGGGTTTGGGGTGATATCGGGGGCATGGGGGTGATATTGGGACTTTTGGGGGTGATATCGGAGGGTTCTGGGGTGATATCAAGGGGTTTTGGGGAGATATCAGGGGGTTTCGGGTGATATCGAGGGGTTCTGGGGTGATATCAAGGGGATTTGGGGAGATATCAGGGGGTTTTGGGGTGATATCGGGGTGTTTTGGGGAGATATCGGGGTTTTGGGGTGATATCAGGGGGTTTGGGGTGATATTGGGGCTTTTGGGGTGATGTCGGGGGTTTGGGGAGATATCGGGGGGTTTTGGGGAGATATCAAGGGGTTTTGGGGAGATATCAAAGGGGTTTGGGGTGATATCGGGGGCTTTTGGGGTGATATCGGGGTGTTTGGGGAGATATCGGGGGGTTTTGGGGAGATATCAGGGGGTTTTGGAGTGATATCGGGGGGTTTGGGGAGATATCGGGGGCATGGGCGTGATATTGGGGCTTTTGGGGTGATATCGAGGGGTTCTGGGGTGATATCAAGGGGTGTTGGGGAGATATCAGGGGGTTTTGGGGAGATATCATGGGGATTGGGGTGATATCTGGGAGGTTTTGGGGTGATATCGGGGGTTTGGGGTGATATCGGGGGTTTTGGGGAGATATCGGGGGTTTGGGGAGATACCAGGGTGTTTTGGGGAAATATCAGCGGTTTTGGGGTGATATCGGGGGCATGGGGGTGATATTGGGGCTTTTGGGGTGATATCGGGGGGCTCTGGGGTCACATCAAGGGGTTTTGGGGAGATATCAGGAGGTTTTGGGGTGATATTGGGGGGTTTGAGGGAGATATCGGGGGTTTTGGGGAGATATCGGGCGTATGGGGGCGATATTGGGGGGCTTTGGGGGTGATATCGGGGGGTTTGGGGGTGATATCAGGGGGTTTGGGGTGATATCGGGTGGTTTTGGGGTCACTCACCATCAGGTCGCCGCGCGCTGCGTGCAGGCAGTGCAGGGCCAGCTCCAGGTTGGGGACGGCGCCGGGGACGGCGCTGGAGCTCCCAGGGATGGCGCTGGAGCTCCCAGGGATGGCGCTGGAGCTCCCAGGGATGGCGCTGGAGCTCCCGGGGATGGCGCTGGAGCTCCCGGGGACGGCACTGGAGCTCCCGAGGATGGCACTGGAGCTCCCGAGGATGGCACTGGAGCTCCCAGGGATGGCAATGGAGCTCCCGAGGATGGCACTGGAGCTCCCAGGGACGGCACTGGAGCTCCCGAGGATGGCACTGGAGCTCCCGAGGATGGCACTGGAGCTCCCAGGGATGGCACTGGAGCTCCCGAGGATGGCACTGGAGCTCCCAGGGACGGCACTGGAGCTCCTGAGGATGGCGCTGGAGCTCCCAGGGATGGCGCTGGAGCTCCCAGGGATGGCACTGGAGCTCCCAGGGATGGCACTGGAGCTCCCGGGGACAGCACTGGAGCTCCCGAGGATGGCACTGGAGCTCCCAGGGATGGCACTGGAGCTCCCGAGGATGGCACTGGAGCTCCCAGGGACGGCACTGGAGCTCCCAGGGACGGCACTGGAGCTCCCAGGGATGGCACTGGAGCTCCCGAGGATGGCACTGGAGCTCCCAGGGATGGCGCTGGAGTTCCCGACGATGGCACTGGAGCTCCCAGGGGTGGCGCTGGAGCTCCCAGGGACGGCACTGGAGCTCCCGAGGATGGCACTGGAGCTCCCAGGGACGGCGCTGGAGCTCCCAGGGACAGCACTGGAGCTCCCAGGGATGGCACTGGAGCTCCCGAGGATGGCACTGGAGCTCCCAGGGATGGCGCTGGAGTTCCCGACGATGGCACTGGAGCTCCCAGGGGTGGCGCTGGAGCTCCCAGGGACGGCACTGGAGCTCCCGAGGATGGCACTGGAGCTCCCGGGGATGGCACTGGAGCTCCCAGGGACGGCGCTGGAGCTCCCAGGGATGGCACTGGAGCTCCCGGGGATGGCGCTCGAGTTTCCAGGGATGGCACTCGAGCTCCTGGGGATGGTGCTGGAGTTCCCCAGGATGGCACTGGAGCTCCTGGGGATGGTGCTGGAGTTCCCCAGGATGGCACTGGAGCTCCCAGGGACGGCACTGGAGCTCCCGAGGATGGCACTGGAGCTCCCGGGGATGGCACTGGAGCTCCCAGGGACGGCGCTGGAGCTCCCAGGGACGGCACTGGAGCTCCCAGGGAGGGCACTGGAGCTCCCGAGGATGGCGTTGGAGCTCCTGGGGATGGCGCTGGAGCTCCCGGGGACGGTGCTGGAGCTCCCGGGGATGGTGCTGGAGCTCGCCATGGACAGCAGGGTCAACACTGCAACCGACACGGGGTGGGGGAAACGGGCTGATGGGACATGGGGATGTTGGGGTTCGGGGGGGAAATGGGGTGATATGAGGTGGGGATGTTGGGGTTTGGGGGGGAAAGGGGGATGTGACATGGGGGTGTTGGGGGGAAAGGGGGATGTGACATGGGGGTGTTGGGGGAAAGGGGGATGTGACATGGGGGTGTTGGGGGAAAGGGGGATGTGACATGGGGGTGTTGGGGGGAAAGGGGGATGTGACATGGGGGTGTTGGGGTTTGGGGAAAGGGGGATGTGACATGGGGGTGTTGGGGGGAAAGGGGGATGTGACATGGGGGTGTTGGGGTTTGGGGAAAGGGGGATGTGACATGGGGGTGTTGGGGTTTGGGGAAAGGGGGATGTGACATGGGGGTGTTGGGGGAAAGGGGGATGTGACATGGGGGTGTTGGGGTTTGGGGAAAGGGGGATGTGACATGGGGGTGTTGGGGTTTGGGGAAAGGGGGATGTGACATGGGGGTGTTGGGGTTTGGGGAAAGGGGGATGTGACATGGGGGTGTTGGGGTTTGGGGGTGGAAATATGGGATCCAACAAGGAAAAGCTGGGGTTTTTCAAGGAAAAGCGTGATACGACAATGGGTACAATTCAAGGAAAAGTTGGAGTTGGTCAAGAAAAGATGCGATATGATAAAGGAAATGTTGGGGTTTGTCAAGAAAAGGTGCGATAGGACAAGGAAAAGTTGGGTTTTGTTGAGAAAAGACGTGATAGGACAATGGAAACGTTGGGTTTTGTCAAGAAAAGACACGATAGGACATGCAAAAGTTGGGTTTATGTCAAGAAAAGACACGATAGGACAAGGAAAAGTTGGGTTTGGTTGAGAAAAGATGCGATAGGACAAGGAAAAGTTGGAGTTGGTCAAGATAAGACGCAATAGGACAAGGAAAAGTTGGGTTTATGTCAAGAAAAGACAATAGGACAAGGAAAAGTTGGCTTTTGTCAAGAAAAGACACGATAGGTCAAGGAAAAGTTGGAGTTGGTCAAGATAAGAACCAATAGGACAAGGAAAAGTTGGGTGTATGTCAAGAAAAGATGCAATAGGACAACAGAAACGTTGGGTTCTGTCAAGAAAAGACGTGATAAGACAAGGAAAAGTTGGGTTTTGTTGAGAAAAAATGCGATAGGACAATGGAAACGTCAGGTTTCGTCAAGAAAAGGTGCGATACAACAATGGGTACGATACGAGAAGGAAAAGTTGGGTTTATGTCAAGAAAAGACGCGCTACAACAAGGAAAAGTTGGGTTTTGTCAAGAAAAGGTGCGATAGGACAATGGAAACGTTGGGGTTGGTCAAGAAAAGGTGCGACATGATAATGGGTACGATACGAGAAGGAAAAGTTGGGTTTTGGGGACAAAAGGCGCGATACGGGACAGCGGAAAACGAGCCAACCAGGTGGAGCGAAGAGCAAGAAAGACACGGAGAAACGTCACTATTTCTACCCAAAAGGCAGCGTTGGGAGCCCCAAGAGCAGCGACGACCCCCCCGGGGCCCAGGTGGGGTGGGCCAGGCACCCAATGCGTGCGATACCTGGGTCGGGCGCCTGCGGGTCGGTGTCCATGTCCCCCCAGGGCTTCCAGACCAGCTCCGCGCGCTCCTCGTCCTGCTGCGCCTGCGCTGGGTCGCGCAGGGCCGGCAGCTCCGCCTGGAAGCCGCTCCCCACGTTGATCTGCCTGGAGAGGGGACGGGAGGCGGTGACGGGGACCGCGGCGGCGCGGCGGGGGGGACGGGGGCGTTCTGAGCGCTCACGGCATCATCGTGCTCCGATCGGCACCGAAACCGCGCGGTTCGGCCGAAAACCACAGGGATTCGCTCCGAGACGCGGCAGAGCGGGAGAGACGCCCTGCGAGGGCTCGGAACAACAAAGCGTTGCCGGGGTTCCGCCGCGACATCAGCGCCGCCGGTGACATCAGCGGCTCGTGTTCCGTTCGGAATGGACGTCAATGGGTCCTGGCGGGCCAAACGAGGGGCAGGAAAAGCGCGACGCACCCGTTTTGCGCCCGTTTTTGGTGGTTTGGGGACTCACGGCCGGACGCTGATTTTGGGGGCGTCCTTCACCAGGCACAATCCCAAGTCGCCGTCCATTCTGCCTGCGGGATATTGAGAAATAGAGGGGAAAAGCAACGCTCGGGATCAAAATCATCGTGCCGAGACCGTTCCTCGGCGTCACAACCACAAATTGTCCCAATTCCCATCGTTTTGGTGAAATCGGTCGCTGATGGATCATCCCAATGGGGTTTTGCAGTCGATCGCAGCACTCGGGTGGTTTTTACACCCGATATCACAGCGAAACCCCGGGGGGGTTGTTTCCATCCCATATTCCACAAAATCACCCATTTTGGGGGTTTTTGGGGAGCACAAGCTCTGCGTTTGCCACCACAAACCAGCGAGGGGACGCCGAACCCAAACCGGGTTCACCGGGTGGTTTTACACCGGGATCGCTCGGCCCGGGTTGAGATAAACCCCCCGTAAACCACAACCATAAAGCGGGGTGTTCCCCCCAAAGCGCTACGTGGGGACATCCGCATCGCACCGAATTAACCCCGCGGGGCGGCCGAAAGCGCTTCAATCCCGGTGTCGGGATCACGAGGGGTTTCGGCCTCCGTCGCCTTTTTGCTGCGAGATCTTCCCATCCGGAGACGCATTTTCGGTGATCTGGGCAACATCGAACGAGAAAAGGGTTAAAGGTGGAAAACGCACAAAATCACACGGGCGTTTATCTGCTTTTCCTCCTTTTTTGGCTCAAAAGCAAGCGGCGAACCCCAAAATGAGGGGTCTGGGGACCCTCCGGTCCTGCTGATGCTTCCTCCCTTCCACCCAACTCGAGGCGATCGCCGGGTTCCGTATTTCGGATCAATAACCCAGCGGGAGCCTGGAGCCTCCCAGAGCCCGTCCCTGGGGTAGCGGCCGCCGAGCGCGTCCCCATAGCGTTATTTGGGTGTAATTTGGGGGGTTCTGGGGCACGTAGCACCCTTGGTTCAGCCAGGGACACACACACGGGTGCTCCGGGAAGCGACTCCGGCGCCGCCGGTTGCCGAATCATCGCACAACCATCCAAGTACTCCTCACCCACCTCGTTCCTTGTCACCGGAACCAACACCGGGATCACCAGGGGGGTTTTCGGACAGCGTCGGGGGTTCGGAGGCGCCGTTTCCATCTCCCAACGATGGTTTCGCGGTGTTTGCATCGCCCGCGTCGCGCACCTGAGCACAAACGGAACCGGGAGCGTCGGTGGCGCTGGAGGATATCAAAGCGCTTTGCAAACTGCTCTTCCCAATTATTTCTCCGTTATATAACGAGGATAATAAAACCCGCTACGCTAAACACGACCCAAACTGGGCGGGAGCGCGCAACGCGAATCTTTACACCGCAGCGATTCCCTGTTTCTCGTTTTCTCACCCCGTCATCTCCACTCAATCGGCAGCGACTTTCACAAATCATCCAGTTACGCACAATTTGGTAACGACCCCCGCAAAGGGCTTCGACGGCACCGCCGTCCCCCTCGCCGCCTTCGCTCAGATCCCCGCTCAATGAGCAGCACCCATGGGTGCCCGTTACCTGCCCCCTCTCGGCGTCCACCGACCACCCGTGGTTCCGGCACATGGAGACGCCGCCATCCTCAACCGGAGCAGCCGCCAAGTGGCTAAAGTGACAAAAATCAGGATAAATAGGTAAAAAAATCAACATGATAAAGCCGCGGCGCTTTTAGAACAGATGGCGTAGTCGGCACTGAAGCTCCAGGCAGGTGGAGCTTGCCCGGTGGAATCAATCGGCGTTCGGTCTCAAAGGTTTCAACCCAAAAGGGTTAAATAGCAAGGATTGATAAATACTGACCCTCATTAATAATTACTGATTGTCATTAATAAATAGTGACCGTCACTAATAAATACTGATCGTTATTAATAAATACTGACCATCATTAATAAATACTGATCATCATTAATAAATACTCACAATCATTAATCGATACTGATTGTCATTAATAAATACTGACTGTTATTAATAAATACTGATCATCATTAATAAATACTCGCCATCATTAATCAATACTGATCATCATTAATAGTGACGGTCATTAATAAATACTGATCGTCATTAATAAATACTAACCATTATTAATAAATGCCGATCACCATTAACAAATACTGATCATCATTAATAAATAATAATCATCCTTAATAAATACCATCATTAATCAATACTGATTGTCATTAAGAAATACTGACCGCCATTAATAAATACTGGCCGTTATTAATAAATACTGGTGGTTATTAATAAATACTAATTGTCATTAATAAATACTAACCATCATTAATAAATACTGGTTGTTATTAATAAATACTGATCACTATTAATAAATTATGACCATCATTGGTAAATACTGATCATTAGTAACCAGGCTCAGGTTGGGCTCCAGGTTGGGCTCAAGGCTCAGATTGGGCTCCAGGCTCAGGTTGGGCTCCAGGTCAGGCTCAAGGCTCAGGATGGGCTCCAGGTTCAGGTTGGGCTCCAGGTTGGGCTCCAGGCTCAGGTCAGGCTCCAGGCTCAGGTTGGGCTCCAGGTCGGGCTCCAGGCTCAGACTGGGCTCCAGGTCGGGCTCCAGCGCTTCCCCGCAGAGCAGCCCGGGGCTCTGGGCAAAGCCACGCAGCTCGTCGCCCAAGGGAAACAGGTCCATGGTCACCGGGCTCCAAACACCCCGGAGCAAAAACCAGAGCGGCCCCAGGACACCCGGGCTCCCAAAGAGCCTGGAAAAGGGACACAAAGAGTTAAATTGGGGGGAGTGAAGTGGCTGCTGATGCTGAGAAACCCCCGGGGGTTCGGGGCTGGGGGGAAAGGGGGGATCTGTATGAAAACTGCTCTGGGGAAAAGGGGGGAAGGGGTTGGGCTGCACGGGAATGGGAGGAGGGACGGGAAAACGGGAGAGGGAAACGGGGAAGAGGGAAAAGGGGGGAAAGGGGGAAAAAGGGGGGAAAGAGGGAAAAGGGGGAAAAAGGGAAAAGAGGGGAAAAGGGGGGAAAGAGGGAAAAGGGGGAAAAAGCAAGGAAAGAGGGAAAAGGGGGAAAAAGGGGGGAAAGAGGGAAAAAGGGGGGAAAGAGGGAAAAAGAGGGAAAAAGCGAGGAAAGAGGGAAAAGAGGGAAAAAGGGGGGAAAGAGGGAAAAATAGGGAAAAAGCGAGGAAAGAGGGAAAGGGGGGGAAGGGAAGAAACAGGGATAAAGGGGGAAAAGAGGGATAAGATGGAAAGATGGGGGAAGAGGGAAAGGGGGGAAAGAAGGGAAAAGAGGGAAGAGGGAAAAGGGGAGAAAAGGGGGGAAAGAGGAAAAAGGGGGAAAAGGGGGGAAAAGGGAAAAAGGGGGAAGAGGGGGAAGAGGGGGAAGAGGGGGGGAAGAGGAAAAAGAGGGAAAAAGGGGGCAAAGAGGGATAAAGGGGAAAGAGGGAAAAGGGGGGGAAAGGGGGGAAGAGGGAAAAGGGCGGAAAGAGGGAAAAGAGGGATAAAGGGGGAAAGAGGGAAAAGGGAGAAAAGAGGGGGAAGAGGGAAAAAGGGGGGAAAGGGGGAAAAAGGGGGGAAACAGGGATAAAGGGGGAAAGAGCGAAAAGAGGAAAAAACGGTGGAAAGAGGGAAAAGAGGGAAAAAGGGGGGAAGGGAAAAAGGGGGGAAAGAGGCATAAAGGGGGAAAGAGGGAAAAGAGGGAAAAGGGGGAGGAAAGAGAGAAAAAGTCTGTGGGGGGATTGATGGCGGATCCGCCCCAGCCCCGGGGTCTCTCCTGGAGGGGAGGGACGGGCGGGCTCCAGCGGGGGTGCTGAGGAGATGAGGGGACACGAGGGGACCCGAGGGACACGAGGGGACGATGAGGGGACCCGAGGGACACGAGGGGACACGAGGGGACACGATGGGACATGAAGGGACACAAGGGACCCGAGGGGACGCGATCTCCTCACCCGGTGTTTCCCGCCCCGGCGCTTCCCGCCCGCCGGCGCCGCGGCCACGCCCCCTCGCCGCCGGCCACGCCCCCTCGCCGGCGTCACGTGCCGGGGGTGTCTGGCGGGAAAAGGCGGGAGGGAGGAGAGGGAGGCGCCGCCGTTTTGGTGGAGGTTGTGAGGGGAAGTGGGGGTCGGCGTGAGGGGCATTGGGGGTCGGTGTGTGGGGAGGAATTGGGGTCGGCGTGAGGGGCATTGGGGGTCGGTGTGAGGGGGGGATTTGGGGGGCAGTGTGGTGGTGGGGATTTGGGGTCGGTGTGAGGGGGGAATTGGGGGGCGGTGTGGGGGAGGAACTGAGGGTCGGTGTGAGCGGGACATTGGGGGTCGGTGTGGGGAGGAATTGAGGATCGGTGGGGGGGGCTTGGGGGGTCGGTGTGAGGGGGAATTGGGGGTCGGTGTGGGGGAAGTTGGGGGTTGGTCTGGGGAGGATTTGAGGGGTCAGTGTGGGGAGGATTTGGGGGTCGATGTGAGGGGCATTAGGGGTTGGTGTGGGGGGCAGGAACTGGGGGTCAGTGTGTGGGGGGGCATTGGGGGTCGGTGCGAGGGGGAATTAGGGTCCAGTGGGGGGGCACTGGGGGTCGGTGTTTGAGGGGGGAATTGGGGGGTCGGTGTGGGGGGGTCAGTGCAGGGGGGGCCTTGGGGGTCGGTGTGAGGGGGCATTGGGGGTCAGTCTGGGGAGGAATTGGGGGTCGGTGTGGGGGGGGGCATTGGGGGTCGGTGTGGGGGGGGGCATTGGGGATCAGTGTGGGGGGGCATTGGGGATCAGTGTGGGGGGAATTGGGGGTCGGTGTGGGGGGGAATTGGGGTCTGGTGTGGGGGGGGGGAAATTGGGGGTCGGTGTGAGGGGGAATTGGGGGTCGGTGTGGGGGGGAAGTTGGGGGTTGGTCTGGGGAGGATTTGAGGGGTCAGTGTGGGGAGGATTTGGGGGTCGATGTGAGGGGCATTAGGGGTTGGTGTGGGGGGCGTTGGGGGTCGGTGCGAGGGGGAATTAGGGTCCAGGGGGGGATTGGGGGTCGGTGTTTGAGGGGGGAACTGGGGGGTTGGTGTGCGGGGGCGGCCTTGGGGGTCGGTGTGAGGGGGCATTGGGGGTCAGTCTGGGGAGGAATTGGGGGTCGGGGGGGCATTTGGGGGTCGGTGGGGGGGAGCTGGGGGTCGGGGTTTGGGGGGAGCTGGGGGTCGGGTGGGGGGTGGATTGAGGGTCGGTGTGAAGGGAATGGGGGGGCCATGAGGGGAACGGAGGCGCAGAAACAACTTTACAGCCTCCGGAGCCATGAACCTCCACACCCCGCAGGGCTCCAGAGCAGCTGCGTTCGTTTCGCCGTCGGGCGCAAGGGGAGCGATGGTTCCACCCCTCGTGCGCCGCTCCGAGCGGCAGGAGCTGCGTTTAAATACAGCGAGGTGCTCGTGTCCCAACGACCCCGGAGCGCCCGCACACATCCAGAACCTTTCCCGCTCATCACTGCCGTAGTCTCCGCCTGGACGCCCCCTGTTCGCCTGCGCGGCGCCACCTGGTGCTCTGGAGGAGGGCTCTTTGGATGAAGGCTCCTTCAGCTTCCTCAGGTTTGGCTCCTTGTGTTGAATGGACTGGGACCCAAGCTCCAGGTCGGTTGAACCCAGCCTGGCACCCCCTTTTTGCTGTAAATCTCGGTTCTCTCGTCCCCTCGAGTTCACAGCTGGTGCCGTAAAACTCCTGATCCTGGCACTGCTGGGTTCTGGTTTCCTTACCATGAGTTCACCTAAAGCTCTGAACTAAGGGCTCGTGTGGCTCAGCCCTAAAGTGTTGGCTCGTTAGTGGGCACCCAATTATGTTTTGTTAACCCTTAAAATGTTCGTGCCCTCTATCAGACCCAGGAGTTCGGGCGGGGATTCAGTTCAGGAGGGACCCGGGAGTAACCCTAAGGACCCAGTAGTTGGGGGGTGTCAAGGGTTAAGATCGTGAAACTGTGGGGACCCCTAATGTCCCCAGGGGCCATTGTGACATCCTGGGGACCCTGCATTGTCCCCAGGGTGTTGTGACACCATGGGGACCCACTTTGTCCCCAGGGCCCATTGTGACGTCTCAGGATCCCCCATTGTCCCCAGGGCCCATTGTGACATTCTGGGGACCCCAAATGTCCCCAGGGCCCATTGTGACATTCTGGGGACCCCCTTTGTCCCCAGGGCCCATCGTGGCACGGAGGGGACCCCCCCCCCAGTCCCCAGGGCCCATTGTGGCACCATGGACACCCCCTTTGTCCCCAGGGCCCATTGTGACATCCCAGGACCCCACCTTGTCCCCAGGGTCCCTTCTGACAGGGTGGGGACCCCCCTTTCTCCCCAGGGCTCATTGTGACGTCCCAGGACCCCTCGTTGTCCCCAGTGCCCATTGTGACATCCTGGGGACCCCCCTTGTCCCCAGGGCCCATTGTGAAATCCGGGGAACCCCCTGGTCTCCAGGGCCCATAGTGGTACCGTGGGGACTCGTCCTGTCACTTGGGTCCATTGTGATACCATGGGGACCCCGCCTTTGTCCCCAGTACCCATTGTGACATCCTGGGGACCCCTTTGTCCTAGGGGCCCATTGTGACATCCTGGGGACCCCCCTTTGTCCCCAAGGCCCATTGTGACACGGTGGGGACCCCACTTCTTTCCAGGACCCATTGTGGCACTCTGGGGACTTCCTTTGTCCCCAGGGCCCATTGTGACATCCTGGAGACCCCCTTTATCCCCAGAGCTCATTGCCGCACCATGGGGACCCCCTTTGTCACTGGGGCCCATTGTGACATCCCAGGACCCCCCATTGTCCCCAGGGCCCATTGTGACACCGTGGGGACCCCGCCTTTTCCCCAGGGCCCATTGTGACGTCTCAGGACCCCCTTTGTCCCCAGGGCCCACTGTGGCACCATGGGGACCCCCTTTGTCCTCTGGGCCCATTGTGACATTCCAGGACCCCACTTTGTCCCCAAGGCCCATTGTGACACCGTGGGGACCCCCCTTGTCCCCAGGGCCCATTGTGACAATTAAGGGACCCCCTTTGTCCCCAGGGCCCATTTTGACATCCCAGGACCCCACTTTGTCCCCAGTGCTCATTGTGAAATTCTGGGGACCCCCCCTTGTCCTCAGGGCTCATTGTGACAGCCGAGGACCTTACTTTGTCCCCAGGGCCCATTGTGACATCCCAGGACCCCCACTGTCTCCAGTGCCCATTGTGACATCATGGGGACCACCCTTTTTCCCCAGGGCTCATTGTGACGTCCCAGGACGCCTCGTTGTCCCCAGGCCCCATCGTGACATCCTGGGGACCCCCCTTGTCTCCAGGGCCCATAGTGGCACTGTGGGGACTCATCACTTAGGCCCATTGTGACATCATGGAGACCCCCCTTTATCCCCAGGGCCCATTGTGACACCGTGGAGACCCCATTTGTCACTGGGGCCCATTGTGACATCCCAGGACACCCCATTGTCCCCAGGGCCCACTGAGACATCCCGGCGACCACCCTTTGTCCCCAGGGCCCATTATGCACATTCAGGGGACACCCCTTTGTCCCCAAGGCCCATTGTGACATCCTGGGGAGACCCCATTGTCCCCAAGGCCCATTGTGGCACCATGGGGACCCCCTTTGTCCCCAGTGCCCATTGTGACATCTTAGGACCCCACTTTGTCCCCAGGGCCCATTGTGACATCCTGGGGACCACCTGTGTCCCCAGGGCCCATTGTGACATCCCAGGAGCCACCGTTGTCCCCAGGGCCCATTGTGACATCCTGGGGACCCCCTTGTCCCCAGTGTCCATTGTGGCATCCTGGGACCCCCGTTGTCCCCAGGGCCCATTGTGGCACCATGTGGACCCCCTTTTTCCCGAGGGCCCATTATAACGTCCCAGGACCCCCCATTGTCCCCTGGGCCCATTGTGACATCCTGGGGTCCCCCTTTTGTCCCCTGGGCCCATTGTGACACTGTGGGGATCTCCTTTGTCCCCAGGGACCATTGTGACACTGTGGGGACCCCCTTTGTCCCCAGGGCCCATTGTGACATCCTGGGGAATCCCTTTGTCTCCAGGGCCCATTGTGACGTCCCAGGACCCTGCTTTGTCCCCGGGGCCCATTGTGACATCCTGGGGAACCGCTTTGTCCCCAGGACCCATTGTGACGTCCCAGGACCCCCCCTTGTCCCCAGGGCTCATTGTGATGTCCCAGGATCCCCATTGTCCCCAGAGCCCATTGTGATGTCCTGGGAACCCCCTTTGACCCCAGGGTCCATTGTGACACCATGGGGACCCCCTCTTGTCCCCAGGGCCCATCGTGGCACCGTGGGGACCCCCTTGTCACTGGGGACCCATTGTGACACTATGGTGACCCCCCTTTGTGCCCAGGGCCCATTGTAACATCCTGGGGACCCCCTTGCCTCCAGGGCCCATTGTGGCACCATGAGGACCCCCTTTGTCACTGGTGCCCATTGTGACATCCCAGGACCCCCCATTGTCTGCAGAGCCCATTGTGACACTATAGGGACCCCCCTTGTCACTGAGGACCCATTGTGACACCATGGGCACCTCCCCTTGTCGTCAGAGCCCATCGTGACATCCCAAAACCCCCAATTGTCTCCAGGGCCCATTGTGACATCCTGGGGACCTCCCTTTCTCCCCAGGGCCCATTGTGACGTTCCAGGAACCCCCATTGTCCTCAGGGCCCATTGTGACATTCAGGGGACCCCCTTTGTCTTCAGGGCCCATTGTGACACCATGGAGACCCCATTTGTCACTCGGGCCCATTGCGACATCCTGGGGACCCCCCTTTGTCCTCAGGGCCCATTGTGACATTCAGGGCACCCCCTTTGTCCTCAGGGCCCATTCTGATACCATGGGGACCACTTTGTCCCCAGGGCCCACTGTGACATCCTGGGGACGCCCTTTGTCCCCAGGGCCCATTTTGACACCATGTGCACCCCCCTTTGTGCCCAGGGCCGATTGTGACATCCTGGGGACCCTCTTTGTCCCCAGGGCCCATTGTGACATCCTGGGGACCCCCCTTGTCCCCAGGGCTTATTGTGACATCCTGGGGACCGCCTTTGTCCCCAGGGCCCATTGTGACATCCCAGGACCCCAAGTTGTCCCCAGGGACCATTGTGACACCGTGGGGACCCCCTTTGTCCTCAGGGCCCGTTGTGAACATCCTGGGGACCCCCTTGTCCACACGACCCATCGTGGCACCGTGGGGACCCCCCGTTGTCCCCAGGGCCTATAGTGACACCGTGGGTACCCCCTTTATCCCATGAGCCCATTGTGACATCCTGGGGACCCCCTTGTCCCCAGGGCCCATTGTGACACCATGGGGATCGCCTTTGTCCCCGTGGCCCATTGTGACATCCCAGGATCCCGCGTTGTCCCCAGTGCCCATTCTGACATCCTGGGGACCCCCCTTGTCCCCAGGGCTTATTGTGACATCCTGGGGACCCCTTTGTCCCAGGGGCACATTGTGGCACCACGGGGACCCCCTTTGTCACCGGGGCCCATTGTGACATCCCAGGACCCCAAGTTGTCCCCAGGGCCCATTGTGACACCATGGGTACCCCCTTTGTCCCATGGGCCCATTGTGACATCCTGGGGACCCCCTTGTCGCCAGGGCCCATCATGGCACCGTGGGGACCCCCCTTTGTCCCCAGTGCCCATTGTGACATCCTGGGGACCCCCCTTGTCCCCATGGCTTATTGTGACACCCTGGGACTGCCTTTGTCCCCAGGGCCCATTGTGACATCCCAGGACCCCCCATTGTCCCCAGGGACCATTGTGACATCCTGGGGACCCCCTTTGTCCCAAGACCCCATTGTGACATCCTGGGGACCCCGCCTTGTCCCCAAAGCCCATTGTGACATCCTGGGGACCCTCTTTGTCCCCAGGGCCCATTGTGGCACCATGGGGACACCCTTTGTCACTGGGGCCAGTTGTGACATCCCAGGACCCCACTTTGTCCCCAGGGCTTATTGTGATACCATGGGGAACCCCTTGTCCCCAGGGCCCATTGTGACATTCAGGGGGACTCCTCTTTGTCCCCAGGGCCTATTGTGTCATCCTGGGGATCTCCCCTTGTCTCTAGGGCCCATTGTGAGACTGTGGAAGACCCCCTTTGTCCCCAAGTCCCATTGTGACGTCCCAGGACGCCTCGTTGTCCCCAGGACCCATTGTGACTCCATGGGAACCCCCCCTTGTCCCCAGGGCCCATTGTGACATCCTGGGACCCCCCTTTGTCCCCAGTGCTCATTGTGAAATCCTGGGGACCCACTTTGTCCCCAGGGCCCATTGTGGCACCATGGGGAGCGCCTTTGTCACTGGGGACCATTGTGACATTCCAGGATTTTACTTTGTCCCCGGGGCCCATTGTGACATCCTGGGGATCCCCCTTTGTCGCCAGGGCCCACTGTGACACCGTGGGCACCCTCTTTGTCCCATGGGCCCATTGTGACCTTCAAGGGACCCCCCATTGTCCCCAGGGCCCATTGTGACATCCTGGGTACCCCCTTTGTCCCCAAGACCCATTGTGACATCCTAGTACCCCCCGCAGTCCCCAGGGCCCATTGTGACATCCTGGGGATCCCTTTGGCCCCAGGGCCCATTGTGACAGGGCGGGGATCCCCCTTGTCCCCAGGGCCCATTGTGAAACCGTGGGGACCCTCTTGTCCCCAGGGCCCATTGTGGCACCGTGGAGACCCCCCCTTTGTCTCCAGTGCCCATTGTGACATCCTGGGGACCCCCTTTGTCCCCAGTGCTCATTGTGACAGGGTGGGACCCCCCTTGTACCCAGGGCCCGTTGTGACATCCTGGGGACCCCCTTTGTCCCCAGGGCCTATTGTGACATCCTGGGGAGTACCCTTTATCCCCAGGGCCCATTGTGACATCCTGGGGACCCCCTTTGTCCCTAGGGTTCATTGTGACATCCCAGGACCCCCATTGTCCCCAGGGCCCATTGTGAACAACCTGGGGACCCCCCTTTTTCCCCGGGCCCATTGTGGCGTCCCAGGATGCTTCGTTGTCCCCTGGGCCCATTGTGACATCCCGGGGACCCCTTTTGTCCCCAGGGTCCATTGTGACATCCTGGGGCCTCCCTTTGTCCCCAGGGCCCATTGTGACATCGCAGGAGCCCCCATTGTCCCAAGGGCCCATTGTTACATCCTGGGGACCCCCTTGTCCCCAGGGCCCATCGTGGCACCGTGGGGACCCCCCCTTTGTCTCCAGTGCCCATTGTTACATCCTTGGGACCCCCCTTGTCCCCAGGACCCGTTGTGACATCTTGGGGACCCCTATGTCACCAGAGCCCATTGTGATATCCTGGGGAGCCCCCTTTGTCCCCAGGGCCCATTGTGCACATCCTGTGGACCCCTCTTTGTCCCCAGGGCCCATTGTGATATCCTGGGGAGCCCTCTTTTTCCCCAGGGCCTATTGTGACATCCTGGGGACCCCCTTTGTCCCCCGGGCCCATTGTGACATCCTGAAGACCCCCTTTGTCCCCAGGGCCTATTGTGACATGCCAGGACCCCCCCTTTTCTCCAGGGCCCATTGTGACGTCCCAGGACCCCCTATTGTCCCCAGAGCCCATTGTGACATCCCAGGACCCCCCATTGTCCCCAGGCCCCATTATACACATCCTGGGGTCCCCCTTTATCCCCAGGGCCATTGTGACACCATGGGGACCCCCTTTGTCCCCAGGGCCCATTGTGACGTCCCAGGATGCCCCATTGTCCCCTGGGCCCATTGTGAAATCATGGGGACCCCCTTTGTCCCCAGGGCCTATTGTGACATCCCAGGACCCCCCATTGTCCCTAGGGCCCATTGTGACACCGTGGAGACCCTCCTTGTCCTCAGGGCCCATTATGACATTCAGGGGACTCCTCTTTGTCCCCAGGGCCTATTGTGACATCCTGGGGACCCCCCTTTACTCCAGGGCCCATTGTGACGTCCCAGGACCCCCTATTGTTCCCAGGGCCCATTGTGACATTCTGGGGACCCCAAATGTCCCCAGGGCCCATTGTGACATTCTGGGGACCCCTCTTTGTCCCCAGGGCCCATTGTGGCACCATGGGGACCCCCTTGTCCCCAGGGCCCATCGTGGCACCGAGGGGACCCCCCCCCCCCTAGTCCCCAGGGCCCATTGTGGCACCATGGACACCCCTTTTGTCCCCAGGGCCCATTGTGACATCCCAGGACCCCACCTTCTCCCCAGGGTCCCTTCTGACAGGGTGGGGACCCCCCTTTCTCCCCAGGGCTCATTGTGACGTCCCAGGACCCCTCGTTGTCCCCAGTGCCCATTGTGACATCCTGGGGACCCCACTTCTTTCCAGGACCCATTGTGGCATTCTGGGGACTTCCTTTGTCCCCAGGGCCCATTGTGACATCCTGGAGACCCCCTTTATCCCCAGAGCTCGTTGTCGCACCATGGGGACCCCATTTGTCACTGGGGCCCATTGTGACATCCCAGGACCCCCCATTGTCCCCAGGGCCCACTGAGACATCCCGGCGACCACCCTTTGTCCCCAGGGCCCATTATGCACATTCAGGGGACACCCCTTTGTCCCCAAGGCCCATTGTGACATCCTGGGGAGACCCCATTGTCCCCAAGGCCCATTGTGGCACCATGGGGACCCCCTTTGTCCCCAGTGCCCATTGTGACATCTTAGGACCCCACTTTGTCCCCAGGGCCCATTGTGACATCCTGGGGACCACCTGTGTCCCCAGGGCCCATTGTGACATCCTGGGGACCCCGTTGTCCCCAGGGCCCATTGTGGCACCATGTGGACCCCCTTTTTCCCGAGGGCCCATTATAACGTCCCAGGACCCCCCATTGTCCCCTGGGCCCATTGTGACATCCTGGGGTTCCCCTTTTGTCCCCTGGGCCCATTGTGACACTGTGGGGATCTCCTTTGTCCCCAGGGCCCATTGTGACATCCTGGGGAATCCCTTTGTCTCCAGGGCCCATTGTGACGTCCCAGGACCCTGCTTTGTCCCCGGGGCCCATTGTGACATCCTGGGGAACCGCTTTGTCCCCAGGACCCATTGAACATCCCAGGACCCCCCCTTGTCCCCAGGGCTCATTGTGATGTCCCAGGATCCCCATTGTCCCCAGAGCCCATTGTGATGTCCTGGGAACCCCCTTTGACCCCAGGGTCCATTGTGACACCATGGGGACCCCCTCTTGTCCCCAGGGCCCATCGTGGCACCGTGGGGACCCCCTTGTCACTGGGGACCCATTGTGACACTATGGGGACCCCCCTTTGTGCCCAGGGCCCATTGTAACATCCTGGGGACCCCCTTGCCTCCAGGGCCCCTTGTGACATCAAAGGATCACCCTTTGTCCCCAGGACCCATTGTGACATCCCAGGACCCCACTTACTCCCCAGGGCCCATTGTGGCACCATGAGGACCCCCTTTGTCACTGGTGCCCATTGTGACATCCCAGGACCCCCCATTGTCTGCAGAGCCCATTGTGACACTATAGGGACCCCCCTTGTCACTGAGGACCCATTGTGACACCATGGGCACCTCCCCTTGTCGTCAGAGCCCATCGTGACATCCCAAAACCCCCAATTGTCTCCAGGGCCCATTGTGACATCCTGGGGACCTCCCTTTCTCCCCAGGGCCCATTGTGACGTTCCAGGAACCCCCATTGTCCTCAGGGCCCATTGTGACATTCAGGGGACCCCCCTTGTCTTCAGGGCCCATTGTGACACCATGGAGACCCCATTTGTCACTCGGGCCCATTGTGACATCCTAGGACCCCCCATTGTCCCCAAGGCCCATTGTGACATCCTGGGGACCCCCCTTTGTCCTCAGGGCCCATTGTGACATTCAGGGCACCCCTCTTTGTCCCCAGGGCCCATTCTGATACCATGGGGACCACTTTGTCCCCAGGGCCCACTGTGACATCCTGGGGACGCCCTTTGTCCCCAGGGCCCATTTTGACACCATGTGCACCCCCCTTTGTGCCCAGGGCCGATTGTGACATCCTGGGGACCCTCTTTGTCCCCAGGGCCCATTGTGACATCCTGGGGACACCCCATTGTCTCCAGGGCCCATTGTGAACATCCTGGGGACCCCCTTGTCCCCAGGGCCCATCGTGGCACCGTGGGGACCCCCCGTTGTCCCCAGGGCCTATAGTGACACCGTGGGTACCCCCTTTGTCCCCAGTGCCCATTGTGACATCCTGGGGACCCCCCTTGTCCCCAGGGCTTACTGTGACATCCTGGGGACCGCCTTTGTCCCCAGGGCCCATTGTGACATCCCAGGACCCCCCATTGTTGTCCCCAGGGCTTATTGTGATACCATGGGGACCCCCCTTGTCCCCAGGGCCCATTGTGACATTCAGGGGGACTCCTCTTTGTCCCCAGGGCCTATTGTGTCATCCTGGGGATCTCCCCTTGTCTCTAGGGCCCATTGTGAGACTGTGGAAGACCCCCTTTGTCCCCAAGTCCCATTGTGACGTCCCAGGACGCCTCGTTGTCCCCAGGACCCATTGTGACTCCATGGGAACCCCCCCTTGTCCCCAGGGCCCATTGTGACATCCTGGGACCCCCCTTTGTCCCCAGTGCTCATTGTGAAATCCTGGGGACCCACTTTGTCCCCAGGGCCCATTGTGGCACCATGGGGAGCGCCTTTGTCACTGGGGACCATTGTGACATTCCAGGATTTTACTTTGTCCCCGGGGCCCATTGTGACATCCTGGGGATCCCCCTTTGTCGCCAGGGCCCACTGTGACACCGTGGGCACCGTCTTTGTCCCATGGGCCCATTGTGGCCTTCAAGGGACCCCCCATTGTCCCCAGGGCCCATTGTGACATCCTGGGTACCCCCTTTGTCCCCAAGACCCATTGTGACATCCTAGTACCCCCCGCAGTCCCCAGGGTCCATTGTGACATCCTGGGGATCCCCGTTGTCCCCAGGGCCCATTGTGAAACCGTGGGGACCCTCTTGTCCCCAGGGCCCATTGTGGCACCGTGGAGACCCCCCCTTTGTCTCAAGTGCCCATTGTGACATCCTGGGGACCCCCTTTGTCCCCAGTGCTCATTGTGACAGGGTGGGACCCCCCTTGTACCCAGGGCCCATTGTGACATCCTGGGGACCCCCTTTGTCCCCAGGGCCTATTGTGACATCCTGGGGAGTCCCCTTTATCCCCAGGGCCCATTGTGACATCCTGGGGACCCCCTTTGTCCCTAGGGTTCATTGTGACATCCCAGGACCCCCATTGTCCCCAGGGCCCATTGTGAACAACCTGGGGACCCCCCTTTTTCCCCGGGCCCATTGTGACGTCCCAGGATACTTCGTTGTCCCCTGGGCCCATTGTGACATCCCGGGGACCCCTTTTGTCCCCAGGGTCCATTGTGACTTCCTGGGGCCTCCCTTTGTCCCCAGGGCCCATTGTGACATCGCAGGAGCCCCCATTGTCCCAAGGGCACATTGTTACATCCTGGGGACCCCCTTATCCCCAGGACCCGTTGTGACATCTTGGGGACCCCTATGTCACCAGAGCCCATTGTGATATCCTGGGGAGCCCCCTTTGTCCCCAGGGCCCACTGTGGCACCATGGGGACCCCCTTTGTCCTCTGGGCCCATTGTGACATTCCAGGACCCCACTTTGTCCCCAAGGCCCATTGTGACACCGTGGGGACCCCCCTTGTCCCCAGGGCCCATTGTGACAATTAAGGGACCCCCTTTGTCCCCAGGGCCCATTTTGACATCCCAGGACCCCACTTTGTCCCCAGTGCTCATTGTGAAATTCTGGGGACCCCCCCTTGTCCTCAGGGCTCATTGTGACAGCCGAGGACCTTACTTTGTCCCCAGGGCCCATTGTGACATCCCAGGACCCCCACTGTCTCCAGTGCCCATTGTGACATCATGGGGACCACCCTTTTTCCCCAGGGCTCATTGTGACGTCCCAGGACGCCTCGTTGTCCCCAGGCCCCATCGTGACATCCTGGGGACCCCCCTTGTCTCCAGGGCCCATAGTGGCACTGTGGGGACTCATCACTTAGGCCCATTGTGACATCCTGGAGACCCCCCTTTATCCCCAGGGCCCATTGTGACACCGTGGAGACCCCATTTGTCACTGGGGCCCATTGTGACATCCCAGGACACCCCATTGTCCCCAGGGCCCACTGAGACATCCCGGCGACCACCCTTTGTCCCCAGGGCCCATTATGCACATTCAGGGGACACCCCTTTGTCCCCAAGGCCCATTGTGACATCCTGGGGAGACCCCATTGTCCCCAAGGCCCATTGTGGCACCATGGGGACCCCCTTTGTCCCCAGTGCCCATTGTGACATCTTAGGACCCCACTTTGTCCCCAGGGCCCATTGTGACATCCTGGGGACCACCTGTGTCCCCAGGGCCCATTGTGACATCCCAGGAGCCACCGTTGTCCCCAGGGCCCATTGTGACATCCTGGGGACCCCCTTGTCCCCAGTGTCCATTGTGGCATCCTGGGACCCCCGTTGTCCCCAGGGCCCATTGTGGCACCATGTGGACCCCCTTTTTCCCGAGGGCCCATTATAACGTCCCAGGACCCCCCATTGTCCCCTGGGCCCATTGTGACATCCTGGGGTCCCCCTTTTGTCCCCTGGGCCCATTGTGACACTGTGGGGATCTCCTTTGTCCCCAGGGACCATTGTGACACTGTGGGGACCCCCTTTGTCCCCAGGGCCCATTGTGACATCCTGGGGAATCCCTTTGTCTCCAGGGCCCATTGTGACGTCCCAGGACCCTGCTTTGTCCCCGGGGCCCATTGTGACATCCTGGGGAACCGCTTTGTCCCCAGGACCCATTGTGACGTCCCAGGACCCCCCCTTGTCCCCAGGGCTCATTGTGATGTCCCAGGATCCCCATTGTCCCCAGAGCCCATTGTGATGTCCTGGGAACCCCCTTTGACCCCAGGGTCCATTGTGACACCATGGGGACCCCCTCTTGTCCCCAGGGCCCATCGTGGCACCGTGGGGACCCCCTTGTCACTGGGGACCCATTGTGACACTATGGTGACCCCCCTTTGTGCCCAGGGCCCATTGTAACATCCTGGGGACCCCCTTGCCTCCAGGGCCCATTGTGGCACCATGAGGACCCCCTTTGTCACTGGTGCCCATTGTGACATCCCAGGACCCCCCATTGTCTGCAGAGCCCATTGTGACACTATAGGGACCCCCCTTGTCACTGAGGACCCATTGTGACACCATGGGCACCTCCCCTTGTCGTCAGAGCCCATCGTGACATCCCAAAACCCCCAATTGTCTCCAGGGCCCATTGTGACATCCTGGGGACCTCCCTTTCTCCCCAGGGCCCATTGTGACGTTCCAGGAACCCCCATTGTCCTCAGGGCCCATTGTGACATTCAGGGGACCCCCTTTGTCTTCAGGGCCCATTGTGACACCATGGAGACCCCATTTGTCACTCGGGCCCATTGCGACATCCTGGGGACCCCCCTTTGTCCTCAGGGCCCATTGTGACATTCAGGGCACCCCCTTTGTCCTCAGGGCCCATTCTGATACCATGGGGACCACTTTGTCCCCAGGGCCCACTGTGACATCCTGGGGACGCCCTTTGTCCCCAGGGCCCATTTTGACACCATGTGCACCCCCCTTTGTGCCCAGGGCCGATTGTGACATCCTGGGGACCCTCTTTGTCCCCAGGGCCCATTGTGACATCCTGGGGACCCCCCTTGTCCCCAGGGCTTATTGTGACATCCTGGGGACCGCCTTTGTCCCCAGGGCCCATTGTGACATCCCAGGACCCCAAGTTGTCCCCAGGGACCATTGTGACACCGTGGGGACCCCCTTTGTCCTCAGGGCCCGTTGTGAACATCCTGGGGACCCCCTTGTCCACACGACCCATCGTGGCACCGTGGGGATCCCCCGTTGTCCCCAGGGCCTATAGTGACACCGTGGGTACCCCATTTATCCCATGAGCCCATTGTGACATCCTGGGGACCCCCTTGTCCCCAGGGCCCATTGTGACACCATGGGGATCGCCTTTGTCCCCGTGGCCCATTGTGACATCCCAGGACCCCGCGTTGTCCCCAGTGCCCATTCTGACATCCTGGGGACCCCCCTTGTCCCCAGGGCTTATTGTGACATCCTGGGGACCCCTTTGTCCCAGGGGCACATTGTGGCACCATGGGGACCCCCTTTATCCCCAGGGCCACTTGTGACATCCTGGGGACCCCCCTTGTCCCCAGTGCCCATTATGACATTCTGGGGACTCCCTTTGTCCCAGGGGCACATTGTGGCACCACGGGGACCCCCTTTGTCACTGGGGCCCATTGTGACATCCCAGGACCCCAAGTTGTCCCCAGGGCCCATTGTGACACCATGGGTACCCCCTTTGTCCCATGGGCCCATTGTGACATCCTGGGGACCCCCTTGTCGCCAGGGCCCATCATGGCACCGTGGGGACCCCCCTTTGTCCCCAGTGCCCATTGTGACATCCTGGGGACCCCCCTTGTCCCCATGGCTTATTGTGACACCCTGGGACTGCCTTTGTCCCCAGGGCCCATTGTGACATCCCAGGACCCCCCATTGTCCCCAGGGACCATTGTGACATCCTGGGGACCCCCTTTGTCCCAAGACCCCATTGTGACATCCTGGGGACCCCGCCTTGTCCCCAAAGCCCATTGTGACATCCTGGGGACCCTCTTTGTCCCCAGGGCCCATTGTGGCACCATGGGGACACCCTTTGTCACTGGGGCCAGTTGTGACATCCCAGGACCCCACTTTGTCCCCAGGGCTTATTGTGATACCATGGGGAACCCCTTGTCCCCAGGGCCCATTGTGACATTCAGGGGGACTCCTCTTTGTCCCCAGGGCCTATTGTGTCATCCTGGGGATCTCCCCTTGTCTCTAGGGCCCATTGTGAGACTGTGGAAGACCCCCTTTGTCCCCAAGTCCCATTGTGACGTCCCAGGACGCCTCGTTGTCCCCAGGACCCATTGTGACTCCATGGGAACCCCCCCTTGTCCCCAGGGCCCATTGTGACATCCTGGGACCCCCCTTTGTCCCCAGTGCTCATTGTGAAATCCTGGGGACCCACTTTGTCCCCAGGGCCCATTGTGGCACCATGGGGAGCGCCTTTGTCACTGGGGACCATTGTGACATTCCAGGATTTTACTTTGTCCCCAGGGCCCATTGTGACATCCTGGGGATCCCCCTTTGTCGCCAGGGCCCACTGTGACACCGTGGGCACCCTCTTTGTCCCATGGGCCCATTGTGACCTTCAAGGGACCCCCCATTGTCCCCAGGGCCCATTGTGACATCCTGGGTACCCCCTTTGTCCCCAAGACCCATTGTGACATCCTAGTACCCCCCGCACTCCCCAGGGCCCATTGTGACATCCTGGGGATCCCTTTGGCCCCAGGGCCCATTGTGACAGGGCGGGGATCCCCCTTGTCCCCAGGGCCCATTGTGAAACCGTGGGGACCCTCTTGTCCCCAGGGCCCATTGTGGCACCGTGGAGACCCCCCCTTTGTCTCCAGTGCCCATTGTGACATCCTGGGGACCCCCTTTGTCCGCAGTGCTCATTGTGACAGGGTGGGACCCCCCTTGTACCCAGGGCCCGTTGTGACATCCTGGGGACCCCCTTTGTCCCCAGGGCCTATTGTAACATCCTGGGGAGTACCCTTTATCCCCAGGGCCCATTGTGACATCCTGGGGACCCCCTTTGTCCGCAGGGTTCATTGTGACATCCCAGGACCCCCATTGTCCCCAGGGCCCATTGTGAACAACCTGGGGACCCCCCTTTTTCCCCGGGCCCATTGTGCCGTCCCAGGATGCTTCGTTGTCCCCTGGGCCCATTGTGACATCCCGGGGACCCCTTTTGTCCCCAGGGTCCATTGTGACATCCTGGGGCCTCCCTTTGTCCCCAGGGCCCATTGTGACATCGCAGGAGCCCCCATTGTCCCAAGGGCACATTGTTACATCCTGGGGACCCCCTTGTCCCCAGGGCCCATCGTGGCACCGTGGGGACCCCCCCTTTGTCTCCAGTGCCCATTGTTACATCCTTGGGACCCCCCTTGTCCCCAGGACCCGTTGTGACATCTTGGGGACCCCTATGTCACCAGAGCCCATTGTGATATCCTGGGGAGCCCCCTTTGTCCCCAGGGCCCATTGTGCACATCCTGTGGACCCCTCTTTGTCCCCAGGGCCCATTGTGATATCCTGGGGAGCCCTCTTTTTCCCCAGGGCCTATTGTGACATCCTGGGGACCCCCTTTGTCCCCCGGGCCCATTGTGACATCCTGAAGACCCCCTTTGTCCCCAGGGCCTATTGTGACATGCCAGGACCCCCCCTTTTCTCCAGGGCCCATTGTGACGTCCCAGGACCCCCTATTGTCCCCAGAGCCCATTGTGACATCCCAGGACCCCCCATTGTCCCCAGGCCCCATTATACACATCCTGGGGTCCCCCTTTATCCCCAGGGCCATTGTGACACCATGGGGACCCCCTTTGTCCCCAGGGCCCATTGTGACGTCCCAGGATGCCCCATTGTCCCCTGGGCCCATTGTGAAATCCTGGGGACCCCCTTTGTCCCCAGGGCCTATTGTGACATCCCAGGACCCCCCATTGTCCCCAGGGCCCATTGTGACACCGTGGAGACCCTCCTTGTCCTCAGGGCCCATTATGACATTCAGGGGACTCCTCTTTGTCCCCAGGGACTATTGTGACATCCTGGGGACCCCCCTTTACTCCAGGGCCCATTGTGACACCGTGGAGACCCCATTTGTCACTGGGGCCCATTGTGACATCCCAGGACACCCCATTGTCCCCAGGGCCCACTGAGACATCCCGGCGACCACCCTTTGTCCCCAGGGCTCATTATGCACATTCAGGGGACACCCCTTTGTCCCCAAGGCCCATTGTGACATCCCGGGGAGACCCCATTGTCCCCAAGGCCCATTGTGGCACCATGGGGACCCCCTTTGTCCCCAGTGCCCATTGTGACATCTTAGGACCCCACTTTGTCCCCAGGGCCCATTGTGACATCCTGGGGACCACCTGTGTCCCCAGGGCCCATTGTGACATCCCAGGAGCCACCGTTGTCCCCAGGGCCCATTGTGGCACCATGTGGACCCCCTGTTGTTCCCGAGGGCCCATTATAACGTCCCAGGACCCCCCATTGTCCCCTGGGCCCATTGTGACATCCTGGGGTCCCCCTTTTGTCCCCTGGGCCCATTGTGACACTGTGGGGATCTCCTTTGTCCACAGGGACCATTGTGACACTGTGGGGACCCCCTTTGTCCCCAGGGCCCATTGTGACATCCCAGGACCCCCCATTGTCCCCAGGGACCATTGTGACATCCTGGGGACCCCCTTTGTCCCCAGGGCCTATTGTGACATCCTGGGGAGTCCCCTTTATCCCCAGGGCCCATTGTGACATCCTGGGGACCCCCTTTGTCCCTAGGGTTCATTGTGACATCCCAGGACCCCCATTGTCCCCAGGGCCCATTGTGAACAACCTGGGGACCCCCCTTTTTCCCCGGGCCCATTGTGGCGTCCCAGGATGCTTCGTTGTCCCCTGGGCCCATTGTGACATCCCGGGGACCCCTTTTGTCCCCAGGGTCCATTGTGACATCCTGGGGCCTCCCTTTGTCCCCAGGGCCCATTGTGACATCGCAGGAGCCCCCATTGTCCCAAGGGCACATTGTTACATCCTGGGGACCCCCTTGTCCCCAGGGCCCATCGTGGCACCGTGGGGACCCCCCCTTTGTCTCCAGTGCCCATTGTGACATCCTTGGGACCCCCCTTGTCCCCAGGACCCGTTGTGACATCTTGGGGACCCCTATGTCACCAGAGCCCATTGTGATATCCTGGGGAGCCCCCTTTGTCCCCAGGGCCCATTGTGCACATCCTGTGGACCCCTCTTTGTCCCCAGGGCCCATTGTGACATCCTGGGGAGCCCTCTTTTTCCCCAGGGCCTATTGTGACATCCTGGGGACCCCCTTTGTCCCCCGGGCCCATTGTGACATCCTGAAGACCCCCTTTGTCCCCAGGGCCTATTGTGACATGCCAGGACCCCCCCTTTTCTCCAGGGCCCATTGTGACGTCCCAGGACCCCCTATTGTCCCCAGAGCCCATTGTGACATCCCAGGACCCCCCATTGTCCCCAGGCCCCATTATACACATCCTGGGGTCCCCCTTTATCCCCAGGGCCATTGTGACACCATGGGGACCCCCTTTGTCCCCAGGGCCCATTGTGACGTCCCAGGATGCCCCATTGTCCCCTGGGCCCATTGTGAAATCATGGGGACCCCCTTTGTCCCCAGGGCCTATTGTGACATCCCAGGACCCCCCATTGTCCCTAGGGCCCATTGTGACACCGTGGAGACCCTCCTTGTCCTCAGGGCCCATTATGACATTCAGGGGACTCCTCTTTGTCCCCAGGGCCTATTGTGACATCCTGGGGACCCCCCTTTACTCCAGGGCCCATTGTGACGTCCCAGGACCCCCTATTGTTCCCAGGGCCCATTGTGACATTCTGGGGACCCCAAATGTCCCCAGGGCCCATTGTGACATTCTGGGGACCCCTCTTTGTCCCCAGGGCCCATTGTGGCACCATGGGGACCCCCTTGTCCCCAGGGCCCATCGTGGCACCGAGGGGACCCCCCCCCCCTAGTCCCCAGGGCCCATTGTGGCACCATGGACACCCCTTTTGTCCCCAGGGCCCATTGTGACATCCCAGGACCCCACCTTCTCCCCAGGGTCCCTTCTGACAGGGTGGGGACCCCCCTTTCTCCCCAGGGCTCATTGTGACGTCCCAGGACCCCTCGTTGTCCCCAGTGCCCATTGTGACATCCTGGGGACCCCACTTCTTTCCAGGACCCATTGTGGCATTCTGGGGACTTCCTTTGTCCCCAGGGCCCATTGTGACATCCTGGAGACCCCCTTTATCCCCAGAGCTCGTTGTCGCACCATGGGGACCCCATTTGTCACTGGGGCCCATTGTGACATCCCAGGACCCCCCATTGTCCCCAGGGCCCACTGAGACATCCCGGCGACCACCCTTTGTCCCCAGGGCCCATTATGCACATTCAGGGGACACCCCTTTGTCCCCAAGGCCCATTGTGACATCCTGGGGAGACCCCATTGTCCCCAAGGCCCATTGTGGCACCATGGGGACCCCCTTTGTCCCCAGTGCCCATTGTGACATCTTAGGACCCCACTTTGTCCCCAGGGCCCATTGTGACATCCTGGGGACCACCTGTGTCCCCAGGGCCCATTGTGACATCCTGGGGACCCCGTTGTCCCCAGGGCCCATTGTGGCACCATGTGGACCCCCTTTTTCCCGAGGGCCCATTATAACGTCCCAGGACCCCCCATTGTCCCCTGGGCCCATTGTGACATCCTGGGGTTCCCCTTTTGTCCCCTGGGCCCATTGTGACACTGTGGGGATCTCCTTTGTCCCCAGGGCCCATTGTGACATCCTGGGGAATCCCTTTGTCTCCAGGGCCCATTGTGACGTCCCAGGACCCTGCTTTGTCCCCGGGGCCCATTGTGACATCCTGGGGAACCGCTTTGTCCCCAGGACCCATTGAACATCCCAGGACCCCCCCTTGTCCCCAGGGCTCATTGTGATGTCCCAGGATCCCCATTGTCCCCAGAGCCCATTGTGATGTCCTGGGAACCCCCTTTGACCCCAGGGTCCATTGTGACACCATGGGGACCCCCTCTTGTCCCCAGGGCCCATCGTGGCACCGTGGGGACCCCCTTGTCACTGGGGACCCATTGTGACACTATGGGGACCCCCCTTTGTGCCCAGGGCCCATTGTAACATCCTGGGGACCCCCTTGCCTCCAGGGCCCCTTGTGACATCAAAGGATCACCCTTTGTCCCCAGGACCCATTGTGACATCCCAGGACCCCACTTACTCCCCAGGGCCCATTGTGGCACCATGAGGACCCCCTTTGTCACTGGTGCCCATTGTGACATCCCAGGACCCCCCATTGTCTGCAGAGCCCATTGTGACACTATAGGGACCCCCCTTGTCACTGAGGACCCATTGTGACACCATGGGCACCTCCCCTTGTCGTCAGAGCCCATCGTGACATCCCAAAACCCCCAATTGTCTCCAGGGCCCATTGTGACATCCTGGGGACCTCCCTTTCTCCCCAGGGCCCATTGTGACGTTCCAGGAACCCCCATTGTCCTCAGGGCCCATTGTGACATTCAGGGGACCCCCCTTGTCTTCAGGGCCCATTGTGACACCATGGAGACCCCATTTGTCACTCGGGCCCATTGTGACATCCTAGGACCCCCCATTGTCCCCAAGGCCCATTGTGACATCCTGGGGACCCCCCTTTGTCCTCAGGGCCCATTGTGACATTCAGGGCACCCCTCTTTGTCCCCAGGGCCCATTCTGATACCATGGGGACCACTTTGTCCCCAGGGCCCACTGTGACATCCTGGGGACGCCCTTTGTCCCCAGGGCCCATTTTGACACCATGTGCACCCCCCTTTGTGCCCAGGGCCGATTGTGACATCCTGGGGACCCTCTTTGTCCCCAGGGCCCATTGTGACATCCTGGGGACACCCCATTGTCTCCAGGGCCCATTGTGAACATCCTGGGGACCCCCTTGTCCCCAGGGCCCATCGTGGCACCGTGGGGACCCCAAGTTGTCCCCAGGGCCTATAGTGACACCGTGGGTACCCCCTTTGTCCCCAGTGCCCATTGTGACATCCTGGGGACCCCCCTTGTCCCCAGGGCTTACTGTGACATCCTGGGGACCGCCTTTGTCCCCAGGGCCCATTGTGACATCCCAGGACCCCCCATTGTTGTCCCCAGGGCTTATTGTGATACCATGGGGACCCCCCTTGTCCCCAGGGCCCATTGTGACATTCAGGGGGACTCCTCTTTGTCCCCAGGGCCTATTGTGTCATCCTGGGGATCTCCCCTTGTCTCTAGGGCCCATTGTGAGACTGTGGAAGACCCCCTTTGTCCCCAAGTCCCATTGTGACGTCCCAGGACGCCTCGTTGTCCCCAGGACCCATTGTGACTCCATGGGAACCCCCCCTTGTCCCCAGGGCCCATTGTGACATCCTGGGACCCCCCTTTGTCCCCAGTGCTCATTGTGAAATCCTGGGGACCCACTTTGTCCCCAGGGCCCATTGTGGCACCATGGGGAGCGCCTTTGTCACTGGGGACCATTGTGACATTCCAGGATTTTACTTTGTCCCCGGGGCCCATTGTGACATCCTGGGGATCCCCCTTTGTCGCCAGGGCCCACTGTGACACCGTGGGCACCGTCTTTGTCCCATGGGCCCATTGTGGCCTTCAAGGGACCCCCCATTGTCCCCAGGGCCCATTGTGACATCCTGGGTACCCCCTTTGTCCCCAAGACCCATTGTGACATCCTAGTACCCCCCGCAGTCCCCAGGGTCCATTGTGACATCCTGGGGATCCCCGTTGTCCCCAGGGCCCATTGTGAAACCGTGGGGACCCTCTTGTCCCCAGGGCCCATTGTGGCACCGTGGAGACCCCCCCTTTGTCTCAAGTGCCCATTGTGACATCCTGGGGACCCCCTTTGTCCCCAGTGCTCATTGTGACAGGGTGGGACCCCCCTTGTACCCAGGGCCCATTGTGACATCCTGGGGACCCCCTTTGTCCCCAGGGCCTATTGTGACATCCTGGGGAGTCCCCTTTATCCCCAGGGCCCATTGTGACATCCTGGGGACCCCCTTTGTCCCTAGGGTTCATTGTGACATCCCAGGACCCCCATTGTCCCCAGGGCCCATTGTGAACAACCTGGGGACCCCCCTTTTTCCCCGGGCCCATTGTGACGTCCCAGGATGCTTCGTTGTCCCCTGGGCCCATTGTGACATCCCGGGGACCCCTTTTGTCCCCAGGGTCCATTGTGACTTCCTGGGGCCTCCCTTTGTCCCCAGGGCCCATTGTGACATCGCAGGAGCCCCCATTGTCCCAAGGGCACATTGTTACATCCTGGCGACCCCCTTGTCCCCAGGACCCGTTGTGACATCTTGGGGACCCCTATGTCACCAGAGCCCATTGTGATATCCTGGGGAGCCCCCTTTGTCCCCAGGGCCCATTGTGCACATCCTGTGGACCCCTCTTTTTCCCCAGGGCCTATTGTGACATCCTGGGGACCGCCTTTGTCCCCCGGGCTCATTGTGACATCCTGAAGATCCCCTTTGTCCCCAGGGCCTATTGTGACATCCCAGGACCCCCCCTTTTCTCCAGGGCCCATTGTGATGTCCCAGGACCCCCTATTGTCCCCAGAGCCCATTGTGACATCCCAGGACCCCCCATTGTCCCCAGGCCCCATTATACACATCCTGGGGTCCCCCTTTATCCCCAGGGCCATTGTGACACCATGGGGACCCCCTTTGTCCCCAGGGCCCATTGTGACGTCCCAGGATGCCCCATTGTCCCCTGGGCCCATTGTCAAATCATGGGGACCCCCTTTATCCCCAGGGCCTGTTGTGACATCCCAGGACCCCCCATTGTCCCCAGGGCCCATTGTGACATCCCAGGACCCCCCATTGTCCCCAGGGCCCATTCTGACACCATGGGGACCCCCTTTGTCCCCAGGGCCCATTGTGATATCCTGGGGACTCCCTTTGTCCCCAGGGCCCATTGTGACACCGTGGAGACCCTCCTTGTCCTCAGGGCCCATTATGACATTCAGGGGACTCCTCTTTGTCCCCAGGGCCTATTGTGACATCCTGGGGACCCCCCTTTTCTCCAGGGCCCATTGTGACGTCCCAGGACCCCCTATTGTTCCCCGGGCCCATTGTGAAATCCTGGGGACCCCCTCTTTTTCCCCAAGGCCCATTGTGACATCCCACGACCCCCCATTGTCCCCAGGCCCCATTATGCACATCCTGCGGTCCCCCTTTATCCCCCGGCCCCATTCTGATACTGTGGGGACCCCCGTTGTCCCCAGGACCCATTGTGACATCCTGGGGACCCCCTTTGTCCCCAGGGCCTATTGTGACATCCCAGAATCCCCCATTGTCCCCAGGGCTCATTGTGACACCGTGGGGAACCCCCTTTGTCCCCAGGGCCCATTGTGAAATCCCAGGACCCCCCATTGTCCCCAGGGCCCATTGTGACATCCTGGGAACCCCCTTGTCCCCAGGGCCCGTCGTGGCACCGTGGGGACCCTCCCCTTTTTCTCCAGTGCCAATTGTGACATCCTTGGGACCCCTCTTGTCCTCAGAGCCCATTGTGACATCCTGGGGAGCCCCCTTTGTCCCCAGGGCCGATTGTGACATCCTGGAGACCCCGTTTGTCCCTAGGGCCCATTGTGGCACCATGGGGACCCCCTTTGTCCCCAGGGCCCATTGTGACGTCCCAGGACCCCCCATTTTCCCCAGGGCGCATTGTGACATCCTGGGGACCCCCTTTGTCCCCAGGGCCCATTGTGACGTACCAGGACCCACCCTTGTCCCCAGGGCCCTTTGTGACATCCTGGGGACCCCCATTGTCCCCAGAGTCCATTGTGACATCCTGGGCAGCCCCCTTTGTCCCCAGGGCCCATTGTGACATCCAAGGACCCCCCTTGTCTCCAGACCCCATTGTGACATCCTGGGGACCCTGTTGTCACAAGGGCCCATTGTGACACCGTGGGGACCCCCTTTGTCACTGGGGCCCATTGTGGCATACCAGGACTCCACTTTGTCCCCAGGGCCCATTGTGACACCGTGGGGACCCCTTTGTCCCCAGGGACCATTGTGACAGGGTGGGACACCCCTTGTCTCCAAGGCCCATTGTGACATCATGGGGACCCCCCTTTGTCCCCAGGGCCCATTGTTACATCCTGGGGACCCTCTCTTTGTCTCCAGGGCCGATTGTGACATCCTTGGGACCTCGTTTGTCCCCAGGGCCCATTGTGGCACCATGGTGAACCCCTTTGTCACTGGGGCTCATTGTGACATCCCAGGACCCCCCGTTGTCCCCAGGGCCCATTGTGACATCCCAGGACCCCCCGTTGTCCCCAGGGCCCATTGTGACATCCTGGGTCCCCCTTTGTCCCTGTCGAGGGTTAAGATTGCGGGGTGACAATCAAACCCTGGCAGATGTGTTGTCAACCTCCTCTCCCCCCCCCAATTCCCCCTTCTGCCCCTCCCTCTCCCCCCTTCCCACTCAGCACAGGCGATCGGGAGGGGAAGAAGCACAGAGGGGAGAGAGCTGGAAAAGTTCAAGATGTTTTACTGATGCTACTGATGAGAACAGAGAAAATAATACAAATATACAAAACCCATCTTGTAAGTCTGAGCAACTGCAGAGCCAGCACCCAAAGTCCTGGATCAGACTCTGCAGCCAACCGGAGCTGGATTCAGTCTCTCACTGGCCTCCGTTCGCAGGGACGACCAGCAAGGTCCTCTCCTGATGTCGGCCATGAGGAGAAAAGGGCCGAGATCCTCGTGATCTCCCACTTTTATATGAAGTATTCACGTGAACGGAATGTTATACACAGTTGGTCACCGGTTTCTTATTGCCCCTCTCGCGAGATGTCCATCTGTGCTTGTCAATAAGTTTCCATTCCCTTGCTGGGTTTGCCAAAACATGTGTCGGGTTCTCCAGGAAAATGCAGCTGACATGAAGGCTTTGGCTGACAGGCAAAATTCACTAAAAGAGAAACTTGTTTTTAACAAAACCAGGACACACCCCCACACACTGCACCCCAAATCCTGCACCCCCAAATCCTCCAGCCCCATGTCCCAAACCCCCAAACCCTGCACCCTCAAGTCTTGCACCCTAATTCTGCCTCCCCAAGACCTGCACCCCCAAACCCTGCACCACTAAACCCTGCACCCCCAAACCCTGTACCCCAAATCCTGACCCCCACAAGTTGCACCCTAAAAAGCTGCACCCCAAATCCTGTCCTACCAAACCCTTCACCCCAAACCCCTTCACCCCAAGATCCTGCTGCCCTAAACCCTGCACCCCAAAATCATCCCTCCCAACCCTGCCCCCCAAACCCTGTCCCCCTAAAGCCTGACCCCGAAACCCTGCTCCCCAAAACCCTGCTACCCCCAATCTTGCACCCCCCAACTCTGCACCCCCAGATTCTGCTGCTCCAAACCCTGCACCCCCAAATCCTCCAGCCCCACGTACCGATCTCCCAAACCCTGCCCCCCACAACCCTGCACCCCACAACCCCTTCACCCCCAAATCCTGCACCCCCAGCCCTACCCAATAAAATTTCCACCCCCAAATCCTGCCCTACCAAGCCCCCCACCCCAAACCCCTGCACCCCAAGATCCTGCTCTCCTATACCCTGCACCCCCATATCCTCCTTCCCCAAACCCTGCACCCCAAAACACTGCACTCCAAACCACTGCACCCCTAAATCCTGCAACCCCAAATCCTGGCCCCCAAACCCGGCACCCCAAACTCCTGCACCCAAAGATCCTACTGCCCTAAACCCTGAACCCCCAAATCCTGCACCCCTGGAACCTGCAACCCCAGACTCTGCAGCCACAAATCAGGCCCCGCAAAATCCTTGCACCCCCAAATCCTGCACCACCTAATCCTCCAACCCCCTAACACAACCCCCTAAACCCTTCTCCCCAGGGTCCATTGTGACACCCTGGGGATCCCCCTTGTCCCCAGGGCCCATTGTGACACCATGGGGGACCCCCTTCTCACTGAGGACCCATTGTGACACCATGGGGACCTCCCCTTGTCCTCAGGGCCCATTGTGACATCCTGGGGACTCCCCTTTGTCCTCAGGGCCCATTGTGGCACCATGGGGACCCCCTTTGTCCCCAGGGCCAATTGTGACATCCCAGGACCCGCCTTTGTCCCCAGGGCCCATTGTGACAGGGTGGAGATCCCCCTTGTCCCCAGGCCTGTTGTGATGTCCCAGGACTCCCCATTGTCCCCAGGGCCCATTGTGACACCTTGGGGACCCCCTTGTCCCCAGGGCCCATAGTGAAGTCCCAGGACCCCCTTTGTCCCCAGGGCCCATAGTGACATCCTGGGGACCACCCTTGTCACTGGGGACCCATTGTAACACTATGGGGACCCCCCCTTGTCCCCAGAGCCCATTGTGACATCCTGGGGACCCCCTTTTTCCCCAGGACCCATTGTGGCACCATTAGGACCCCCTTTGTCACTGGGGCCCATTGTGACGTCCTGGGGACCCCCTTTGTCCCCAGGGCCCATTGTGACGTCCCCGGATCCCCCATTGTCCCCAGAGCCCATTGTGACATCCTGGGGACCCCCATTGTCCACAGGGCCCATTGTGACATTCAGGGGACAGCCTTTGTCCCTAGGGCCCATTGTGACACCGTCGGGACCCCCGTTGTCCCCAGGGCCCATTGTGACATCCCAGGACCCCTCATTGTCTCCAGGGCCCATTGTGACATACTGGGGACTCCCCTTTGTCCCCAGAGCCCATTGTGACACCGTGGGGACCCCCTTTGTCCACAGGGCCCATTGTGGTATCTAAGGACCCCCCAATTGTGCCCAGGGTTCATTGTAACATATCAGGACGTCCCATTGTCCCCAGGGCCCATTGTGACGTCCCAGGACCCCCCGTCATCCCCAGGGCCCATTGTGTCATCCTGGGGACCTCCTTTGTCCCCAGAGCCCATTGTGACATCCTGGGGAACCCTTTGTCCCCAGGGCCCATTGTGACGTCCCAGGACCCCCCTTTGTCCCCAGGGTCCATTGTGAAATCCTGGGGACCCCTCTTTGTCCCCACGGCCCAATGTGACATCCTGAGGACCCCCTTGTCCCCAGGGCCCATTGTGACAACCTGGGGACCCCCTTTGTCCTCAGGGCCCATTGTGACACCGTGGGGACCCCCTTTGTCCCCAGGGCCCATTGTGACAACCTGGGGACCCCCTTTGTCCCCAGGGCCCATTGTGACATCCCAGGACCCCCTTTGTCCCCAGCCCCATTGTGACATCCAAGGGACCCCCCTTTGTCCCTAGGGACCATTGTGACATCCCAGGACCCCCTTTGTCCCCAGCCCCATTGTGACATCCAAGGGACCCCCCTTTGTCCCTAGGGCCCATTGTGACGTCCCAGGACCCCCCTTTGTCCCCAGGGCCCATTGTGACATCCCAGGACCCCACTTTATACTGAAGGCCCATTGTGACATCCTGGGGACCCCCTTTGTCCCCAGGGCCCATTGTGACGTCCCCGGACCCCCCATTGTCCCCAGGGTCCATTGTGACATCCTGGGGACCCCCATTTTCCCCAGGGCCCATTGTGACATTCAGGGGACAGCCTTTGTCCCAAGGGCCCATTGTGACACCGTCGGGACCCCTGTTGTCCCCAGAGCCCATTGTGACATCCTGGAAACCCCCTTTGTGCCCAGGGCACATTGTGACCTCCCAGGACCCCACTTTGTCCCCAGGGCCCATTGTGACATCCTCGGGACGCCCCTGGTCCCCAGAGCCCGTTGTGACATCCTGGGGACTCCCCTCTGTCCCCTGGGCCCATTGTGACACCGTGGGGACCCCCTTTGTCCCCAGGGCCCATTGTGACATTTAGGGACCTCCCAGTTGTGCCCAGGGCTCATTGTGACATCCCAAGACCCCCCATTGTCCCCAGGGCCCATTGTGACGTCCCAGGACCCCCCGGTCATCCCCAGGGCCCATTGTGACATCCTGGGGACCCCCTTGTCCCCAGTGCCCATTGTGACATTCCAGGACACCCCTTGTCCCCATGGCCCATTGTGAAATCCTGGGGACCTCCTTTGTCCCCAGGGCCCATTGTGACGTCCCAGGACCCCCCTTTGTCCCCAGGGCCCATTGTGACAGGGTGGGGACCCTCTTTGTCCCCAGGGCCCATTGTGACAGGGTGGGGACTCCCTTTGTCCCCAGGGGCCATTGTGATGTCCCAGGATCCCCCTTTGTCCCCAGGGCCCATTGCGACATCTCAGGACACCCCAATTGTTTCCAGGGCCCATTGTGGCATCCTGGGTACCCCTTTTATCCCCGGGGCCCATTATGACATCCTGGGGACTCCCCTTGTCACTGGGGACCCATTGTGACACCATGGGGACCACCCCTTTCTCCCCAGTGCCCATTGTGACATCCTGGGGACCCCTTTGTCCCCAGAGCCCATTGTGACGTCCCAGGACTCCTCTTTGTCCCCAGGGCCCATTGTGACATCCCCGGACCCCCCATTGTCCCCAGAGCCCATTGTGACATCCTTGGGACCCCCATTGTCCCCAGGGCCCATTGTGACATTCAGGGGACAGCCTTTTTCCCAAGGGCCCATTGTGACACCATCGGGACCCCCGTTGTCCCCAGGGCCAATTGTGACACCATGGGGACCCTCCTCGTCACTGCGGACCCATTGTGACACCATGGGGACCTGCCCTTGTCCCCAGGGCCCATTGTGACATCCTGGGGACCCTCTTGTCCCCAGGGCCCATAGTTGCACCCTGGGGACCCCCTCTTTATTCCCAGTGCCCATTGTGACATCCCAGGACCCCCCTATGTCCCCAGGGCCCATTGTGACACCATGGGGACACCCCTTTGACTCCAGGGCCCATTGTCACATCCCAGGACCTCCCAATTGTCCCCAGGGCCCATTGTGACATCCTGGGGACCCCCCTTGTCACTGGGGACCCATTGTATACACCATGGGGACCCCCATTGTCCCCAGGGCCCATTGTGACATCCTGGGGACCCCCCCTTGTCACTGGTGACCCATTGTGACACCATGGGGACCCCCGTTTGTCCCCAGGGCTCATTGTGACATCCCAGGACCCCCCATTGTCCCAAGGACCCATTGTGACATCTCAGGACCCCACTTGTCACTGGGGACTCATTGTGACACCATAGGGACCCCCGTTTGTCCCCAGTGCTCATTGTGACATCCCAGGACCTCCCATTGTCCCCAGGGCCCATTGTGACATCATGGGGACCGCCTTGTCCCTCTGGCCCGTTGTGGCACCGTGGGGACCTCCTTTGTCCCCAGGGCCCATTGTGACACCATGGGGACCCCTCTTGTCACTGTGGTCCAATGTGACATCCCAGGACCCCACTTTGTACCCAAGGCCCATTGTGACACCGTGGGGACCCCCCTTGTCTCCAGGGCCCACCGTGGCACCATGGGGACCACCGTTGTCACTGGGACCCATTGTAACACTATGGGGATCCCCTCTTGTCCCCAGAGCCCATTGTGACATCCTGGGGACCCCCTTGTTCCCCAGGGCCCACTGTGATGTCCCAGGACCCCCCCTTGTCCCCAGGGCCCATTGTGACATCCTGGGGACGCCCTTTTTCCCCAGGACCCATTGTGGCACCATTGGGACCCCCTTTGTCACTGGGGCCCATTGTGACTTCCCAGGACCTCACTTTGTCCCCAGGGCCCATTGTGACGTCCCAGGACCCCCCATTGTCCCCAGGGTGCATTGGGACACCGTGGGGACCCCCTGTGTCCCCAGAGCCCATTGTGACATCCTGGGGAGCCCCCTTTGTCCCCAGGGCCCATTGTGACATTTCTGGACCCCCCACTGTCTCCAGGGCCCATTGTGAACATCCTGGGGACCCCTCTTTGTCCCCAGGGCCCATTGTGACATCCTGGGCTGCCCCGTATGTCACCAGGGCCCATTTTGACACCGTGGGCACCCCCTGTTGTCCTCAGGGCCCATTGTGACATCCCAGGACCCCCAATTGTCCCCAGGGCCTATTGTGACACCATGGGGAACCCTCTTGTCACTGGGGACGCATTGTGACACAATGGGGACCCCACCTTTGTCTCAAGTGCCCATTGTGACATCCTGGGGACCCCCTTTATCCCCAGGACCCATTGTGACGTCCCAGGACCCCATTTGTCCCCAGGGCCCATTGTGACATCCCAGGGCCCCACTTTGTCCCCAGGGCCCATTGTTACAGGGTGGGACCCCCCTTGTCCCCAGGGCCCATTGTGACATCCTGGTGACTCCCTTTGTCCCCAGGGCCCATTGTGGCACCATGGGGACCCTCTTTGTCACTGGGGCCCATTGTGACATCCCAGGACCCCACTTTGCCTTAGAAGGTCACTGATCGGACTACTGGTACATCCTGACTCTGCTTTCTCAATAAACATTGAAGAACACCTGGGGTTTGTTTGCTCCAAGGGAAAACTTCCCTGCCACGGTTCCTGGTTCCCGGTCCTGTTTCCCGGTCCGGTTTGGCTTCGCTATCAGAACAGCTGCTGCCTCCACAGCCACGCTCAAAGTCCCCGTTGTGACACCGGGATGGCGGGAGAAGGGGGATGGCGGGGGCGGCAGCGGCGGCGATTGGGGGGGGGCAGTCGGGGCTGGGCGGACAAGCGGCGGCTGCTGCGGCTCCTCAGGCAGCGACAGCAGCAGCGATCGGGGGGACGTGGGGGGCGGACAAGCGGCGGCTGCTGCGGCTCCTCAGGCAGCGACAGCAGCAGCGATCGGGGGGACGTGGGGGGCGGACAAGCGGCGGCTGCTGCGGCTCCTCAGGCAGTGACAGCAGCAGCGATCGGGGGGACGTGGGGGGCGGACAAGCGGCGGCTGCTGCGGCTCCTCAGGCAGCGACAGCAGCAGCGATCGGGGGGACGTGGGGGGCGGACAAGCGGCGGCTCCTCCGGCCGCGGCCAGGACGTGGCTTCGCCGGCACCGGGGCCCGAGACCGCGCGCTGTGGGGCTGCGGGGCGGCTGTGGGGCCGGGGGTCTCCGGGGGTCCCGCAGCGGCCGCTGTGGGGCGGGATGGGGCGGCTGTGGAATTACCTGTGGGGCACTCATGGGGCTGCTGTAGGGGTCTTAAGAGGCATGTCTGGAGCACTTATGGGGCGACTATGGGGCAGGTGCTGGGCTGCTACAGCGGGACCTGTGGGGCAGCCAGGTATGTGCACCCAGCACCGCGTGCACGCACACGCAGCTACACACTGATGTGTAAGCAAACACGTGGCCACACACACGCACACTTCCACAAGCGTGCCCAGTCCCATCTATTGACAGAAAGGCGTTCGTGAAATGTACTGAGATGCTTGAGGGTAAACACGTGCGTGGATGTTTGGCACACTGCACACACGCACACGTCTGAACGATGATGCTCCAGCTTTAGCATAAATGGAGCTGACATCAAGGCACTCACATGTGGACAGACCAACGTTTATAGGCACTAAGGCTTTCGCGCACAGGTTCGTCCAAGAACAGGCACATACCTGCAGGCACCTCCGAATGTGTGTTCTGTGCATTCTCTTAAGGGACGCTAGATGGCAGCAAAGACCATGAAATTATTAACCTCAGTCTAACCCTAGGTTTATGACATTTTTTCTTACTATAGATGCGTTTGATGCTAAAAATTCCCCCAAATTGTAATGAATATGCGATAATTGTGTGAATACAAGCATCGCAAGAGCATCCAGTTTTTGGAGCACTTATGGAACATGATAAAGCCAGGCAGAGCCTGACAAAGCGCGACAGAGCCCAACAGGGCTTGACAGAGCCTGATAGAACTCAACAGGGGCCGACAAATCCCGACAGCGCCTGACAGCGAACAGTGGAGTCTGGCAGGGCCTGACAGAGGCTGTCACAGCACGACAGAGCCAGAGGAGCCTGACAGAGCCCAGCACACCCAACAGGAATAGACAAGGCCTGGGTGCACAGACCTGGGTGCGTGTGGAAAGGTTTCTGCCTGTTCGGTGTGCACCTCAAGGGGATTTGATTTTAGGTGAAAATGTGCAATGCTGAACTGTACGATGTGAATTGCCGCACTAACAATGTTTAATAAGTGTCTTTCAGATCAAGACAATGGTGATGAAACCAGCGCTGGCTTCTTCGAGTGGCGCCCGACACCTTCTTGGAAGTTGGTGTCCTTAACCCACCAACAGGGGTCATGAGATGCACTTGGACCATTTTCCCTGCCCTGGGAGACTGTGGTGACAAAATGAACTTAATGAACTTTTCAAAGGATGGTCCACTGATTAATTACTCCTGTGTATATATGTACATATGTATATATATATAGTAGTAGTGATTAATTAGATTGTATTGATAGATTGTATTGATAAGGTTTAAGTATTCAGTGAATGTCATATGATAAGGGGTGGAATGTCCTGGTTTTGTTAAAAACAAGTTTCTCTTTTAGTGAATTTTGCCTGTCAGCCAAAGCCTTCATGTCAGCTGCATTTTCCTGGAGAACCCAACACATGTTTTGGTTAAACCCAGCAAGGGAATGCAAACTTATTGACAAGCACAGATGGACATCTCGCGAGAGGGGCAACGAGAAACTGGTGATCGAGAGACTGACCAACGGTGAATAACATTCCATTCACGTGAATACTTCATATAAAAGTGGGAGATCACGAGGATCTCGCCCCTTTTCCCTTTCTCCCTTTTCTCCTCATGGCCGACATCAGGAGAGGACCTTGCTGGTCGTCCCTGCGAACGGAGGCCAGTGAGAGACTGAATCCAGCTCCGGTTGGCTGCAGAGTCTGATCCAGGACTTTGGGTGCTGGCTCTGCAGTTGCTCACACTTACAAGATGGGTTTTGTATATTTGTATCATTTTCTCTGTTCTCATCAGTAGCATCAGTAAAACATCTTGAACTTTTCCAGCTCTCTCCCCTCTGTGCTTCTTCCCCTCCCGATCGCCTGTGCTGAGTGGGAAGGGGGGAGAGGGAGGGGCAGAAGGGGGAAGTGGGGGGCAGAGGAGGTTGACAACACATCTGCCAGGGTTTGATTGTCACCCCGCAATCTTAACCCTCGACAGGGACAAAGGGGGTCCCGGGATGTCACAATGGGCCCTGGGGACAAAGGGCGGTCGCCAGGATATCACAATGGGCTCTGGTGACAATGGGGTCCCCAGGATGTCACAATGGGCCCTGGGGACAAGTTGGGGTCCCCTGAATTTCACAATGGGCCCTGGGGACAAAGAGGGCTCCCCAGCATATCACAATGGGCCCTGGGGACAATGGGGGGTCCTGGGACGTCACAATGGGCCCTGGGAACAAGGGGGGGTCCCCAGGATGTCACAATGGGCCCTGGGGACAAAGAGCGTCCCCAGCATGTCACAATGGGCCCTGGGGACAAAGGGGGTCCCCACGGTATCAGAATGGGCCCTGGGGACAAAGGGGGGTCCCCTGAATGTCACAATGGGCCCTGGGGACAATGGGGGGTCCTGGGACGTCACAATGGGCCCTGGGGACAAGGGGGGGTCCCCAGGATGTCACAATGGGCCCTGGGGAAAAAGAGGGGTCCCCTGAATGTCACAATGGGCCCTGGGGACAAGCGGGTGCAGAGGATGTCACAATGGGCCCTGGGGACAATGGGGGGTCCTGGGATGTCACAATGGGCCCTGGGGACAATGGGAGTCCCCAGGGTGTCACAATGGGCCTTGGGAACAAGGGGGTCCCCCAGATATCACAATGGGCCCTGGGGACAATGTAAGGTCCTGGGCTGACACAATGGACCCTGAGGACAAGGGGGGTCCCCAGGATGTCACAATGAAGTCTTGGGACAAAGGGGGTCCCCAGGATGTCACAATGGGCCCTGGGGACAAAGCGGGGTCCCCTGAATGTCACAATGGGCCCTGGGGACAGGGGGGTGCAGTGGATGTCACAATGGGCCCTGGGGACAATGGGGGGCATCCAGGATGTCAGAATGAGTCATGAGGACAAGGGGGGGTCCCCATGGTGTCACAATGGGTCCCCAGTGACAAGGAGGGGTCCCCATGGTGTCACAATAGGCCCTGGGGACAAAGTGGGGTCCAAGAATGTCACAATAGGCCCTGGGGACAAAAGGGGTTGCCATAGTGCCACAATGGGCCCTGGGGTCAAAGTGGGTCCCCATGGTGCTACAATGGGCCCTGGGGACAAAGGGGGGTCCTGGGATGTCACAATGAGCCCTGGGGACAAAGGGGGTGTCCCCATGGTGCCACAACGGGCCCTGGGAGGAAGGGGATGGCCAGGATGTCACAATGGGTCCTGGGGAAAATGGGGGGTGCCCAGGATGTCACAATGGACCCTGAGGACAAGCGGGGGTCTCCATGGTGTCACAATGGGCCCCAGTGACAAAGGGGGTCCCATGAATGTCACAATAGGTCGTGGGGACAATAGGGGGTCCTGGGACGTCACAATGGGCCCTGGGGACAAGGAGGGATCCCCAGGATGTCACAATGGGCCCTGGGGACAATGACGGGTCCTGGGACGTCACAATGGGCCCTGGGGACAAGGGGGGGTCCCCAGGATGTCACAATGCGCCTTGGGGACAAAGAGGGGTCCCCTGAATGTCACAATGGGCCCTGGGAACAAGGGGGTGCAGAGGATGTCACGATGGGCCCTGGAGACAATGGGGGGTCCTGGGACATCACAATGGGCCCTGGGGACAAGGAGGGATCCCCAGGATGTCACAATGGGCCCTGGGGACAATGGGGGGTCCTGGGACGTCACAATGGGCCCTGGGGACAAGGGGGGGTCCCCAGGATGTCACAATGGGCCCTGGGGACAAGGGCGTGCCGAGGATGTCACAATGGGCCCTGGGGACAATGGGGGGTCCTGGGATGTCACAATGGGCCCTGGGGACAAGGTGGGGTCCCCAGGATGTCACAATGGGCCTTGGGAACAAGGGGGTCCCCCAGATATCACAATGGGCCCTGGGGACAATGTAAGGTCCTGGGCTGTCACAATGGACCCTGAGGACAAGGGGGGACCCCAGGATGTCACAATGAAATCTTGGGACAAAGGGGGTCCCCAGGATGTCACAATGGGCCCTGGGGACAAAGGGGGTCCCCACGGTGTCAGAATGGGCCCTGGGGACAAGGGGGGTCCCCTGAATGTCACAATGGGCCCTGGGGACAATGGGGGGTCCTGGGATGTCACAATGAGCCCTGGGGACAAGGGTGGTACCCACGGTGTCACAATGGGCCCTGGGCACAAGGGGGGGTCCCCATAGTGTCACAATGGACCCTGGGGACAAGGGGGTGCCGAGGATGTCACAATGGGCCCTGGGGACAATGGGGGGTCCTGGGACCTCACAATGGGCCCTGAGGACAATGGTGGGTCCCCTGAATGTCAAAATGGGCCCTGGGGACAAAGGGGGGTCCGCAGGATGTCACAATGGGCACTGGGGATAAAGGGGGGGTCCCCATGGTGTCACAATGGGCCCAAGTGACAAGGAGGGTCCCCACGGTGCCACGATGGGTCCTGGGGACAAGGGCGTCCCCCAGATGTCACAATGGGCCCTGGGGACAATGGGGTTGCCCAGGATGTCACAATGGGCCCTGGGGACAATGGGAGGCCCCAAGGTGTTCAGAACGAGCCCTGGGGACAAAGTAAAATCCTGGAATGTCACAATGGCCCCCAGTGACAAAGGGGTTCCCCATGGTGCCACAATGGGCCCTGGGGACAAAAGGGGTCGCCAGGATTTCACAATAGCACTGGGGACAAAGGGGGGTCGTGGGATGTCACAATGGGCCTGGGTACAAGGGGGTATCCCCATGGTGCCACAATGGGCCCTGGGAGCAAGGGGGTGCCCAGGATGTCACAATGGACCCTGAGGACAAGCAGGGGTCTCCATGGTGTCACAATGGGCCCCCAGTGACAAGGGGGAGTCCCCATGGTGCCACAATACACCGTGGGGAGAAACGGGTCCCCAGGATGTCACAATGGGCCCTAGGGACAAAGGGGGGTCCGCCGGATGTCACAATGGGCCCTGGGGACAAGGAGGGATCCCCAGGATGTCACAATGGGCCCTGGGGACAAGGGAGATCCCCATGGTGTCACAATAAGCCCTGGGGACAAAGGGTGGTCCTGGGACATTTCAATGGGCCCTGGGGACAAAGGGGGTCCCCCAGATATCGCAATGGGCCCTGGGGACAAAGTAAGGTCCTGGGCTGTCACAATGGACCCTGAGGAGAAGGGGGGTCCCCCAGATGTCACAATGGGCCCTGGGGACCAGGGGGGGTCCTGGGATGTCACAATGGGCCCCAGTGACAAAGAGGGTCCTCATGGTGCCACAATGGGCCCCAGTGACAAAGGGGGTCCCCTGGATGTCACAATGGGCTCTGGGGACAATGGGGGGTCCTGGGACGTCACAATGGGCCCTGGGGACAAGGAGGGCACCCCAGGATGTCACACAGGGCCCTGGGGACAATGGTGGGTCCTGGGACGTCACAGTGGGCCCTGGGAACAAGGGGGGGTCCCCAGGATGTCACAATGGGCCCTGGGGACAAAGAGGGGTCCCCTGAATGTCACAATGGGCTCTGGGGACAATGGGGGGTCCTGGGACGTCACAATGGGCCCTGGGGACAAGGAGGGCACCCCAGGATGTCACACAGGGCCCTGGGGACAATGGTGGGTCCTGGGACGTCACAGTGGGCCCTGGGAACAAGGGGGGGTCCCCAGGATGTCACAATGGGCCCTGGGGACAAAGAGGGGTCCCCTGAATGTCACAATGGGCCCTGGGGACAAGGGGGTGCCGAGGATGTCACAATGGGCCCTGGGGAAAATGGGGGTCCTGGCACATCACGATGGGCCCTGGGGACAAGGAGGGATTCCCAGGATGTCACAATGGGCCCTGTGGACAAGGGTGGTACCCACGGTGTCACAATGGTCACTGGGACAAGAGGGGGTCCCTATAGTGTCACAATGGGTCCTGGGGACAAGTGGGGTCCCCTGAAAGTCACAATGGGCCCTGGGGACAATGTGGGGTCCTGGGATGTCACAATGGGCCCCCGTGACAAACGGGGGCCCCTGAATGTCACAATGGGCCCTGGGGACAATGGGGGGTCCTGGGACGTCACAATGGGCCCTGGGGACAAGGAGGGATCCCCAGGATGTCACAATGGGCCCTGGGGACAATGGCGGGTCCTGGGACGTCACAATGGGCCCTGGGGACAAGGGGGGGTCCCCAGGACATCACAATGGGCCCTGGGGACAAAGAGGGGTCCCCTGAATGTCACAATGGGCCCTGGGCACAAGGGGGTGCCGAGGATGTCACAATGGGCCCTGGGGACAATGGGGGGTCCTGGGATGTCACAATGGGCCCTGAGGACAATGGTGGTCCCCTGAATGTCACAATGGGCCCTGGGGACAAAGGGGGGTCCGCAGGATGTCACAATGGGCCCTGGGGACAAGGGGGTGTCCCCAGGATGTCACAATGGGCCCTGCGGACAAGGGTGGTACCCACGGTGTCACAATGGGCACTGGGCACAAGGGGGGGTCCCTATAGTGTCACAATGGGTCCTGGGGACAAGTGGGGTCCCCTGAAAGTCACAATGGGCCCTTGGGACAATGTGGGGTCCTGGGATCTCACAATGGGCCCCAATGACAAACGGGGGCCCCTGAATGTCACAATGGGCCCTGGGGACAATGGGGGGTCCTGGGACGTCACAATGGGCCCTGGGGACAAAGGGCGGTCCTCAGGATATCACAATGGGCCCTGGGGACAAAAGGTGGTCGCCAGGATATCACAATGGGCTTTGGTGACAATGGGGTCCCCAGGATATCAGAATGGGCCCTGAGGACAAGTTGGGGTCCCCTGAATTTCACAATGGGCCCTGGGGACAAAGAGGGCTCCCCAACATATCACAATGGGCCCTGGGGACAATGGGGGGTCCTGGGACGTCACAATGGGCCCTGGGGACAAGGAGGGATCCACAGGATGTCACAATGGGCCCTGGGGACAATGGGGGGTCCTGGACGTCACAATGGGCCCTGCGGACAAGGGGGGGTCCCCAGGATGTCACAATGGGCCCTGGGGACAAAGAGGGGTCCCCTGAATGTCACAATGGGCCCTGGGGACAAGGGGGTGCAGTGGATGTCACAATGGGCCCTGGGGACAATGGGGGGCGTCCAGGATGTGAGAATGAGTCCTGAGGACAAGGCGGGGTCCCCATGGTGTCACAATGGGTCCCCAGTGACAAGGAGGGGTCCCCATGGTGTCACAATAGGCCCTGGGGACAAAGTGGGGTCCAAGAATGTCACAATGGGCCCTGGGGACAAAAGGGGTTGCCATGGTGCCACAATGGGCCCTGGGGTCAAAGGGGGTCCCCATGGTGCTACAATGGCCCTGGGGAAAAAGGGGGGTCCTGGGATGTCACAATAGGCCCCAGTGACAAAGAGGGTCCCCAGGATGTCACAATGGGCCCTGGGGACAAAGAGGGGTCCCCTGAATGTCACAATGGGCCCTGGGGACAAGGGGGTGCAGAGGATGTCACAATGGGCCCTGGGGACAAGGGTGGTACCCACGGGGTCACAATGGGCCCTGGGCAAAAGGGGGGGTCCCCATAGTGTCACAATGGGTCCTGGGGACAATGGGGGGTCCTGGGACGTCACAATGGGCTCTGGGGACAAGGGGGGGTCCCCAGGATATCACAATGGGCCCTGGGGACAAAGAGGGGTCCCCTGAATGTCACAATGGGCCCTGGGGACAAGGGGTTGCAGTGGATGTCACAATGGGCCCTGGGGACAATGCGGGGTGTCCAGGATGTGAGAATGAGTCCTGAGGACAAGGGGGGTCCCCACGGTGTCATAATGGGTCCCCAGTGACAAGGAGGCGTCCCTATGGTGTCACAATGGGCCCCAGTGACAAAGGGGGTCCCCTGAATGTCAGAATAGGTCCTGGGGACAATGGGGTGTCCTGGGACGTCACAATAAGCCCTGGCGACAAGGAGGGATCCCCAGGATGTCACAATGGGCCCTGGGGACAATGGGGGGTCCTGGGATGTCACAATGGGCCCTGGGGATAAGGTGGGGTCCCCAGGATGTCACAATGGGCCTTGGGAACAAGGGGGTCCCCAAGATATCACAATGGGCCCTGGGGACAATGTAAGGTCCTGGGCTGTCACAATGGACCCTGAGGACAAGGGGGGACCCCACGATGTCAAAATGGGCCCTGGGGACAAAGGGGTTCCCCTGAATGTCACAATGGGCCCTGGGGACAATGGGGGGTCCTGGGATGTCACAATGGACCCTGGGGACAAGGGGGTGCCGAGGATGTCACAATGGGCCCTGGGGACAATGGGGGGTCCTGGGACCTCACAATGGGCCCTGAGGACAATGGTGGGTCCCCTGAATTTCAAAATGGGCCCTGGGGACAAAGCGGGGTCCGCAGGATGTCACAATGGGCACTGGGGATAAAGGGGGGGTCCCCATGGTGTCACAATGGGCCCAAGTGACAAGGAGGGTCCCCACGGTGCCACGATGGGTCCTGGGGACAAGGGCGTCCCCCAGATGTCACAATGGGCCCTGGGGACAATGGGGTTGCCCAGGATGTCACAATGGGCCCTGGGGACAATGGGAGGCCCCAAGGTGTTCAGAACGAGCCCTGGGGACAAAGTGGAATCCTGGAATGTCACAATGGCCCCCAGTGACAAAGGGGTTCCCCATGGTGCCACAATGGGCCCTGGGGACAAAAGGGGTCCCCAGGATTTCACAATAGCACTGGGGACAAAGGGGGGTCATGGGATGTCACAATGGGCTCCAGTGACAAAGAGGGTCCTCATGGTGCCACAATGGGCCCTGGCGACAAAGGGGGTCCCCAGGATGTCACAATGGGCCCTGGGGACAAAGTGGGGTCCCCTGAATGTCACAATGGGCCGTGGGGACAATGGGGGGTCCTGGGACGTCACAATGGGCCCTGGGGACAAGGGGGTGCAGAGCATGTCACAATGGGCCCTGGGGACAATGGGGGGTCCTGGGACATCACAATGGGCCCTGGGGACAAAGAGGGGTCCCCTGAATGTCACAATGGGCCCTGGGGACACGGGGGTGCCGAGGATGTCACAATGGGCCCTGGGGACAATGGGGGGTCCTGGGATGTCACAATGGGCCCTGGGGACAAGGGTGGGTCCCCAGGATGTCAAAATGGGCCTTGGGAACAAGGGGGTCCCCCAGATATCACAATGGGCCCTGGGGACAATGTAAGGTCCTGGGTTGTCACAATGGACCCTGAGGACAAGGGGGGTCCCCAGGATGTCACAATGAAGTCTTGGGACAAAGAAGGTCCCCAGGATGTCACAATGGGGCCTGGGGACCAGGGGGGGTCCTGGGATGTCACAATGGGCCCTGGGGACCAGGGGGGTCCCTATGGTGCCACAATGGGCCCTGGGGACAAAGTGGGGTCCAAGAATGTTACAATGGGCCCTGGGGACAATGGGGGGTCCTGGGACGTCACAATGGGCCCTGGGGACAAGGGGGGGTCCCCAGGATGTCACAATGGGCCCTGGTACCAAGGGGGTGCCGAGGATGTCACAATGGGCCCTGGGGACAATGGGGGGTCCTGGAATGTCACAATGGGCCCCAGTGACAAAGGGGGTCCCTATGGTGCCACAATGGGCCCTGGGGACAAAGGGGGTCCCCTGGATGTCACAATGTGCTCTGGGGACAAGGAGGGTCCCCAGGATGTCACAATGGGCCCTGGGGACAAGGGGGGGTCCCCAGGATGTCACAATGGGCCTTGGGAACAAGGGGGTCCCCCAGATATCACAATGGGCCCTGGGGACAATGGGGGGTCCTTGGATGTCACAATGGGCCCCAGTGACAAAGGGGGTCCCTATGGTGCCACAATGGGCCCTGGGGACAAAGGGGGTCCCCTGGATGTCACAATGTGCTCTGGGGACAAGGAGGGTCCCCAGGATGTCACAATGGGCCCTGGGGACAAAGGGGGTCCCCTGGATGTCACAATGGGCTCTGGGGACAAGGAGGGTCCCCAGGATGTCACAATGGGCCCTGGGGACAAAGAGCGTCCCCAGCATGTCACAATGGGCCCTGGGGACAAAGGGGATCCCCACGGTATCAGAATGGGCCCTGGGGACAAAGGGGGGTCCTGGGATGTCACAATGAGCCCTGCAGACAAGGGTGGTACCCACGGTTTCACAATGGGCCCTGGGCACAAGGGGGGGTCCCCATAGTGTCACAATGGGTCCTGGGGACAAGTGCGGTCCCCAGGATGTCACAATGGGCCCTGGGGACAATGTGGGGTCCACAGGATGTCACAATGGGCCCCAGTGACAAAGGGGGTCCCCTGAATGTCACAATGGGTCCTGGGGACAATGGGGGGTCCTGGGACGTCACAATGGGCCCTGGGGACAAGGAGGGATCCCCAGGATGTCACAATGGGTACTGGAGACAAAGGGGGGGTCCCCATGGTGTCACAATGGGCCCAAGTGACAAGGAGGGTCCCCACAGTGCCACGATGGCTCCTGGGGACAAGGGCGTTCCCCAGATGTCACAATGGGCCCTGGGGACAATGGGGTTGCCCAGGATGTCACAATGGGCCCTGGGGACAATGGGAGTCCCCAAGGTGTCAGAACGAGCCCTGGGGACAAAGTGGAATCCTGGGATGTCACAATGGCCCCCAGTGACAAAGGGGTTCCCTATGGTGCCACAATGGGCCCTGGGGACAAAAGGGGTCCCCAGGATTTCACAATAGCACGGGGGATAAAGGGGGGTCATGGGATGTCACAATGGGCCCTGGGGACAAGGGAGATCCCCATGGTGTCACAATAAGCCCTGGGGACAAAGTGGGGTCCTGGGATGTCACAATGGGCCCCAGTGACAAAGGGGTTCCCCATGGTGCCACAATGGGCCGTGGGGACAAATGGGGTCCCCAGGATGTCACAATGAACCCTGGGGACAAACGGTGATCCTGGGACATTTCAATGGGCCCTGGGGACAAAGGGGGGACCCCAGGATGTCACAATGGGCCCTGGGCACAAAGGGGGTCTCCAGGAAATCACAATGGGCTCTGGGGACAATGGAGGTTCCCCAGGATGTTCACAATAGGCCCTGAGGACAAGGGGTGGTCCCCATGCTGTCACAATGGGTCTCCAGGGACAAGGGGGTCCCCAAGGTGTCACAATGGGCCCTGGGGACAATGGGGGGTCCTGGGACGTAACAATAGGTCCTGGGGACAAGGGGGTTCCCCACAGTGTCACAATGGGCCCTGGGGACAAAGGGGGTCCGCACGGTGGTGTTACAATGGTCCCGGGGGACAGGGGGGATGCCCAGGATGTCACAATGGGCCCTGAGGACAAGGGGGGGTCCCCATGGTGTCACAATGGGTCCCAGTGACAAGGGGGTCCCCAGGATGTAACAATGGACCCTGGGGACAATGGGGGGTCCTGGGACGTCACAATGGGCCCTGGAGACAAAGGGGGTCTCCAGGATGTCACAATGGGCTCTGGGGACAATGCGGGGTCCTGGGACGTCACAATGGGCCCCAGTGACATGGGGATCCCCAGGATGTCACAATGGGCCCTGGGGACAAAGGGGGGTCCTGGGATGTCACAATGGGCCCCAGTGACAAAGGGGGTCCCCTGAATGTCACAATGGGCCCTGGGGACAATGGGGGGTCCTGGGACGTCACAATGGGCCCTGGGGACAAGGAGGGATCCCCAGGATATCACAGTGGGCCCCGGGGACAAAGGGGGGACCCCATGATGTCACAATGGGCCCTGGGGACAAAGGGGGTCCCCTGGATGTCACAATGGCCTCTGGGGACAAGGAGGGTCCCCAGGATGTCACAATGGGCCCTGGGGACAAAGGGGGGTGTCGACGGTGTCAAAATGGGCCCTGGGGACAAAGGGCGTCCCCAGGATGTCACAATGGGCCCTGGGGACAATGGGGGGTCCTGGGACGTCACAATGGGCCCTGGGGACAAGAGGGGATCCCTAGGATGTCACAATGGGCCCTGGGGACTAATGTGGTCCCCACGGTGTCACAATATGTCCTGGAGACAAAGGGGGGTCCCCAGGATGTCACAATGGGCCCTTGGGACAATGGGGTTCCTGGGATGTCACAATGGGTCCCCAGTGACAAAGGGGGTCCCCAGGATGTCTCAATGGGCCCTGAGGACAATGGGAGGTCCCCATGGTGTCACAATGGGTCCCCAGTGACAAGGGAGGTCTCCACGGTGCCAGGATGTGTCCTGGGGACAAGGAGGTCCCCAGGATGTCACAATGGGCCGTGGGGACAAAGAGGCTCCCCAGGATGTCACAATGGGACCTGGGGACAAGGGGGTCTCCAGGAACTCACAGTGGGCTCTGGGGACAATGGAGGTTCCCCAGGATGTTCACAATAGGCCCTGAGGACAAGGGGTGGTCCCCATGCTGTCACAATGGGTCTCCAGTGACAAGGGGGTCCCCAAGGTGTCACAATGGGTCCTGGGGACAATGGGGGTTCCTGGGACGTAACAATAGGACCTGGGGACAAGGGGGTTCACCACAGTGTCACAATGGGCCCTGGGGACAAAGGGGGTCCGCACGGTGTTACAATGGTCCCGGGGGACAGGGGGGATGCCCAGGATGTCACAATGGGCCCTGAGGACAAGGGGGGGTCCCCATGGTGTCACAATGGGTCCCCAGTGACAAGGAGGGTCCCCATGGTGTCATGATGGGTCCCAGTGACAAGGGGGTCCCCAGGATGTAACAATGGACCCTGGGGACAATGGGGGGTCCTGGGACGTCACAATGGGCCCTGGAGACAACGGGGGTCTCCAGGATGTCACAATGGGCTCTGGGTACAATGCGGGGTCCTGGGACGTCACAATGGGCCCCTGTGACATGGGGATCCCCAGGATGTCACAATGGGCCCTGGGGACAAAGGGGGGTCCTGGGATGTCACAATGGACCCCAGTGACAAAGGGGGTCCCCTGAATGTCACAATGGGCCCTGGGGACAATGGGGGGTCCTGGGACGTCACAATGGGCCCTGGGGACAAGAGGGGGTCCCCAGGATGTCACAATGGGCCCTGGGGACAAAGAGGGGTCCCCTGAATGTCACAATGGGCCCTGGGGACAAGGGGGTGCCGAGGATGTCACAATGGGCCCTGGGGACAATGGGGGTCCTGGGACGTCACAATGGGCCCTGGGGACACAGAGGGGCCCTAGGACGTCACAATCAGTCCTGGGGACAAGGTGGGGTCCCCTGAGAGTCACAATGAGCCCTGGGAAGAGAGGGGGCTCCCAAGGACATCACAATGGGCCCTGGGAACAATGGGGGGTCCTGGGACGTCACAATTGGCCCTGGGGACAAGGGGGGGTACCCATAGTGTCACAATGGGTCCTGGGGAAAATGGGGTCCCCAGGATGTCACAATGGGCCCTGGGGACAATGTGGGGTCCTGGGATGTCACAATGGGCCCCAGTGACAAAGGGGGTCCCCTGAATGTTACAATAGGTCCTGAGGACAGTGGGGAGTCCTGGGACGTCACAATGGGCCCTGGGGACAAGGAGGGATCCCCAGGATGTCACAATGGGCCCTGGGGACAACGGGGGGTCCTAAGACGTCACAATGGGCCCTGGGGCCAAGCAGGGATCCCCAGGATGTCACAATGGGCCCTGGACACAATGGGGGGTCCTGGGACGTCACAATGGGCCCCGTTGACAAGGGGGCATCCCCAGGATGTCAAAATGCGCCCTGGGGCCCAGGGGGGTCCTGCGATGTCACAATGGGCCCTGGGGACAAAGGGAGTCCCCTGGATGTCACAATGGACTCTGGGGACAAAGGGGATCCCCACGGTATCAGAATGGGCCCTGGGGACAAAGGGGGGTCCTGGGATGTCACAATGAGCCCTGCGGACAAGGGTCGTACCCACGGTGTCACAATGGGCCCTGGGCACAAGGGGGGGTCCCCATAGTGTCACAATGGGTCCTGGGGACAAGTGGGGTCCCCAGGATGTGACAATGTGTCCTGGGGACAATGTGGGGTCCTGGGATGTCACAATGGGCCCCAGTGACAAAGGGGCCCCCTGAATGTCACAATGGGTCCTAGGGACAATGGGGGGTCCTGGGACGTCACAACGGGCCCTGGGGACAAGGAGGGATCCCCAGGATATCACAATGGGCCCTGGGGACAAAGAGGGGTCCCCTGAATGTCACAATGGGCCCTGGGGACAAGGGGGTGCAGTGGATGTCACAATGGGCCCTGGGGACAATGGGGGGTCCTGGAATGTCACAATGGGCCCTGGGGACAATGGGGGTCCCCAGATGTCACAATGGGCCCTGGGGACAATGGGGTTGCCCAGGATGTCACAATGGGCCCTGGGGACAATGGGAGTCCCCAAGGTGTCAGAACGAGCCCTGGGGACAAAGTGGAATCCTGGAATATCACAATGGCCCCCAGTGACAAAGGGGTTCCCCATGGTGTCACAATGGGCCCTGGTGACAAAAGGGGTCCCCAGGATTTCACAATAGCACTGGGGACAAAGGGGGGTCATGGGATGTCACAATGGGCCCCAGTGACAAAGAGGGTCCTCATGGTGCCACAATGGGCCCTGGGGACAAAGGGGGTCCCCAGGATGTCACAATGGGCTCTGGGGACAAGGAGGGTCCCCTGGATGTCACAATGGGCCCTGTGGACAAAGGGCGTCCCCAGCATGTCACAATGGGCTCTGGGGACAAAGGGGGTCCCCACGGTATCAGAATGGGCCCTGGGGACAAAGGGGGGTCCCCTGAATGTCACAATAGGCCCTGGGGACAGTGGGGGGTCCTGGGACGTCACAATGGGCCCTGGGGACAAGGGGGGGTCCCCAGGATGTCACAATGGGCCCTGGGGAAAAAGAGGGGTCCCCTGAATGTCACAATGGGCCCTGGGGACAAGGGGGTGCAGTGGATGTCACAATGGGCCCTGGGGACAATGGGGGGTGTCCAGGATGTGAGAATGAGTCCTGAGGACAAGGGGGGGTCCCCATGGTGTCACAATGGGTCCCCAGTGACAAGGAGGGGTCCCCATGGTGTCACAATAGGCCCTGGGGACAAAGTGGGGTCCAAGAATGTCACAATGGGCCCTGGGGACAAAAGGGGTTACCATGGTGCCACAATGGGCCATGGGGTCAAAGGGGACCCCATGGTGCTACAATGGCCCTGGGTACAAAGGGGGGTCCTGGGATGTCACAATGGGCCCTGGGGACAAACGGGGTGTCCCCACGGTGCCACAACGGGCCCTGGGAGCAAGGGGATGGCCCCAGGATGTCACAATGGGTCCTGGGGAAAATGTAAGGTCCTGGCCTGTCACAATGGACCCTGAGGACAAGGGGGGTCCCCAGGATGTCACAATGAAGTCTTGGGACAAAGGGGTCCCCAGGATGTCACAATGGGGCCTGGGGACCAGGGGGGGTCCTGGGATGTCACAATGGGCCCCAGTGACAAAGGGGGTCCCTATGGTGCCACAATGGGCCCTGGGGACAAAGGGGGTCCCCAGGATGTCACAATGGGCCCTGGGGACAAAGAGCGTCCCCAGCATGTCACAATGGGCCCTGGGGACAAAGGGGGTCCCCACGGTATCAGAATGGGCCCTGGGGACAAAGGGGGGTCCCCTGAATGTCACAATGGGCCCTGGGGACAATGGGGGGTCCTGGGATGAAACAATGAGCCCTGCAGACAAGGGTGGTACCCACGGTGTCACAATGGGCACTGGGCACAAGGGGGGGTCCCCATAGTGTCACAATGGGTCCTGGGGACAAGTGGGGTCCCCAGGATGTCACAATGGGCCCTGGGGACTAAGAGGGGTCCCCTGAATGTCACAATGGGCCCTGGGGACAAGGGGGTGCAGAGGATGTCACAATGGGCCCTGGGGACAATGGGGGGTCCCCTGAATGTCAAAATGGGCCCCAGTGACAAGGAGGGATTCCCAGGATGTCACAATGGGCCCTGGAGATAAGGGGGTGTCCCCAGGATGTCACAAGGGCCCTGGGGACAATGTGGGGTCCTGGGATGTCACAATGGGCCCCAGTGACAAACGGGGGCCCCTGAATGTCACAATGGGCCCTGGGGACAATGGGGGTCCTGGGACGTCCCAATTGGCCCTGGGGACAAGGAGGGATCCCCAGAATGTCACAATGGGCCCTGGGGACAATGGCGGGTCCTGGGACGTCCCAATGGGCCCTGGGGACAAGCAGGGATCCCCAGGATGTCACAATGGGCCCTGGGGACAATGGCGGGTCCTGGGACGTCACAATGGGCCCTGGGGACAAAGTGGGGTCCTGGGATGTCACAATGGGCCCCAGTGACAAAGGGGGTCCCCATAGTGCCACAATGGGCCGTGGGGACAAAAGGGGTGCCCAGGATGTCACAATGGGCCCTGGGGACCAGGGTGGTCCTGCGATGTCACAATGGGCCCTGGGGACAAAGGGTGTCCCCTGGTTTTCACAATGGGCTCTGGGGACAAAGGGGGGTCCTGCGATGTCACAATGAGCCCTGCGGTCAAGGGTGGTACCCACGATGTCACAATGGGCCCTGGGAACAAGGGGGGTTCCCCATAGTGTCACAATGGGTCCTGGGGAAAATGGGGTCCCCAGGATGTCACAATGGGCCCTGGGGACAATGTGGGGTCCTGGGATGTCACAATGGGCCCCAGTGACAAAGGGGTTCCCTGAATGTTACAATGGGTCCTAAGGACAATGGGGGTCCTGGGACGTCACAATGGGCCCTGGGAACAAGGAGGGATCCCCAGGATGTCACAATGGGCACTGTGTACAAAGAGGCGTCCCCTGAATGTCGCAATGGGCCCTGGGGACAAGGGGGGGTCATAAGACGTCACAATGGGCTCTGGGGCCAAGCAGGGATCCCCAGGATGTCACAATGGGCCCTGGGGACAATGGGGGGTCCTGGGACGTCACAATGGGTCCTGGTGACAAGGGGGCATCCCCAGGATGTCAAAATGCGCCCTGGGGCCCAGGGGGGCCCTGGGGACAAAGGGGGTCCCCTGGATGTCACAATGGGCTCTGGGGACAAAGGGGATCCCCACGGTATCAGAATGGGCCCTGGGGACAACGGGGGGTCCTGGGATGTCACAATGGGCCCTGAGGACAAGGGTGGTACCCACGGTGTCACAATGGGCCCTGGGAACAAGGGGGGGTCCCCATAGTGTCACAATGGGTCCTGGGGACAAGTGGGGTCCCCAGGATGTGACAATGTGTCCTGGGGACAATGTGGGGTCCTGGGATGTCACAATGGGTCCCAGTGACAAAGGGGCCCCCTGAATGTCACAATGGGTCCTGGGGACAATGGGGGGTCCTGGGACGTCACAATGGGCCCCAGTGACAACGGGGGTCCCCAGGATGTGACAATGGGCCCTGGGGACAAAGAGGGGTCCACTGAATGTCACAATGGGCCCTGGGGACAAGGGGGTGCAGTGGATGTCACAATGGGTCCTGGGGACAATGGGGGGTCCTGGAATGTCACAATGGGCCTTGGGGACAATGGGGGTCCCCAGGATGTCACAATGGGCCCTGGGGACAATGGGGTTGCCCAGGATGTCACAATGGGCCCTGGGGACAATGGGAGTCCCCAAGGTGTCAGAACGAGCCCTGGGGACAAAGTGGAATCCTGGAATGTCACAATGGCCCCCAGTGACAAAGGGGTTCCCCATGGTGCCACAATGGGCCCTGGGGACAAAAGGGGTCCCCAGGATTTCACAATAGCACTGGGGACAAAGGGGGGTCATGGGATGTCACAATGGGCCCTGGGGACAAGGGGGTGCCGAGGATGTCACAATGGGCCCTGGGGACAATGGGGGTCCTGGGACGTCACAATGGGCCCTGGCGACACAGAGGGGCCCTAGGACGTCACAATCAGTCCTGGGGACAAGGTGGGGTCCCCTGAGAGTCACAATGAGCCCTGGGAAGAGAGGGGGCTCCCAAGGACATCACAATGGGCCCTGGGAACAATGGGGGGTCCTGGGACGTCACAATTGGCCCTGGGGACAAGGGGGGGTACCCATAGTGTCACAATGGGTCCTGGGGAAAATGGGGTCCCCAGGATGTCACAATGGGCCCTGGGGACAATGTGGGGTCCTGGGATGTCACAATGGGCCCCAGTGACAAAGGGGGTCCCCTGAATGTTACAATAGGTCCTGAGGACAGTGGGGGGTCCTGGGACGTCACAATGGGCCCTGGGGACAAGGAGGGATCCCCAGGATGTCACAATGGGCCCTGGGGACAACGGGGGGTCCTAAGACGTCACAATGGGCCCTGGGGCCAAGCAGGGATCCCCAGGATGTCACAATGGGCCCTGGACACAATGGGGGGTCCTGGGACGTCACAATGGGCCCCGTTGACAAGGGGGCATCCCCAGGATGTCAAAATGCGCCCTGGGGCCCAGGGGGGTCCTGCGATGTCACAATGGGCCCTGGGGACAAAGGGAGTCCCCTGGATGTCACAATGGACTCTGGGGACAAAGGGGATCCCCACGGTATCAGAATGGGCCCTGGGGACAAAGGGGGGTCCTGGGATGTCACAATGAGCCCTGGGGACAAGGGTCGTACCCACGGTGTCACAATGGGCCCTGGGCACAAGGGGGGGTCCCCATAGTGTCACAATGTGTCCTGGGGACAATGTGGGGTCCTGGGATGTCACAATGGGCCCCAGTGACAAAGGGGCCCCCTGAATGTCACAATGGGTCCTAGGGACAATGGGGGGTCCTGGGACGTCACAACGGGCCCTGGGGACAAGGAGGGATCCCCAGGATGTGACAATGGGCCCTGGGGACAAAGAGGAGTCCCCTGAATGTCACAATGGGCCCTGGGGACAAGGGGGTGCAGTGGATGTCACAATGGGCCCTGGGGACAATGGGGGGTCCTGGAATGTCACAATGGGCCCTGGGGACAATGGGGGTCCCCAGATGTCACAATGGGCCCTGGGGACAATGGGGTTGCCCAGGATGTCACAATGGGCCCTGGGGACAATGGGAGTCCCCAAGGTGTCAGAACGAGCCCTGGGGACAAAGTGGAATCCTGGAATGTCACAATGGCCCCCAGTGACAAAGGGGTTCCCCATGGTGTCACAATGGGCCCTGGGGACAAAAGGGGTCCCCAGGATTTCACAATAGCACTGGGGACAAAGGGGGGTCATGGGATGTCACAATGGGCCCCAGTGACAAAGAGGGTCCTCATGGTGCCACAATGGGCCCTGGGGACAAAGGGGGTCCCCAGGATGTCACAATGGGCTCTGGGGACAAGGAGGGTCCCCAGGATGTCACAATGGGCCCTGTGGACAAAGGGTGTCCCCAGCATGTTACAATGGGCTCTGGGGACAAAGGGGGTCCCCACGGTATCAGAATGGGCCCTGGGGACAAAGGGGGGTCCCCTGAATGTCACAATAGGCCCTGGGGACAGTGGGGGGTCCTGGGACGTCACAATGGGCCCTGGGGACAAGGGGGGGTCCCCAGGATGTCACAATGGGCCCTGGCGACAAAGAGGGGTCCCCTGAATGTCACAATGGGCCCTGGGGACAAGGGGGTGCAGTGGATGTCACAATGGGCCCTGGGGACAATGGGGGGTGTCCAGGATGTGAGAATGAGTCCTGAGGACAAGGGGGGGTCCCCATGGTGTCACAATGGGTCCCCAGTGACAAGGAGGGGTCCCCATGGTGTCACAATAGGCCCTGGGGACAAAGTGGGGTCCAAGAATGTCACAATGGGCCCTGGGGACAAAAGGGGTTACCATGGTGCCACAATGGGCCATGGGGTCAAAGGGGACCCCATGGTGCTACAACGGCCCTGGGTACAAAGGGGGGTCCTGGGATGTCACAATGGGCCCTGGGGACAAACGGGGTGTCCCCATGGTGCCACAACGGGCCCTGGGAGCAAGGGGATGGCCCCAGGATGTCACAATGGGTCCTGGGGAAAATGTAAGGTCCTGGCCTGTCACAATGGACCCTGAGGACAAGGGGGGTCCCCAGGATGTCACAATGAAGTCTTGGGACAAAGGGGTCCCCAGGATGTCACAATGGGGCCTGGGGACCAGGGGGGGTCCTGGGATGTCACAATGGGCCCCAGTGACAAAGGGGGTCCCTATGGTGCCACAATGGGCCCTGGGGACAAAGGGGGTCCCCTGGATGTCACAATGGGCTCTGGGGACAAAGAGCGTCCCCAGCATGTCACAATGGGCCCTGGGGACAAAGGGGGTCCCCACGGTATCAGAATGGGCCCTGGGGACAAAGGGGGGTCCCCTGAATGTCACAATGGGCCCTGGGGACAATGGGGGGTCCTGGGATGAAACAATGAGCCCTGCAGACAAGGGTGGTACCCACGGTGTCACAATGGGCACTGGGCACAAGGGGGGGTCCCCATAGTGTCACAATGGGTCCTGGGGACAAGTGGGGTCCCCAGGATGTCACAATGGGCCCTGGGGACTAAGAGGGGTCCCCTGAATGTCACAATGGGCCCTGGGGACAAGGGGGTGCAGAGGATGTCACAATGGGCCCTGGGGACAATGGGGGGTCCCCTGAATGTCAAAATGGGCCCCAGTGACAAGGAGGGATTCCCAGGATGTCACAATGGGCCCTGGAGATAAGGGGGTGTCCCCAGGATGTCACAAGGGCCCTGGGGACAATGTGGGGTCCTGGGATGTCACAATGGGCCCCAGTGACAAACGGGGGCCCCTGAATGTCACAATGGGCCCTGGGGACAATGGGGGTCCTGGGACGTCCCAATTGGCCCTGGGGACAAGGAGGGATCCCCAGAATGTCACAATGGGCCCTGGGGACAATGGCGGGTCCTGGGACGTCCCAATGGGCCCTGGGGACAAGCAGGGATCCCCAGGATGTCACAATGGGCCCTGGGGACAATGGCGGGTCCTGGGACGTCACAATGGGCCCTGGGGACAAAGTGGGGTCCTGGGATGTCACAATGGGCCCCAGTGACAAAGGGGGTCCCCATAGTGCCACAATGGGCCGTGGGGACAAAAGGGGTGCCCAGGATGTCACAATGGGCCCTGGGGACCAGGGTGGTCCTGCGATGTCACAATGGGCCCTGGGGACAAAGGGTGTCCCCTGGTTTTCACAATGGGCTCTGGGGACAAAGGGGGGTCCTGCGATGTCACAATGAGCCCTGCGGTCAAGGGTGGTACCCACGATGTCACAATGGGCCCTGGGAACAAGGGGGGTTCCCCATAGTGTCACAATGGGTCCTGGGGAAAATGGGGTCCCCAGGATGTCACAATGGGCCCTGGGGACAATGTGGGGTCCTGGGATGTCACAATGGGCCCCAGTGACAAAGGTGTTCCCTGAATGTTACAATGGGTCCTAAGGACAATGGGGGTCCTGGGACGTCACAATGGGCCCTGGGGACAAGGAGGGATCCCCAGGATGTCACAATGGGCACTGTGTACAAAGAGGCGTCCCCTGAATGTCGCAATGGGCCCTGGGGACAAGGGGGGGTCATAAGACGTCACAATGGGTCCTGGGGACAAGTGGGGTCCCCAGGATGTCACAATGGGCCCTGGGGACAATGGGGGGTCCTGGGATGTCACAATGGGTCCCAGTGACAAAGGGGCCCCCTGAATGTCACAATGGGTCCTGGGGACAATGGGGGGTCCTGGGACGTCACAATGGGCCCCAGTGACAACGGGGGTCCCCAGGATGTGACAATGGGCCCTGGGGACAAAGAGGGGTCCACTGAATGTCACAATGGGCCCTGGGGACAAGGGGGTGCAGTGGATGTCACAATGGGTCCTGGGGACAATGGGGGGTCCTGGAATGTCACAATGGGCCTTGGGGACAATGGGGGTCCCCAGGATGTCACAATGGGCCCTGGGGACAATGGGGTTGCCCAGGATGTCACAATGGGCCCTGGGGACAATGGGAGTCCCCAAGGTGTCAGAACGAGCCCTGGGGACAAAGTGGAATCCTGGAATGTCACAATGGTCCCCAGTGACAAAGGGGTTCCCCATGGTGCCACAATGGGCCCTGGGGACAAAAGGGGTCCCCAGGATTTCACAATAGCACTGGGGACAAAGGGGGGTCATGGGATGTCACAATGGGCCCTGGGGACAAGGGAGATTCCCATGGTGTCACAATAAGCCCTGGGGACAAAGTGGGGTCCTGGGATGTCACAATGGGCTCTGGGGACAAGGGGGGTCCTGGGATGTCACAATGGGCCCCAGTGATAAAGAGGGTCCTCACGGTGCCACAATGGGCCCTGGGGACAAAGGGGGTCCCCTGGATGTCACAATGGGCTCTGGGGACAAGGAGGGTCCCCAGGATGTCACAATGGGCCCTGGGGACAAAGGGGGTCCCCACGGTATCAGAATGGGCCCTGGGGACAAAGGGGGGTCCCCTGAATGTCACAATGGGCCCTGGGGACAGTGGGGGGTCCTGGGACGTCACAATGGGCCCTGGGGACAAGGGGGGGTCCCCTGGATGTCACAATGGGCCCTGGGGACAATGTGGGGTCCCCTGAATGTCACAATGGGCCCTGGGGACAAGGAGGTGCCGAGGATGTCACAATGGGCCCTGGGGACAATGGGGGGGCCCCTGAATGTCAAAATGGGCCCTGGGGACAAGGAGGGATTCCCAGGATGTCACAATGGGCCCTGCGGACAAGGGTGGTATCCACGGTGTCACAATGGTCACTGGGCACAAGGGGGGGTCCCTATAGTGTCACAATGGGTCCTGGGGACAAGTGGGGTCCCCAGGATGTCACAAGGGCCCTGGGGACAATGTGGGGTCCTGGGATGTCACAATGGGCCCCAGTGACAAAGGGGGTCCCCATGGTGCCACAATGGGCTGTGGGGACAAAAGGGGTGCCCAGGATGTCACAATGGGCCCTGGGGACCAGGGTGGGTCCTGCGATGTCACAATGGGCCCTGGGGACAAAGGGGGTCCCCTGGATGTCAGAATGGGCTCTGGGGACAAAGGGGGGTCCTGGGATGTCACAATGAGCCCTGCGGACAAGGGTGGTACCCACGGTGTCACAATGGGCCCTGGGAACAAGGGGGGGTCCCCAGGATATCACAATGTGCCCTGGGTACAAAGAGGCGTCCCCTGAATGTCGCAATGGGCCCTGGGGACAATGGGGGGTCCTAAGACGTCACAATGGGCCCTGGGGCCAAGCAGGGATCCCCAAGATGTCACAATGGGCCCTGGAGACAATGGGGGGTCCTGGGACGACACAATGGGTCCCGGTGACAAGGGGGCATCCCCAGGATGTCAAAATGCGCCCTGGGGCCCAGGGGCGTCCTGCGATGTCACAATGGGCCCTGGGGACAAAGGGGATCCCCACGGTATCAGAATGGGCCCTGGGGACAAAGGGGGGTCCTGGGATGTCACAATGAGCCCTGCGGACAAGGGTGGTACCCACGGTGTCACAATGGGCCCTGGGAACAAGGGGGGGTCCCCATAGTGTCACAATGTGTCCTGGGGACAATGTGGGGTCCTGGGATGTCACAATTGGCCCAGTGACAAAGGGGCCCCCTGAATGTCACAATGGGTCCTGGGGACAATGGGGGGTCCTGGGACGTCACAATGGGCCCTGGGGACAGGGAGGGATCCCCAGGATGTCACAATGGGCCCTGGGGACAGTGGGGGGTCCTGGGACGTCAGAATGGGCCCCAGTGACAAGGGGGGGTCCCCAGGATGTCACAATGGGCCCTGGGGACAAAGAGGGGTCCCCTGAATGTCACAATGGGCCCTGGGGACAAGGGGGTGCAGAGGATGTCACAATGGGCCCTGGGTACAATGGGGGGTCTTGGAATGTCACAATGGGCCTTGGGGACAATGGGGGTCCCCAGGATGTCACAATGGGCCCTTGGGACAATGGGGTTGCCCAGGATGTCACAATGGGCCCTGGGGACAATGGGGTTGCCCAGGATGTCACAATGGGCCCTGGGGACAATGGGAGTCCCCAAGGTGTCAGAACGAGCCCTGGGGACAAAGTGGAATCCTGGAATGTCACAATGGCCCCCAGTGACAAAGGGGTTCCCCATGGTGTCACAATGGGCCCTGAAGACAAAAGGGGTCCCCAGGATTTCACAATAGCACTGGGGACAAAGGGGGGTCATGGGATGTCACAATGGGCCCTGGGGACAAGGGAGATCCCCATGGTGTCACAATAAGCCCTGGGGACAAAGTGGGGTCCTGGGATGTCACAATGGGCTCTGGGGACAAGGAGGGTCCCCAGGATGTCACAATGGGCCCTGGGGACAATGGGGGGTGTCCAGGATGTGAGAATGAGTCCTGAGGACAAGGGGGGGTCCCCATGGTGTCACAATGGGTCCCCAGTGACAAGGAGGGGTCCCCATGGTGTCACAATAGGCCCTGGGGACAAAGTGGGGTCCAAGAATGTCACAATGGGCCCTGGGGACAAAAGGGGTTGCCATGGTGCCACAATGGGCCCTGAGGTCAAAGGGGGTCCCCATGGTGCTACAATGGCCCTGGGGACAAAGTGGGTCCTGGGATGTCACAATGGGCCCTGGGGACAAAGGGGGTGTCCCCATGGTGCCACAACGGGCCCTGGGAGCAAGGGGGTGGCCAGGATGTCACAATGGGTCCTGGGGAAAATGGGGGGTGCCCAGGATGTCACAATGGACCCTGAGGACAAGCGGGCGTCTCCATGGTGTCACAATGGGCCCCAGTGACAAAGGGGCTCCCCTGAATGTCACAATAGGTCCTGGGGACAATGGGGGGTCCCCTGAATGTCACAATGGGCCCTGGGGACAAGGAGGGATCCTCAGGATGTCACAATGGGCCCTGGGGACAAAGAGGGGTCCCCTGAATGTCACAATGGGCCCTGGGGACAATGGGGGGTCCTGGGATGTCACAATGGGCCCTGGGGACAAGGGTGGGTCCCCAGGATGTCACAATGGGCCTTGGGAACAAGGGGTTCCCCGAGATATCACAATGGGCCCTGGGGACAATGTAAGGTCCTGGGCTGTCACAATGGACCCTGAGGACAAGGGGGGTCCCCAGGATGTCACAATGGGGCCTGGGGACCAGGGGGGGTCCTGGGATGTCACAATGGGCCCCAGTGACAAAGGGGGTCCCTATGGTGCCACAATGGGCCCTGGGGACAAAGGGGGTCCCCTGGATGTCACAATGGGCTCTGGGGACAAGGAGGGTCCCCATAGTGTCACAATGGGCCCTGGGGACAAAGAGCGTCCCCAGGATGTCACAATGGGCCCTGGGGACTAGGGGGGGTCCTAAGATGTCACAATGGGCCCTAGTAAACAAAGGGGGTCCCTATGGTGCCACAATGGGCCCTGGGGACAAAGGGGGTCCCCTGGATGTCACAATGAGCTCTGGGGACAAGGAGGGTCCCCAGGATGTCACAATGGGCCCTGGGGACAAAGGGGGTCCCCTGAATGTCACAATGGGCCCTGGGGACAATGGGGGGTCCTGGGATGTCACAATGAGCCCTGCAGACAAGGGTGGTACCCACAGTGTCACAATGGGCCCTGGGCACAAGGGGGGGTCCCCATAGTGTCACAATGGGTCCTGGGGACAAGTGGGGTCCACAGGATGTCACAATGGGCCCTGGGGACAATGTGGGGTCCCCTGAATGTCACAATGGGCCCTGTGGACAAGGGGGTGCCGAGGATGTCACAATGGGCCCTGGGGACAATGGGGGGTCCCCTGAATGTCAAAATGGGCCCTGGGGACAAGGAGGGATTCCCAGGATGTCACAATGGGCCCTGGAGACAAGGGGGTGTCCCCAGGATGTCACAATGGGCCCTGCGGACAAGGGTGGTACCCACGGTGTCACAATGGGCACTGGGCACAAGGGGGGGTCCCTATAGTGTCACAATGGGTCCTGGGGACAAGTGGGGTTCCCAAGTGGGGTCCCCAGGATGTCACAAGGGCCCTGGGGACAATGTGGGGTCCTGGGATTTCACAATGGGCCCCAGTGACAAAGGGGGTCCCCTGAATGTCACAATGGGTCCTGGGGACAATGGGGGGTCCTGGGACGTCACAATGGGCCCTGGGGACAAGGAGGGATCCCCAGGATGTCACAATGGGCACTGGGGATAAAGGGGGGGTCCCAATGGTGTCACAATGGGCCCAAGTGACAAGGAGGGTCCCCACGGTGCCACGATGGGTCCTGGGAACAAGGGGGTCCCCCAGATGTCACAATGGGCCCTGGGGACAATGGGGTTGCCCAGGATGTCACAATGGGCCCTGGGGACAATGGGAGTCCCCAAGGTGTCAGAACGAGCCCTGGGGACAAAGTGGAATCCTGGGATGTCACAATGGCCCCCAGTGACAAAGGGGTTCCCTATGGTGTCACAATGGGCCCTGGGGACAAAAGGGGTCCCCAGGATTTCACAATACCACTGGGGATAAAGGGGGGTCATGGGATGTCACAATGGGCCCTGGGGACAAGGGAGATCCCCATGGTGTCACAATAAGCCCTGGGGACAAAGTGGGGTCCTGGGATGTCACAATGGGCCCCAGTGACAAAGGGGGTCCCCATGGTGCCACAATGGGCCGTGGGGACAAATGGGGTCCCCAGGATGTCACAATGAACCCTGGGGACAAACGGTGGTCCTGGGACATTTCAATGGGCCCTGGGGACAAAGGGGGGACCCCAGGATGTCACAATGGGCCCTGGGGACAAAGGGGGTCCCCTGGATGTCACAATGGGCTCTGGGGAAAAGGAGGGTCCCCAGGATGTCACAATGGGTCCTGGGGACAAAGGGGGGTCCCGTGAATGTCACAATGGGCCCTAGGGACAAGGGGGTGCCGAGGAGGTCACAATGGGCCCTGGGGACAATGGGGGGTCCTGGGACGTCACAATGGGCCCTGGGGACAAGAGGGGATCCCTAGGATGTCACAATGGGCCCTGGGGACTAATGTGGTCCCCACGGTGTCACAATATGTCCTGGAGACAAAGGGGGGTCCCCAGGATGTCACAATGGGCCCTTGGGACAATGGGGTTCCTGGGATGTCACATTGGGTCCCCAGTGACAAAGGGGGTCCCCAGGATGTCTCAATGGGCCCTGAGGACAATGTGAGGTCCCCATGGTGTCACAATGGGTCCCCAGTAACAAGGGAGGTCTCCACGGTGCCAGGATGGGTCCTGGGGACAAGGAGGTCCCCAGGATGTCACAATGGGCCGTGGGGACAAAGAGGCTGCCCAGGATGTCACAATGGGACCTGGGGACAAGGGGGTCTCCAGGAACTCACAATGGGCTCTGGGGACAATGGAGGTTCCCCAGGATGTTCACAATAGGCCCTGAGGACAAGGGGTGGTCCCCATGCTGTCACAACGGGTCTCCAGTGACAAGGGGGTCCCCAAGGTGTCACAATGGGCCCTGGGGACAATGGGGGGTCCTGGGACGTAACAATAGGCCCTGAGGACAAGGGGTGGTCCCCATGATGTCACAACGGGTCTCCAGTGACAAGGGGGTCCCCAAGGTGTCACAATGGGCCCTGGGGACAATGCGGGGTCCTGGGACGTCACAATGGGCCCCAGTGACATGAGGGTCCCCAGGATGTCACAATGGGCCCTGGGGACAATGTGGGGTCTAAGGATGTCACAATGGGCCCCAGTGACAAAGTGGGTCCCCTGAATGTCACAATGGGTCCTGGGGACAATGGGGGTTCCTGGGACGTCACAATGGGCCCTGGGGACAAGGAGGGATCCCCAGGATGTCACAATGGGCCCTGGGGACAATGGGGGGTCCTGGGACGTCACAATGGGCCCTGGGGACAAGAGGGGGTCCCCAGGATGTCACAATGGGCCCTGGGGACAAAGAGGGGTCCCCTGAATGTCACAATGGGCCCTGGGGACAAGGGGGTGCCGAGGATGTCACAATGGGCCCTGGGGACAATGGGGGTCCTGGGACGTCACAATGCGCCCTGGGGACACAGAGGGGCCCTAGGACGTCACAATCAGTCCTGGGGACAAGGTGGGGTCCCCTGAGAGTCACAATGAGCCCTGGGAAGAGAGGGGGCTCCCAAGGACATCACAATGGGCCCTGGGAACAATGGGGGGTCCTGGGACGTCACAATTGGCCCTGGGGACAAGGGGGGGTACCCATAGTGTCACAATGGGTCCTGGGGAAAATGGGGTCCCCAGGATGTCACAATGGGCCCTGGGGACAATGTGGGGTCCTGGGATGTCACAATGGGCCCCAGTGACAAAGGGGGTCCCCTGAATGTTACAATAGGTCCTGAGGACAGTGGGGAGTCCTGGGACGTCACAATGGGCCCTGGGGACAAGGAGGGATCCCCAGGATGTCACAATGGGCCCTGGGACAACGGGGGGTCCTAAGACGTCACAATGGGCCCTGGGGCCAAGCAGGGATCCCCAGGATGTCAAAATGCGCCCTGGGGCCCAGGGGGGTCCTGCGATGTCACAATGGGCCCTGGGGACAAAGTGGGTCCCCTGGATGTCACAATGTACTCTGGGGACAAAGGGGATCCCCACGGTATCAGAATGGGCCCTGGGGACAAAGGGGGGTCCTGCGATGTCACAATGAGCCCTGCGGAAAAGGGTGGTACCCACGGTGTCACAATGGGCCCTGGGAACAAGGCGGGGTCCCCATAGTGTCACAATGGGTCCTGGGGACAAGTGGGGTCCCCAGGATGTCACAATGGGTCCTGGGGACTAAGAGGGGTCCCCTGAATGTCACAATGGGCCCTGGGGACAAGGGGGTGCAGAGGATGTCACAATGGGCCCTGGGGACAATGGGGGGTCCTGGGATGTCACAATGGGCTCTGGGGACAAAGGGGCCACCTGAATGTCACAATGGGTCCTGGGGACAATGGAGGGTCCTGGGACGTCACAATGGCCCCTGGGGACAAGAAGGGATCCCCAGGATGTCACAATGGGCCCTGGCGACAATGGGGGGTCCTGGGACGTCACAATGGGCCTCAGTGACAAGGGGGGGTCCCCAGGATGTCACAATGGGCCCTGGGTACAAAGAGGCGTCCCCGGAATGTCACAATGGGCCCTGGGGACAAGGGGGTGCCCTGAATGTCACAATGGGCCCTGGGGACAATGGGGGGTCCTGGGATGTCACAATGGGCCCCAGTGACAAGTAGGGGTCCCCAGGATGTCACAATGGGCCCTGGGGACAAAGAGGGGTGCCCTGAATGTCACAATGGGCCCTGGGGACAAGGGGGTGCAGTGGATGTCACAATGGGCCTTGGGGACAATGGGGGGTCCTGGAATGTCACAATGGGCCCTGGGAACAAGGTGGGGTCCCCATAGTGTCACAATGGGTTTTGGGGACAAGTGGGGTCCCCAGGATGTCACAATGGGTCCTGGGGACAATGTGGGGTCCTGGGATGTCACAATGGGCCCCAGTGACAAAGGGGTTCCCCATGGTGCCACAATGGTCCCTGGGGACAAAGGGGGTCCCCAGGATTTGACAATAGCACTGGGGACAAATGGGGGTCATGGGATATCACAGTGGGCCCTGGGGACAAGGGAGGTCCCCATGGTGTCACAATAAGCCCTGGGGACAAAGTGGGGTGTTGGGATGTCACAATGGGCCCCAGTGACAAAAGGGGGTCCCCATGGTGCCACAATGGGCCGTGGGGACCAGGGGGGGTACTGCAATGTCACAATGGGCCCTGGGGAGAAAGGGGGTCCCCTGGATGTCACAATGGGCTCTGGGGACAAGGAGTGTCCCCAGGATGTCACAATGGGCCCTGGGGACAAACGGGGGTGTCGACGGTGTCAAAATGGGTCCTGGGGACAAAGGGCGTCCCCAGGATGTCACAATATGCCCTGGGGACAAAGGGGGTCCCCACGGTATCAGAATGGGCCCTGGGGACAAAGGGGGGTCCCCTGAATGTCACAATGGGCCTGGGGACAATGGGGGTCCTGGGATGTCACAATGAGCCCTGCAGACAAGGGTGGTACCCACAGTGTCACAATGGGCCCTGGGCACAAGGGGTGGTCCCCATAGTGTCACAATGGGTCCTGGGGACAAGTGGGGTCCCCAGGATGTCACAATAGGTCCTGGGGACAATTTGGGGTCCTGGGATGTCACAATGGGCCCCAGTGACAAAGGGGGTCCCCTGAATGTCACAATGGGTCCTGGGTACAATGTGGGGTCCTGGGACGTCACAATGGGCCCTGGGGACAAGGAGGGATCCCCAGGATGTCACAATGGGCCCTGGGGACAATGGGGGGTCCTGGGACGTCACAATGGGCCCCAGTGACAAGGGGGGGTCCCCAGGATGTCACAATGGGCCCTGAGGACAAAGAGGGGTCCCCTGAATGTCACAATGGGCCCTGGGGACAAGGGCGTGCCGAGGATGTCACAATGGGCCCTGGGGACAATGGGGGGTCCTGGAATGTCACAATGGGCACTGGGGACTATGGGGGTCCCCAGGATGTCACAATGGGCCTTGGGGACAATAGGAGGTTCTGGGATGTCACAATGGGCCCTGGGGACAATGGGGGGTGCCCAGGATGTGAAAATGAGTCCTGAGGACATGGGGGGGTCCCCATGGTGTCACAATGGGTCCCCAGTGACAAGGAGGGGTCCCCATGGTGTCACAATAGGCCCTGGGGACAATGGGGTCCCCTGAATGTCACAATGGGCCCTGGGAACAAAAGTGGTTGCCATGGTGCCAAAAGGGGCCCTGGGGTCAAAGGCGGTCCCCATGGTGCTAAAATGGGCCCTGGGAGCAAGGGGGTGGCCAGGATGTCACAATGGGTCCTGGGGACAATGCGGGGTGCCCAGGATGTCACAATGGACCCTGAGGACATGGGGGGGTCCCCATGGTGTCACAATGGGTCCCCAGTGACACGGGGGGGTCCCCATGGTGCCACAATGAGCCCTGGGGACAAAGGGAGGTCCCTACAATGTCACAATGGGCCCTGGGGACTAATGAGGTCCCCACGGTGTCACAATGCGTCCTGGAGAAAAAGGGGGGTCCCCAGGATGTTACAATCTGCTCTTGGCACAATGGGGTTCCTGGGATGTCACAATGGGCCCTGGGGACAATGGGGGTCCCCACGGTGCCACGATGGGTCCTGGGGACAAGGGCGTCCCCCTAGATGTCACAATGGGCCCTGGGGACAATGGGGTTGCCCAGGATGTCACAATGGACCCTGGGGACAAAGGGGGGTGGGCAGGACGTCACAATGGGCACTGGGGACAAAGGGGGGGTCCCCATGGTGTCACAATGGGTCCCCAGTGACAAGGAGGGTTCCCCATGGTGTCACAATAGGCCCTGGGGACAAAGTGGGGTCCTAGAATGTCACAATGAGCCCTGGGGACAAAGGGGGGTCCTGGGATGTCACAATGGGCCCTGGGGACAAGAGGGGATTCCTAGGATGTCACAATGGGCCCTGGGGACTAATGTGGTCCCCACGGTGTTACAATATGTCCTGGAGACAAAGAGGGGTCCCCAGGATGTCACAATGGGCCCTTGGGACAATGGGGTTCCTGGGATGTCACAATGGGTCCCCAGTGACAAAGGGGGTCCCCAGGATGTCTCAATGGGCCCTGAGGACAATGGGAGGTCCCCATGGTGTCACAAAGGGTCCCCAGTGACAAGGGAGGTCCCCACGGTGCCACGATGGGTCCTGGGGACAAGGAGGTCCCCAGAATGCCACAATGGGCCCTGGGGACAATGGGGGGTCCTGGGACGTCACAATGGGCCCTGGGGACAAAGAGGCTCCCCAGGATGTCACAATGGGCCCTGGGGACAAGGGGGTCCCCAGGACTCACAGTGGGCTCTGGGGACAATGGAGGTTCCCCAGGATGTTCACAATAGGCCCTGAGGACAAGGGGTGGTCCCCATGGTGTCACAATGGGTCCCCAGTGACAAGGGGGTCCCCAAGTGTCACAATGGGCCCTGGGGACAATGGGGGTCCCGGGACGGAATAATAGGCCCTGGGGACAAAGCGGGGGTCCCACAGTGTCACAATGGGCCCTGGGGACAAAGGGGGTCCCCACGGTGTTACAATGGTCCAGGGGGAAAAAGGGGGATGCCCAGGATGTCACAATGGGCCCTGAGGACAAGGGGGGCTCCCCAGGGTGTCGGAATGGGTCCCCAGTGACAAGGAGGGTCCCCATGGTGTCACGATGGGTCCTGGGGACAAGGGGGTCCCCAGGATGTAACAATGGACCCTGGGGACAATGAGGGGTCCTGGGACGTCACAAGGGGCCCTGGAGACAAAGGGGGTCCCCAGGATGTCACAATGGGCCCTGGGAACAATGTGGGATCCTGGGACGTCACAATGGGCCCAAGTGACAAAGGGGGTCCTCAGGATGTCACAATGGGCCCTGGGGACAATCTGAGGTCCTGGGACGTCACAATGGGCCCTGGGGACAAGGAGGGATCCCCAGGATGTCACAATGGGCCCTGGGGACAATGGGGGGTCCTGGGACGTCACAATGGGCCCTGGGGACAAGAGGGGGTCCCCAGGATGTCACAATGGGCCCTGGGGACAAAGAGGGTTCCCCTGAATGCCACAATGGGCCCTGGGGACAAGGGGGTGCCGAAGATGTCACAATGGGCCCTGGGGACAAGGGGGGGTCCCCAGGATGTCACAATGGGCCCTGGGGACAAAGAGGGGTCTCTAAAGTGTCACAATGGGCCCTGGGGACACAGAGGGGCCCTAGGACGTCACAATCAGCCCTGGGGACAAGGGGGGGGTCCCCTGAAAGTCACAATGAGCCCTGGGAACAGAGGGGGTCCCCAGGACGTCACAATGGGCCCTAGGAACAATGGGGGTCCCTTGAAGGTCACAATGGGCCCTGGGGACAATGGTGGGTGTCCTGAATGTCAAAATGGGCCCTGGGGACAAAGGGGGGGTCCGCAGGATGTCACAATGGGCACTGGGGACAAAGGGGGAGTCCCCATGGTGTCACAATGGGCCCAAGTGACAAGGAGGGCACCCACGGTGCCACGATGGGTCCTGGGGACAAGGGGGTCCCCCAGATGTCACAATGGGCCCTGGGGACATTGGGGTTGCCCAGGATGTCACAATGGGCCCTGGGGACAATGGTGGGTCCCCTGAATGTCAAAATGGGCCCTGGGGACAAAGGGGGGTAGCAGGATGTCACAATGGGTACTGGGGACAAAGGGGGCGTCCCCATGGTGTCACAATGGGCCCAAGTGACAAGGAGGGCCCCACGGTGCCACGATGGGTCCTGGGGACAAGGGGGTCCCCCAGATGTCACAATGGGCCCTGGGGACAATGGGGTTGCCCAGGATGTCACAATGGACCCTGGGGACAAAGGGGGAGCCCCAGGATGTCACAATGGGCCCTGGGGACAACGGGAGTCCCCAAGGTGTCAGAACGAGCCCTGGGGACAAAGTGGAATCCTGGGATGTCACAATGGCCCCCAGTGACAAAGGGGTTCCCCATGGTGCCACAATGGGCCCTGGGCACAAAGGGGGTCCCCAGGATTTCACAATAGCACTGGGGACAAAGGGGGGTCACGGGATGTCACAATGGGCCCTGGGGACAAGGGAGGTCCCCATGGTGTCACAATAAGCCCTGGGGACAAAGTGGGGTCCTGGGATGTCACAATGGGCCCCAGTGACAAAGGGGGTCCCCATGGTGCCACAATGGGCCGTGGGGACAAAAGGGGTCCGCAGGATGTCACAATGGGCCCTGGGGACCAGGGGGGGTCCTGCGATGTCACAATGGGCCCTGGGGACAAAGGGGGTCCCCTGGATGTCACAATGGGCTCTGGGGACAAGGGTGGTACCCACGGTGTCACAATGGGCCCTGGGAACAAGGCGGGGTGCCCATAGTGTCACAATGGGTCCTGGGGACAAGTGGGGTCCTGGGATGTCACAATGTGTCCTGGGGACAATGTGGGGTCCTGGGATGTCACAATGGGCCCCAGTGACAAAGGGGGTCCCCATGGTGCGACAACGAGCTCTGGGGATAAAGGGGGTCTCCAGGATGTCACAATGGGCCCTGGGGACAAAGGAAGTCCCCAGAATGCCACAATGGGTCCTGGAAAGAAGTGGGGTCCCCAGGATGTCACAATGGGCCCTGAGGACAATGTGGGGTCCTGGGATGTCACAATGGGCCCCAGTGACAAAGGGGGTGCCCTGAATGTCACAATGGGTCCTGAAGACAATGGGGGGTCCTGGGACGTCACAATGGGCCCTGGGGACAAGGAGGGATCCCCAGGATGTCACAATGGGCCCTGGGGACAAGGGGGGGTCCTGGGATGTCACAATGGGCCCTGGGGCCAAACAGGGATCCCCAGGATGTCACAATGGGCCCTGGGGACAATGGGGGGTCCTGGGACGTCACAATGGGCCCCAGTGATAAGGGGGCATCCCCAGGATGTCATAATGGGCCCTGGGGACCAGGGGGGTCCTTCGATGTCACAATGGGCCCTGGGGACAAAGGGGGTCCCCTGGATGTCACAATGGGCCCTGGGGACAAAGGGGGGTCCTGGGATGTCTCAATGAGCCCTGCGGACAAGGGTGGTACCCACGGTGTCACAATGGGCCCTGGGAACAAGGTGGGGACCCCATAGTGTCACAATGGGTCCTGGGGACAAGTGGGGTCCCCACGATGTCACAATGTGTCCTGGGGACAATGTGGGGTCCTGGGATGTCACAATGGGCCCCAGTGACAAAGGGGCCCCCTGAATGTCACAATGGGTCCTGGGGAAAATGGGGGTCCTGGGACGTCACAATGGGCCCTGGGGACAAGGAGGGATCCCCAGGATGTCACAATGTGCCCTGGGGACAAAGAGGCGTCCCCGGAATGTCACAATGGGCCCTGGGGACAAGGGGGTGCCCTGAATGTCACAATGGGCCCTGGGGACAATGGGGGGTCCTAAGACGTCACAATGGGCCCTGGGGACAAGGAGGGATCCTGGGACTTCACAATGGGCCCCAGTGACAAGGGGGGGTCCCCAGGATGTCACAATGGGCCCTGGGGACAAAGAGGGGTCCCCAGGATGTCAAAATGGGCCCTGGGGACAATGGGGGGTCCTAAGACGTCACAATGAACCCTGGGGACAACGGGGGGTCCTGGGACGTCACAATGGGCCCCAGTGACAAGGGGCGGTCCCCAGGATGTCACAATGGGCCCTGGGGACAAAGAGGAGTCCCCTGAATGTCACAATGGGCCCTGGGGACAATGGGGGTCCCCAGCATGTCACAATGGGCCCTGGGGACAATAGGAGGTTCTGGGATGTCACAATGGGCCCTTGGGGTTTAGAAGTCAGGTCTAAGAGTGCAGCGTTTGGGGTGCAGGGGCTTGGGGGGAAATTTAAGGTTGCAGAGTGTGGGGTTCACAGGACTGGGGCACAGGATTTGGGGGTGCGGGGTTTCAGGGTTCAGGATTTGGAGGTGTGGAGTTTTGGGGTGCAGGGGTTGGGAGTGCAGGGTGGTGGGGGTGAGAGATTTGGGTGCAGGATTTGGGGGTGCAGAGTTTTGGGAGGCAAGGATCCGGGTCTTCAGGATTTGGGGGTTCAGTGTTTAGGGCAGCACAATCTTGGGGTGCAGGGGTTTGCAGTGAAAGGTTTGGTAGGCAGGATTTGGGGTGCAGGATTCTGGGGTGCTGGGTTTGGGGTACAGGATTTGGTGTTGCAGGGATGGGGTTGAAGGGTTTGGGTTGCCAGGCCTTTGAGGTGCAGGATTTGGAGGTGCAGGGTTTGGGAGGGAATTCTTTGGGGTACAGAGTTTGGGGGCAGGTTTAGGGGTGGAGGGTATAGGACGGAAAGATTTGGGAATGCAGGGTTTGGGGTGCAGGTTTCGGGGTTCAGGAAGGTAGGGAGGGCAGGATTAGGGGGTGCAAGGTTTCAGTTGTAGGGTTTAGGGGTGCAGAGTTTGGTAGGGCCGAATTTGGGGGTGCAGGATCTGGGGTGCAGGGTTTGGGAAGACAGGATCGGGGGTGGAGGATTTGGGGATGCAGGATTGAGGGGCAGGGTTTTGGTGCAGGGCTTGGGGTCAGGATCTGGGGTGCAGGTTTGGGAAGAGTATTTTGGGGTGCAGGATTTTGGGTGCCGTGTCTGCGGGGCAGGTTTGGGGTGATCACTGCTGATCCGCACACACTCGCTCTCTCTGTCCCCATTGTCCCCAATGCCCCCTTACCTGTCTCACCTCCCTCTCCAGCTCCGCTCCCACCCCCCCAATCCCCCTCAGCGGGGCCAGCCCGGGGTGCAGCTCCTGCAACGGCTCCTCCTCTGCATTCATTAACAATTAACACCCTCAGCAGCGCTAATTAACACCCCCCCCACCCCCCCGTATCCCCGCTGCCCCCTAATTACCCCCTAATTCGCGCTAATCACCCCTAATTCCCCCTCATTACTCACCCAGCAGCCCCTCGATGTCCGGAGCCGCCATCTTGCCCCGCCGGGAGGGCCACAAACCACCTCAAAATTGACCCAAAATAGCGCTTTTTCAACCCAAAACCCTCCCGCTGAGGCTCCCCGAGCTGTGTCCCCAAAGCCCCCGCTGTTGTCACCTCGGGAAAAGCGCGAAAAAAGCGGCCACGGGGGTCCCCGCGCTTCGCTTCGCGCTCTGAGGGAAAGCGCGGGAAAACGAGCGGAGACGGAAAGAGCCGAGCGGAGCCGAATGGGCCCGAGCGGAGCCGAACGGCGCCCGAGCGGAGCCGAGCGGCGCCCGAGTCCCGGCCGGGGCCGAACGCACCCGAAGGGACCCGAAGTCTTCCCGAAGGGGTCCGAGTGGAGCCGAACGCACCCGAACGCATCCGAAGGGGCCGAACGCACCCGAAGGGACCCGAAGTCTTCCCGAAGGGGTCCGAGTGGAGCCGAACGCACCCGAAGGGACCCGAACCCACCCGAAGGGGCCCGAGTGGAGCCGAACAAACCCGAAGGGACCCGAACCCACCCGAAGGGACCCGAACGCACCCGAAGGGACCCGAACGCACCCGAAGGGACCCGAACGCACCCGAAGGGGTCCGAGTGGAGCCGAACGCACCCGAAGGGACCCGAACGCACCCGAAGGGACCCGAAGTCTCCCCGAAGGGGCCCGAACCCACCCGAAGGGGCCCGAAGTCTCCCCGAAGGGACCCGAAGTCTCCCCGAAGGGACCCGAACCCACCCGAAAGTGCCCCAAAAGGCGCCAAACTCCCAAATCCCCCCCTTTTTACCCCAAAACCCGTGTTCCGCTCCCCCCCCGGCCCCTCCTCTTCCTCCCCCCGCCCCCTTTCTTCCCCTTTTCCCGCCTCACGATCGTTTCCCGCCGCGGCGGTGGCTGCGAGCGAGGCCACGCCCCCTTCCTCAGGCGGCGGCCAATGGGAAGCGGGGGGGGTGCGTGGCCACGCCCACTGTGCGTGGCGTGCGCGGAGGCGGCTCCGAGAGGAGCCGAAGATACACGAAGGGAGCCGAAGGGACCCGAGGGGACCCGAAGGGACCCGAACGCACCCGAAGGGACCCGAACGCACCCGAAGGGACCCGAGTGGGGCCCGAACGCACCCGAGGGGACCCGAAGGCACCCGAAGGGACCCGAACGCACCCGAAGGGACCCGAGTGGGACCCGAACACACCCGAAGGGACCCGAAGGGACCCGAGTGGGGCCCGCACTCACCCGAAGGGACCCGAAGGGACCCGAACACACTTAGGGGGCTCCATGAGTCACTTATGGGTCACTATGGGGCACTCCTGGGTCCCTAAGGGGGAAATTATGGGGGTCTATGGGGAGTTCAGGAGGGACCCAGGAGTACCCCAAGGGACCCAGGAGTGCCCCAAAGGACCCAGGAGTTCAGGAGGGACCCAGGAGTGCCCCAAAGGACCCAGGAGTTCAGGAGGGACCCAGGAGTGCCCCAAAGGACCCAGGAGTACCCAAATGTGTTGTGTTTTGTTTTTTCTCTCTTGTTTATGTCCTCTTTTACCTGAAATGGGACAATGGGGGCAATGGGGGGCAATGGGGTCAGTGGGGGGCAATGGGGTCAGTGGGGGGCAATGGGGTCAGTGGGGGGCAATGGGGGACAATGGGGGACAATGGGGGCAGTGGGTACAATGGGGGCAATGGGGGGCAATGGGGGCAATGGGGGCAATGGGGGGCAATGGGGGGCAATGGGGGGCAATGGGGGGCAATGGGGTCAATGGGGGCAATGGGAGTCAATGCGGTCAATGGGTCAATGGGTCAATGGGGTCAATGGGGGGCAATGGGGATCAATGGGTCAACGGGGTCAATGGGGGTCAATGGGGGTCAATGGGTCAATGGGGGCAATGGGGGCAATGGGGATCAATGGGGGGCAATGGGGGGCAATGGGGATCAATGGTGATCAATGGGGGTCAATGGGGATCAATGGGTCAATGGGGTCAGTGGGGTCAATGGGTCAATGGGAGTCAATGGGGGTCAATGGGGTCAATGGGGATCAATGGGTCAATGGGAGTCAATGGGGTCAATGGGTCAATGGGGTCAATGGGGATCAATGGGTCAATGGGGTCAATGGGTCAATGGGGATCAATGGGGGGCAACGGGGACCAATGAGTCAATGGGGTCAATGGGGTCAATGGGTCAATGGGGGTCAATCGGTCAATGGGGATCAATGGGGGTCAATCGGGTCAGTCAATGGGGTCAATGGGGTCAATGGGAGTCAATGGGGTCAATGGGTCCCAGGGTCGCATTCCCGCTGTCCCTGTCCCCGCTGTCCCAGGGCTCAGTGCTCACTCCTCATTGGTTCCTGGCCTTTTGCATTCATTAATATTCGGTTAATTATTCGTTAAGGTTTTCTTGCCATAGTTGAGCCCAGCAGGAACCCCCGGGGTCCTAAAACCCTCCCTCTCTATGGGTCCCTATGGGGCTCTATGGGTCCCTATGGAGCTCTATGGGTCCCTATGGGTCCCTATGGAGCTCTCTAGGTCCCTATGGGGTTCCATGGGGCTCTGTGGTTTCCTATGGGCCTCTATGGGGCTCTATGGGTCCCTATGGGTCCCTATGGGTCCTTATGGGTCTTAATGGGTCTCTATGGGGCTCCTTGGGTCTCTATGGGTCCCTATGGGTCTCTATGGGTCTCTACGGGTCCCTATGGGTCTCTATGGGTCTCTACAGGCTCTATGGGTCCCTATGGGGCTCCTTGATGCTCTATGGGTCTCTATGGAACCCCCAGGGTCCTAAAACCCTCCCTCTCTATGGGTCCCTTTGGGTCTCTGTGGGTCCCTATGGGTCTCTATGGGGTTCCATGGGGCTCTGTGGCTCCCTATGGGCCTCTATGGTCTCTATGGGTCCCTATGGGGTCCTACGGAGCTCTATGGGTCCCTATGGGTCTCTACAGGCTCTACGGTCCCTATGGGTCTCTATGGGGTTCCATGGGGCTCTGTGGCTCCCTATGGGCCTCTATGGTCTCTATGGGTCCCTCTGGGGTCCTATGGAGCTCTATGGGTCCCTATGGGTCTCTACAGGCTCTACGGTCCCTATGGGTCCCTATGGGTCTCTATGGTCTCTATGGGTCCCTATGGGTCCCTTTGGGTCTCTATGGGACACTATGGGGTTCCATGGGGCTCTGTAGCTCCCTATGGGCCTCTATGGTCTCTATGGGTCCCTATGGGGTCCTATGGAGCTCTATGGGTCCCTATGGGTCTCTACAGGCTCTACGGTCCCTATGGGTCCCTATGGGTCTCTATGGTCTCTATGGGTCCCTATGGGTCCCTTTGGGTCTCTATGGGACACTATGGGGTTCCATGGGGCTCTGTAGCTCCCTATGGGCCTCTATGGTCTCTATGGGTCCCTATGGGGTCCTATGGAGCTCTATGGGTCCCTATGGGTCTCTACAGGCTCTACGGTCCCTATGGGTCCCTATGGGTCTCTATGGTCTCTATGGGTCCCTATGGGTCCCTTTGGGTCTCTATGGGTCCCTATGGGGTTCCATGGGGCTCTGCGGCTCCCTATGGGCCTCTATGGTCTCTATGGGTCCCTATGGGGTCCTATGGAGCTCTATGGGTCTCTATGGGTCCCTATGGGTCTCTACAGGCTTTACGGTCCCTATGGGTCTCTATGGGGTTCCATGGGGCTCTGTGGCTCCCTATGGGCCTCTATGGTCTCTATGGGTCCCTATGGGGTCCTATGGAGGTGGGTGCTTTTTTCCAACCAAAGTGATTAATGAGTTTTTAGGGTTTATCCCAAATGATGGGAACCCCCGGTTCCTTCCTTCCTTCCTTCCTTCCTTCCTTACTTCCTTCCTTCCTTCCTTACTTCCTTCCCTCCTTCCTTCCCTCCTTGCCCTCTCATAACCGCACGCGAGCCCCGATGCTGAGGGCCCTTGAGCTCCTCCTCGCCTTTGAAAACAACATGGACGACCTCACCTTGTTGATGATGGGGATCTTCTGGAGCAGGCCAGGGATCCTCTGGAGATCCTCACAACGTGGTGCTTTCCTTTGAGCCCACGACTTCTCTGCCTGGGGCCTCTTCCCATTGGACGCTCTTGGAGGAGCCACTGAGTTTTTGGAGCTCGCCACCTCTTTTGGATGAAGCTGGAGCAGCTGGGGATGGGCCTGGGATGCTGGGCAGGAAGAGCCAGGGCCGGTGCTGGACCCTCCCCAGCCCATTTCTCTCTGTTCGCTCCTCCAGAATCCTCGGAATCTGATGGCGAAGATGACGAAGATGACGAAGATGATGAAGATGATGAAGATAATGAAGATGACGAGCGTGTCCCCACACGGGAAGACATCAAGAAGCTGATGGAAAGCAAGAAGAAGCAGCAGTCGCTCCAGGAGAGCTTTGGATGGCCCAGACCACCCCTTGTGCTTCGGATGCCCACACCACCCCTTGTGTTTTGGATACCCCAGACCACCCCTTGTGCTTTGGATGCCCACACCACCCCTTGTGTTTTGGATACCCCAGACCACCCCTTGTGTTTTGGATACCCCAGACCACCCCTTTGGGGAAGACCCTCCGTATGCTGAGGTGTTGCGTCTCCTTCCTCTTCATCCTCTAAAAGGTGTTTGGTGAAGAGCAGAGATGGAAGCGGGGGTTCCCATCATTTGGGATAAACCCTAAAAACTCATTTTGGTTGGAAAAGACCCTCGAGGTCATGGAGGCCAAGCATAACCTACCCCTGGCACTGACCCATATCCCTGAGGACGTTGTTTTGTGACACCATGGGGACCCCGCCTTGTCCTCAGGGCCCATTGTGACATCCTGGACACCCCCCATTGTCCCCAGAGCCCATTGTGACATCCTGGGGACCCCCTTTGTCCCCAGGGCCCATTGGACGTCCCATGACTCCCCCTTGTCCCCAGGGCCCATTATGACATCCCAGTACCCCCCATTGTCCCCAGAGCCCATTGTGACATCCTAGGGACCCCCTTTGTCCCCAGGGCCCATTTTCGCACCATGGGGACCCCCTTTGTTACTGGGTCCCATTGTGACATTCCAGGACCTTACTTTGTCCCCAGGGCCCATTTTGGCACCATGGGGGATCCCTTTGTCACTGGGGCCCATTCTGACATTCAGGGCACCCCTCTCTGTCCCCAGGGCCCATTGTGACATGCTGGGGACTCCCATTGTCCCCAGGTCCCATTGTGACACCGTGGGGACCCCCTTTGTCCCTGTCGAGGGTTAAGATTCCTAACCCCAGACCATAACGCTAATCCTAATCCTAAACCTAAGCCTAATTCCTAACCCTAAACCCAATCCTAACCCAATCCCTTAACCCTAACCCAATCTCTTAACCCTTATCCCAATCCCTTAACCCTAACCCAAACTCCTAACTCTAAGCCTAAGCCCAAGCCAGACGCCTAAGCCCAAGCCAGACGCCTAAGCCCAACCCAGACGCCTAAGCCCAACCCAGACGCCTAAGCCCAACCCTAACCCAAACTCCTAGCCTTAAGACTAACCCTAAATCCTAACTCAAACTCCTAACCCTAAGTCTAAGCCTAAACCAAACTCCTAAGCTTAAGACTAAGCCTAACCCAAACTCCTAAGCCTAACCCTAACCCAAACTCCAAAACCTAAGCCTAACCCTAACCCAAACTCCTAACCCTATGCCAACCTTAACCATATTCCTACCCTTTCCCCCTAAACCTGAAGTCTTACTGCTTACACAAACACTATTCCCTAACCCCTAACCTTAATCCTTACTCCTAACATTAACCCTAATACTAACCCTTATCACTTAACCACATCCCTACCCATAAACCCTAAACCTAATCCTAATCAAACCCTAATAATAACCCTAACCCTACCCCTAACACCTATCCCTTCATCTAAACTTCTAATATTAGTCCAATCACTTACTGTAATCCTAAAGCAAGGCAGGAGACCTCTCACACACACAAAAGGAAACCCACACTAACGTGGGAGCATGGAGCACCAGGGCAAAAAATGATCATCCATGTTTCTCCTAAATCAGAGCCTGCTGGCTACTGCAAGGTCAACTATTGCAAGAAAACGTTCACAAATAATAAACCAAATACTAACAAACGCAAAAGGCCAGTAACCAATGAACACTGAACACTTACCCCTGCGATTCCCCTCAGGCTCAGGAACAGGATTACACCAAGAGGCTTGATCAGCATGGACTGCAGGAACCAAACAGGGAGTCAAACACGGGTGGGAGCTTCCATGGCACGTTGTGATCTCCTGCTTCCTCAGTCACCTGCTGTGATGGGAGAGGGTGAGGTAATGACACGAGACACATACAGAGGTGTGTGTTCCCACAGCTAGAAACAGAGCACGGGTGACCTTTTTGCTGAGACCTAGCAGGTTTTCAGGCAAATTGAACATTCATGACTTGTCTGTGTAATACCACCAAGGCACAAAACGCTTTTGGAAAGCCTCTGAGAGGATCTTGGGTACAATCACACACGAATAACCTATTAAAACACGAGTGTTTATTCGCTCAAGCAGACAGACAGTGACAACTCACCTCTGGGACAGCCCAAGGCTCCTAACCAGGACCCAGCTGAGAAGCTCGATCAACTCTGCCAAGGCCATGTCCTGGAGTCAAGCACAGATCAGAGAGGTTTCCAGGCTCACCGAGCAACACTCCTGCATTCCAGGTAAAAGAGGACATAGACAAGAGAGAAAAAACAAAACACAACACAACATATTTAGGACAACAGTGCCCATATCTTGCAGAAAAATAGCCGTATTTGGGGAAAAAACTGGCAAAACGACAAAATATTCCAAATATTTGGGGGCTAAATTGGTCAACACAGGCAAAACAATCTGAGTATTTGGGCAAAAAGTGGCCCAAAGAGGCAAAAACATCCACACTTGGGTGCAAAGCTGTCGGCAAACATGAAAACATCCCATATTTGGGATCACAGTGCCCATATCAGGGGAAAAAATGGGCAAAAGCACCTGAGTATATCGGGTCAAGAGAGGCAGAAAAAACCAAAGCACCACTAGATTTGAGCAAAACTGGCCAAAAAGGGGTATAACATCCCCAGATTCAGGGTGAAACTGGACCAAAGAGTCAAAGTATGCCCAGATTTGGGTAAAAAAATGGCCAAAAATGGCCCAAACACCCCCAGATTTGGGTATAAACAAAACTGGAAAACCAAAGAACTCCCAGATATAGGCAGAAACGATCCCAAAGGGCACAAATGTGCCCAGGTTTAGCTCTAAAGTGGCCCAAAGTGCCAAAGCAATCCCAGCTTTGATTTGAAACGGGCCCAAAGGCTCAAAGCGCGCCCTGGGATGGGGCCGTGTGGCACGAGGCTGGGGGGCAGGGAGGGCCCCACAGGGACTCAGTGCTGGTTTCTGCCCTGTGCCAGCACTCCCAGCCCCTGCTTGCCCAGAACCTGCCCCTGAAGCAGCCGCAGCCCCTCTCCCCTCCCTGCGGGTGTCTGCCCCCTGCCCACACCCTGGTGCTGCCTGGCTCGCCCTGCCCGGCCCAGCCCGGCTGCTCTCCCGGCCCCAGCCCCAGCCCTGGCCCCACTGCTGCCCTGCTGAGCTGCTCGGGGCTGGGTGCTGCCCCTGCTCGCCCACCTGCTCCCTGCGCTCGGCTGGAGCAGCCTGGGCGTCCCGGGCTGGCAGGGACACCAGGAGGAGGAACAGGGTGAGGACCATGGCCCCCACGCTCGCCCCATGATGCTGCTGCTGCCAAGACACAGCACAGCACGTCACCGAGGGGCTCTGACCTCACAGTCACATTGGAATCACCACATCTGCACACTGCTGCATGGCCTTGTGCTACACCAGCATGGAAGGAACACAAGTGGAGAAGGGTGCACCTATTTTGGGAGGCAGCTCTGCCTGTGGGAGTGCACAGGCTCTCACTTCTTGCTTCCCAGAAATCAATCAATCAATCAATCAATCAATCCCAAAAGCTACATATTAATAGTAAATTTAAATAAAAAAAAGCCAACTTCAAGGGTCTTTACTTGTAGCTATATTTGTCAGGCAGCTCTCTGGGAAGAAACCAGCTTTTCCTGCTAGTTTGACCACAGCTTCAACGCCTTTAAAGCCACCACTTCTGAGCTCTGCTGCTCCAACACAGCCTCACAGCCCAGCAAAATCATAGTGCAGGCAGAAAGCTTCACCATACAGAGATGGAGACAGTCAGGAATACGTTCCTCTCAAAAGCAGACACTGCAAGCCACTCTTCCTCTTGCTTACCAAATTCAGACAGCGTTAGAAAACAACAACAACAAGGAAGCGAGATTCTTCTTTTATGCACCCCATTGTATGGACCATTCAACATCAAGTCCAACCGAAGTCTGAACCTCCGAATGAGAAATGCCATCTTCAAATTTCTAGGAAAATGAAGGGCTTTGAAGTGGCAAGACCATAAAATGTTCATTAAAGCACTGCCATGCAAGTCCGCACCCCTGATCACAGACCACCTGCCCTGGTACCAAAGGCAGTGATGTTCTCAGCTGACATCTGGAACGCAGCACAAAGTCTCATGTTCTCCAGTGCCAAGCATGTAGTTTGGAACTGAAACAGGGCAGTAAACCATCTCCAGTCAGTCTGTTTTCATTCGAGTACATCAGGACAAGTTCAGTTCACGTTCACCAGGAATCACAGCAGGTCCCACCCGTCCCTGCAGACCCCAACACCGCTCCTGTGCAGGGTCCCCAGGAGCAGTAAGCACAGAACAAGAAACCTCCCTTCCAAAGAAGGCCCACAGCTGCTCTTCCAACGAGCTGCATAAGCAGCAGCTGAGAACAACCTCTGCTGTAGCTGCACCAGGCTCTGCTGTCTGCAGAAGGAGAGCAGCTCCTAAATGATCCCCAGCCCTACAGACACAGCCCAGGGCAGTGATGAGGAACCACCAGAGTGCAGGGACACCTGGCCATTCAGGTGAAGCTGCTGGGGAGAAGGACAGAGGACTAGCAAGAGACAAATCAGACAAGAGAGAAGACAGAGGAGCTGAGAGAGAAACAAACACACAGGGAAAAGGACGGAGAGATGAAGGCAAAAAGGCACAATGAGCTGGGATGAGACAGGGAGGAAGAACCAGCAGGGCTGATGAGCAGGACAGAGGGATGGGGAGGGGGGAGGAGGAGAAGCAGGAAGGGGCTGGAGAAAGACAGGGAGGGGGATGCACAGATGGAGAGACAAAAAGAAAGACAGGGAACAGAACAAAGGGAGTGAGAAATAAAGCAAAGTGGGGATCCAAATGAAGAGACTGGAAAGGGGAGACATGCAGCAATGAGCTGGAGAAAGAGGAAAAGAGGGCTGAGCAGCAGGAAAGAGGAAGAGAAGACAATGAAAAGGCAGAGCCAGCTGGACAGGGGTGATATAGTGAGAAGGGATGGCACTGGGAACAGCGATGGGAGACAGAAAGAAAACCAGGACAGAAAGACATCAAAAGGAAGAGGGGCAGTAATCTGGACAGAGCTGGAGAAAGAAGCAGCCGGGAAAGGGAAGACAGGCAGAAAGACAGAAGGGGAGCAGGAGAGAGAAAGAACAACAAGGGTTGGGGGCAGGACAGAGATTGGGGAAAAAATCCTGGGGCGGGCAGCAAGATGGAGAGGGAGTAAAAAAGAAGAGGGGCAGGAATAGGTGCAGGGAGCAGGACAGAGGGATACAGTGAGAAATGATGGGGCAGGGAGCAGGACACAGCAACAGAGCAGAATGGTGACAAAGAGAAACCAGGGATGATGAGAAGCACAGAGCAGCGGAGACAGAGAGGGAGATACGAGAAACCCTGCACAGAGGTGGAGACGGGTGGAGGAAACGGTGAGGAAGAAGCAGAGAGGGGCAGAGAGAGAAGAGATGAAGAGGGAGAAGGACACGGTAGGAAAGAGGAGGGAGCAGGGAGGGAGGGAGGGGAGCACAAAACAGGATGAAACGAGCCCAAGGGCCCAGCACTCACCACAGTTCCTGCTCTCTGCACTGCCAGGCAAGCTGTGCAGTTCAGGCACTTCTGTCTGCCTGTCTTTCCCTCCCCTCCTATTCTGTAGCTCCAGCCGTTTGTCCATCCCGCACCTAAGAGAACACATGGGTGTCTGACAGCTCTCACAGCACGAGGCTCCCCAGACGCACCCCACACACACACACACTATACGGCCGGACAGTGATTTTCCCCACTTACACAGACCCTGCGGTGCACGTTTGTGATCTGCTCTGCTGAGGCTGCTCACAGGGACTCTTCCTCACCCAGAGGGGCAGCTGTCTCTGGTGCAGCTGCAGCAGCAGCTGTGGGGATCCCCTGCACTTCACCCTCCAGCTGCTTCCCCTTCTCCTGCTCTCTCCAGCTCCAGCCCCAGCAGCTCCTCTCCAGCAAGTGCCCCCTGCCCCCTCCCCCGCCCAGGAGAACAAGGCCAGAGCAGCCCACACACACCTGGGCCAGAGGCAGCAAGACATCTCCAGGGCCCCAGAGGGAGGAAAAAGGGCCCCAGGGCTGGGCCGGGCGCTGCTCGGCCTCGGGCAGCTCCACGGGCGCCATGGCAAAGCTCACGCTGGCCGCCTGCAGAGCAACCGCCTGCTCAGCCTGGGCTGCGCCACCATTGGTCGGGAGGGCTGTCAGTCTCCTCCCCTAAGCTGATTGGCTGCCTGGGCAGTGATTCTGTCCTGCTTTGGGGCTCGCCCTGCCCTGAGGTGATACTCTCTCTGATTGGCGGCCTGAGGGGTTACTCCCCCCACAGTGTCCGCCTTCCCTGACCCGCTCTTTTCTCTGATTGGCTGTCTGGGATTTCCCACTGGCTCCCCCCACCAAATGATTGGTCAGGTTATTTGTCAATCATCCCTCTGCTGCACTCCCACCAGGTGTGATTGGTGCAGCCAGCACAGCCCGCCCCTGAGCGCTGCCCAGTTTGTCCAACTGTCGCCAACTCTCCTGCAGGTCTCAAAGCTCGATTGGCTGCTTACGTTTCAATCACATGACTTGCCCCGCCTCCTCAAATGTGATTGGCTGCATTTCGTCCCCTGGCTGTCCACAGACTTCCGGGCGGTTGTTGCCAGGCAGCGAGCTCCACCTGAAAATGAAGCTGCGGGCCCTGACCAAAGGCCGTGGGTGATGAAAGACGCATTGGGACCCTAAACATGAGGATTTGGCCCCAAGAGGGAGGCTCTGGGCGCTCAGAAGGACGGGCAGATGCCACAGATGGCGCTTTGGGCCCTGCACACGAGGGGACCCTCTTGGCTCCCACCCGAGCTGGGTTTGGTGCCCGTGACCCCACGTTCCAGCTCTGCTGTGCTTTCTGACCTCATGGGCCCTCTTGTCCTGCCAAACTTCTGCTGCCAAAGCCTGCTGTGGGAAACAATCCCCTTGCCAAGAGAACAGCCCCGGGCAGGATCTCTCAGCAAAGCGTATTTTATAAACGATTTGGCAAGACCAGGTGTTCTACCCAAAGACAGCACAGGGAATGGGACAAAAAGCCCCCGCTTACACATCCACCAACCCCAGCTGCACATTCCCTGCCCTGCTCCCCAGCGCTTGGCACTGCAGGGGTTACAGACTCCCCAGGGCTGGCCTCAGTTTACCTGTCTCATTCATCTAATTAACAACCCTCTCACCTTATTGATTTATTTGAAATATGGATTCCTGGCTCTTTGGTTGCCCTTCCCCCTCGATTATCTTTTTAAACACAGTGATCAGTTTGGACTGTGAGCACCTTGGTGCCACCCTCGCCACCCTTGGCCACCGCCACCACCACCCCAGTGACCCCCACGGCTCCACCAACGAACTGGAATGATGGCACGGGGCGTGCGTGAGTCTCTGGGGTCCCTGTGGCCAGCTGTGTGTCCCACGGGTGTGTGTCTGTGCTGGGGCACGTATCCCATGGCTGGCATGGCCAGGACAAGCACGTCTGCAGGATGGAGCTGCCCCAGCCTCCCTGCTCCTGTGCTGGCTCTGACTCGTGCCCATGACCCAGCCCGTCTGCACATCCCAGCAGTCTCTGTGACCCTGGCCATCCATGTCCCAGCCTATCTCTATGTCCCAGCCCACCCCCGTGTCCCAGTCCATCTCCATGTCTCAGCAGCCTCTGCGTCCCCAGCTGTCCTGGTTTTGGTAAAAACAAGTTTCTCTTTTAGTGAATTTTGCCTGTCAGCCAAAGCCTTCATGTCAGCTGCATTTTCCTGGAGAACCAGACACATGTTTTGGCAAACCCAGCAATGGAATGGAAACTTATTGATAAGCACGGGTGGACATCTCGCGAGAGGGGCAACGAGAAACCGGTGAGCAACTGTGTATAACATTCCGTTCACGTGAATACTTCATATAAAAGCGGGAGATCACGAGGATCTCGTCCCTTTTTCCCTTCCCTTTTGCCTTTTTCCTTCCCTTCTGCTCATGGCCGACATCAGGAGAGGACCTTGCTGGTCGTCCTGCGAACGGAGGCCAGTGAGAGACTGAATCCAGCTCCGGTTGGCTGCAGAGTCTGATCCAGGACTTTGGGTGCTGGCTCTGCAGTTGCTCAGACTTACAAGATGGGTTTTGTATATTTGTATTATTTTCTCTGTTCTCATCAGTAGCATCAGTAAAACATCTTGAACTTTTCCAGCTCTCTCCCCTCTGTGCTTCTTCCCCTCCCGATCGCCTGTGCTGAGTGGGAAGGGGGGAGAGGGAGGGGCAAAAGGGGGAAGTGGGGGGCAGAGGAGGTTGACAACACATCTGCCAGGGTTTGATTGTCACCCCGCAATCCTAACCCTCGACAGGGACAAAGGGGGACCCAGGATGTCACAATGGGCCCTGGGGACACCGGGGGGGTCCTGGGATGTCACAATGGCCCCTGGGGACAACGGGGGGTCCTGGGATGTCACAATGAGCCCCAGTGACAAAGGGGTTCACCATGGTGCCACAATGGGCCCTGGGGACAAAGGGGGTCCCCATGGTACAACAATGGGCCCTGGGGACAAACGAGGTCCCAAGGATGTCACAATAGGCCCTGGAGACAAAGAGAGGGTCCCCTGAATGTCACAATGGGCTCTGGGGACAAGGGGGGTCCCCAGGATGTCACAATGGCCCCTGGGGACAAAGGGGGTCCCCAGGATGTAACAATGGGCCCTGGGCACAAACGGGATCCCCAGGATGTCACAATGGGCCCTGGGGACAAAGGGGGGTCCCCATGATGTCACAATCGGCCCTGGAGACAAAGAGAGGGTCCCCTGAATGTCACAATGGGCTCTGGGGACAAGGGGTGTCCCACCCTGTCACAATGGTCCCTGGGGACAAAGGGGTCCCCAGGATGTCACAATGGGGTCTGGAGACAAGGGGGGTCCTGGGATGTCACAATGGGCCCTGGGGACAAAGGGGGCTGGCCAGGATGTCACAATGGCCCCTGGGGACAAAGGGGGTCCCCAGGATGTCACAATGCGCCCTGGGGAAAATGGGGGGTCCTGGGACGTCACAATGGGCCCTGGGGACAAAGGGGGTCACCATGGTACCACAATGGGCCCTAGGGACAAACAGGGTCTCCAGGATGTCACAATGGGCCCTGGGGACAAAGGGGGCTCCCCAGGATGTCACAATGGGCTCTGAGGACAAGAGGGGTCCCAAGGATGTCACAATTGGCACTGGAGAAAAAGGGGAGGGTCCCCACGGTGCCACGACGAGCCCTGGGGACAAGGGGGTTCCCAGGATGTCACAATGGGCCCTGGGGACAATGGGGGGTCCTGGGATGTCACAATGGGCCTGGGGACAAAGGGAGTCCCCAGGATGTCACAATGGGCCCTGGGGACAAAGGGGGTTCCCCTGAACGTCACAATGGGCCCTGGAGACAAAGGGGGGTCCCCAGGATGTCACAATGGGCGCTGGAGAAAAAGGGGGGGTCCCCACGGTGTCACAATGAGCCCTGGGGACAATGGGGGATTCTGGGATGTCACAATAGGCCCTGGGGACAAAGGGGGTCCCCAGGATGTCACAATGGGTCCTGGGGACAACGGGGGTCCCCACAGTGTCAGAATGGGGCCGGGGGATAAAGGGGGACCGCAGGATGTGCATAATGGGGCCTGGGGACAATGGGGGGTCGTGGGATGTCACAATGGGCCTTGGGGAAAAAGAGGGGGTCCCCAGGATTTCACAATGTGCCCGGGGAACAACAGGGGGTCCTGGGACGTCACAATGGGCCCTGGAGAAAAGGGGGGTCCCCAGGATGTCACAATAGGCCCTGGGGACAAAGAGGAGTCCCCTGAATGTCATAATGGGCCCTGAGGACAAGGAGGGTCTCCACGGTGTCACAATGGGCCCTGGGGACAAAGGGAGTCCCCAGGATATCACAATGGGCCCTGGGGACAAAGGGGGTCCCCATGGTGTCAGAATGGGCCCTGGGGACAATGGGGGGTCCTGGGATGTCACAACAGGCCCTGGGGATAAAGGAGGTCCCCATGATTTCACAATGGGCCCAGGGGACAATGGGGCATCCTGGGACGTCACAATGGGCCCTGGGGACAAAGGGGGTCCCCATGGTGTCACAATGGCCCTGGGGATAAAGGGGGACCCCAGGATGTGTATAATGGGGCCTGGGAACAATGGGGGGTCCTGGGAAGTCACAATGGGCTCTGGGGACAATAGGGGGTCCTGGGACATCACAATGGGCCCTGGAGAAAAGGGGGGGTCCTGGGATGTCACAATAGGCCCTGGGGACAAAGGGGGTCTTCAGGATGTCACAATGGGCCCGGGGGACAAAGGGGGTCCCCAGGATGTCACAAGAGGCCCTGGGGACAAAGAGGGGTCCACAGGATGTGCACAATGGGCCCTGCGGACAAAGGGGGCTCCCCAGGATATCACAATGGGCTCTGGTGACATAGGGGTCCCCAAGATGTCACAACGGGTCCTGGGGACAAGGGGGTCCCCAGGATGTAACAATGTGCCCTTGGGACAATGGGGGCTCCTGCGATGTCACAATGGGCCCTGGGGACAAAGGGAGGCCCCAGGAAGTCACAATGGACCCTGGGGACAACGAAGCATCCTGGGACGCCACAATGGGCCCGGGGAAAAAGGGGGGTCCCCAGGTTGTTCACAATGGGCCCTGGGGACAATGGGGGTCCTGGGATGTCACAATGAACCCTAGGGACAAAGGGGGTCCCCAGGATGTCACAGTGGGCCCTGGGGATAAAGGGGACTCCCCAGGATGTCACAATAGGCCCTATGGACAAAGGGGGTCCCCAGGATGTCACAATTGGCCCTGGGGACAAAGGGGGTCCCCAGGATGTCACAATGGGCCCTGGGTACAAGGGGGGTCCCACCCTGTCACAATGAGCACTGGGGACAAAGGGGGTCCCCAGGATGTCACAATGGGCACTGGAGACAAAGGGGGGGTCTCCACGGTGCCACAATGGGCCCTGGGGACAAGAGGGTCCCCACGGTTTCACAATGGGCCCTGGGGACAAGGGGGATCCCCGCCCTGTCACAATGGGCCCTGGGGACAACGGGGATCCCCAGGATGTCACAATGGACCCTGGGGACTGCGGGGGGTACTAGGATGTCACAATGGGTCTTGGGGACAAAGGGGGTACCCAGGATGTCACAATGGGCCCTGGGGACAATGGGGGGTCCCTTGAAGGTCACAATGGGCCCATGGGACAAAGAGGGTGCCCACGGTGTCACAGTGGGCCCTGGCGACAAAGGGGGATCCCCAGGATGTCACAATGGGCCCTGGGGACAAAGTAAAATCCTGGAATGTCACAATGGTCCCCAGTGACAAAGGCGCTCCCCATGGTGCCACAATGGGCCCTGGGGACAAAGTGGGTCCCCAGGATTTCACAATGAGCACTGGGGACAAAGGGGGGTCCCATGATGTCACAATGGGCCCTGGGGACAAGGGGGGGTTCCCATGGAGTCACAATGGGTCCTGGGGACAACGAGGCGTCCTGGGACGTCACAATGGGACTTGGGGACAAAGGGGGTCTTCCACAGTCTCACAATGGGCCCTAGAGACAAGGGGAGATCCCCAGGATGACACAATAGGCCCTGGGGACAAAGAGGAGTCCCCCTGAATGTCACAATGGGCCCTGGGGACAAGGGGGGTCCCTATGGTATCACAATAAGCCCTGGGGACAAAGTGGGGTCCTGGGATGTCACAACTGGCCCCAGTGACAAAGGGTGTCCCCATGGTGCCACAATGGGCTCTGGGGACAAAGAGGGTCCCCAGGATGTCACAATGGGCTTTGGGGACAAGGCGGGGTCCCCAGGATGTCACAATGGGGTCTTGGGACAAAGGGGGTCCCCAGGATGTCACAATGGTCCCTGGGGACAATGGGGGGTCCTGGGACGTCACAATGGGCCCTGGGGACAAAGGGGGTCCCAGGGTGTCACAATAAGCCATGAGGACAAGGGGGGTCCCCAGGATGTCACAATGGGTACTGGGGACAAAGGGGGTACCCATGGTGTCACAATGGGCCCTGGGGACAACGGGGGGTCCTGGGATGTCAGAATGGGCCCTGGGGACAACGCGGGGTCCTGGGATGTCACAATGGGCCACGGGGACAAAGGCGATCCCCATGGTGTCACAATGGGCCCTGAGGACAAGGGGGTCCCCAGGATGTCACAATGGGCTCATGGGATAAAGGGGGTACCCACGGTGTCACTATAGGCCCTGGGGACAACGGGGGGTCCCCACGGTGCCACGATGGGTCGTGTGGACAAGGGGGTCCCCAGGATGTTCACAACGGGCCCTGAGGACAAAGGGGGTCCCCACGGTGTCACAATGGTCCCTGGGGACAACTTGGGGTCCTGGGAGGTCACAATGGGCCCTGGGGACAAAGGCGGTCCCCAGGATGTCACAATAAGCCCTGGGGACAAGGGGGGTCCCCAGGATGTCACAATGGGCACTGGGGACAAAGGGGGTACCCACGGTGTCACTATAGGCCCTGGGGACAACGGGGGGTCCCCACGGTGCCACGATGGGCCCTGGGGACAAGGGGGTCCCCAGGATGTTCACAATGGGCCCTGGGGACAAAGAGGGTCCCCAGGATGTCACAATCGGCCCTGGGCACAAAGGGGGGTGCACATGGTGTCAAAATGGGCCCTGGGGACAAAGGGCGTCCCCAGGATGTCACAGTGGGCCCTGGGGACAAAGTGGTCCCCATGGTATCAGAATGGGCCCTGGGGACAAAGAGGGGTGCCCTGAATGTCACAATGGGCCCTGAGGACAAAGGGGGGTCCCCAGGATGTCGCAATGGGCCTTGGGGACAATGGGGGGTCCTAGGATGTCACAATGCGCCCGAGTGACAAATGGGGTCTCCATGGTGTCACAATGGGCCCTGAAGACAAAGGGGGTCCCCTGAATGTCACAATGGGCCCTGAGGACAATGGGGGTTCCTGGAACGTCACAATGGGCCCTGGGGAGAAAGGGAGGTCCCCAGGATGTCACAATGGGCCCTGGAGACAATTGGGGGTTTTGGGATGTCAAGATGGGCTCTGACGACAAGGGGAGGTGCCCATGGTGTCACAATGGGTCCTCAGTGACAAGGGGGGTCCCTATAGTGTCACAATGGGCTCTGCAGACAATGGGGGGTCCTGGGATGTCACAATGGGCACCAGTGACAAAGGGGGTCCTCATGGTGCCACAATGGGCCCTGGGGAGTAAGTGGGGTCCTGGGATGTCACAATGGGTCCTGGGGACAAAGGGTGATCCTTTGATGTCACAAGGGGCCCTGGAGGCAAGAGGGTCCCCAGGATGTTACAATGGGCCCTGGGCACAAAGGGGGGTCCCCATAGTGTCACAATGGGTCCCCAGTGACAAGGGGGTCCCCACGGTGCCACGATGGGCCCTGGGGACAAGAGGGGGTCCCCATGGTGTCACAATGGACCCTGGGGTCAAAGGGGGTTCCCAGGACATCACAATGGGCTCTGGGGACAATGGGGATCCTGGGACATCACAATGAGCCCTGGGGACAAGGGGGGGTCCTGGGACGTCACAATGGGTCCTGGGGACAAAGCGGTTCCCCAGGATGTCACAATGGGCCCCGGGGACAAAGCAGGGTCCTGGGACGTCACAATGGGCCCTGGAGACAAAGGGATTCCCCAGGATGTCACAATGGGCCCTGGGGACAAAGGGGGTCCCCACAGTGTCACAATGGTCCCTGGGGACAAAGGAGATCCCCACAGTGTCACAATGGGCCCAGGGGACAATGGGGGGTCCTGGGACGTTATAATGGGCCCTCGGGAAAAAGGGGGTCCACATGGTGCCACAATGGGCCCTGGGGACAACGGGGGTCCACATGGATGCCACAATGGACACTGGGGACAAGGGGGTCCCCAGGATGGCACAATGGGCCCTGGGGACAACGGTGGCTCCTGATGTCACAATGGGCCCTGGGGACACAGGTGGTCCCCAGGATGTCACAATGGGCCCTGGGGACAAAGTGGGGTCCTAAGATGTCACAATGGGCACTGGGGACAAAGGGGGTCCCCATGGTGCCACAATGGGCCTTGGGGACAATGGGGTCTCCCCAGGATGTCACAATGGGCCTTGGGGACAAAGGGGTGTCCCCTGAATGTGCATAATGGGCCCTGGGGACAAAGGGTGGTCGCCGGGATGTCTCAGTGGGCCCTGGGGACAATGGGCTGTCCTGGGATGTCACAATGGGCCCCAGTGACAAATGGGGTCTCCACGGTGTCACAATGGGCCCTGGGGACAAAGTAAGGTCCTCGGCTGTCACAATGAGCCCTGAGGACAAGGGGGGTCCCCAGAATTTCACAATGAGCACTGGGGACAAAGTGGGGTCCTGGGATGTCAAAATGGGCCCTGGGGACAAAGGGGGTCCCTTAATTGTCACAATGGGCCCTGGGGACAAGGGGGGTCCCCACGGTGTCACAATGGGCCCTGGGGACAAAGTGGGGTCCTGGAATGTCACAATGGGCCCAGAGGACAAAGGGGGTCCCCATGGTGCCACAGTGGGCCCTGGGGACAAAGGGGGTCCTGAGACGTCACAATGGGCCCTGGGGAAAAGGCGGGGTCCCCACGGTGTCACAATGGGCCCTGGGGACAATGGGGGGTCCTGGGATGTCACAATGGGCCCCAGTGACAAAGGGGGTCCCCATGGTGCGACAACGAGCTCTGGGGATAAAGGGGGTCTCCAGGATGTCACAATGGGCCCTGGGGACAAAGGAAGTCCCCAGAATGCCACAATGGGTCCTGGAAAGAAGTGGGGTCCCCACGGTGTCACAATGGGCCTTGGGGACAAAGGGGGGTCCCCAGGATGTCACAATGGGCCCCGGGGACAAAGGGGTCCCCAGGATGTCACAATGGGTACTGGGGACAAAGGCGGGGTCCCCATGGTGTCACAATGGACCCAAGTGACAGGACGAGTCCCCACGGTACCACTATGGGCCCTGGAGACCAGGGGGTTCCCCGGATTTCACAATGGGCCCTGGGGACAAGGGGGGTCCCCAGGATGTCACAATGGGCACTGGGGACAACGAGGGGTCCTGGGACGTCACAATGAGCCCTGGGGAGAAAGGGGGGTCCCCACCCTGTCAGAAGGGACCCTGGGGACAAGGTGGGGTCCTGGGATGTCACAATGGGCCCTGGGGACAAAGGGGGTGTCCATGGTGCCACAATGGGCCCTGGGGACAAAGGGGGTGTCCATGGTGCCACAATGGGCCCTGGGGACTAGGGGGGGGGGGGTCCCCTCGGTGCCACAATGGGCCCTGGGGACAAAGGGGGTCCCCAGAATGTCACAATGGGCCCTGGGGACATTTGGGGTCCCCAGAATGTCACAATGGGCCCTGGGGACAATGGGGGATCCTGAGACGTCACAATGGGCCCTGGGGACAAAGTGGGTCCCCATGGTGTCACAACACCCTGGGGACAATGCAGGGTCCCCAGGATGTCACAATGGCCCCTGGGGACATGAGGGGTCCCCACGGTTTCACGATCTTAACCCTTGACACCCCCAACTACTGGGTCCTTAGGGTTACTCCCGGGTCCCTCCTGAACTGAATCCCCGCCCGAACTCCTGGGTCTGATAGAGGGCACGAACATTTTAAGGGTTAACAAAACATAATTGGGTGCCCACTAACGAGCCAACACTTTAGGGCTGAGCCACACGAGCCCTTAGTTCAGAGCTTTAGGTGAACTCATGGTAAGGAAACCAGAACCCAGCAGTGCCAGGATCAGGAGTTTTACGGCACCAGCTGTGAACTCGAGGGGACGAGAGAACCGAGATTTACAGCAAAAAGGGGGTGCCAGGCTGGGTTCAACCGACCTGGAGCTTGGGTCCCAGTCCATTCAACACAAGGAGCCAAACCTGAGGAAGCTGAAGGAGCCTTCATCCAAAGAGCCCTCCTCCAGAGCACCAGGTGGCGCCGCGCAGGCGAACAGGGGGCGTCCAGGCGGAGACTACGGCAGTGATGAGCGGGAAAGGTTCTGGATGTGTGCGGGCGCTCCGGGGTCGTTGGGACACGAGCACCTCGCTGTATTTAAACGCAGCTCCTGCCGCTCGGAGCGGCGCACGAGGGGTGGAACCATCGCTCCCCTTGCGCCCGACGGCGAAACGAACGCAGCTGCTCTGGAGCCCTGCGGGGTGTGGAGGTTCATGGCTCCGGAGGCTGTAAAGTTGTTTCTGCGCCTCCGTTCCCCTCATGGCCCCCCCATTCCCTTCACACCGACCCTCAATCCACCCCCCACCCGACCCCCAGCTCCCCCCAAACCCCGACCCCCAGCTCCCCCCCACCGACCCCCAAATGCCCCCCCGACCCCCAATTCCTCCCCAGACTGACCCCCAATGCCCCCTCACACCGACCCCCAAGGCCGCCCCCGCACACCAACCCCCCAGTTCCCCCCTCAAACACCGACCCCCAATCCCCCCCTGGACCCTAATTCCCCCTCGCACCGACCCCCAACGCCCCCCACACCAACCCCTAATGCCCCTCACATCGACCCCCAAATCCTCCCCACACTGACCCCTCAAATCCTCCCCAGACCAACCCCCAACTTCCCCCCCACACCGACCCCCAATTCCCCCTCACACCGACCCCCAATGTCCCCCCCCCCACACCAGACCCCAATTCCCCCCCACACCGACCCCCAATTCCCCCCACACTGATCCCCAATGCCCCCCCCCACACCAACCCCCAATTCCTCCCCAGACTGACCCCCAATGCCCCCTCACACCGACCCCCAAGGCCCCCCCTGCACTGACCCCCCCACACCGACCCCCCAATTCCCCCCTCAAACACCGACCCCCAGTGCCCCCCCACTGGACCCTAATTCCCCCTCGCACCGACCCCCAATGCCCCCCCACACACTGACCCCCAGTTCCTGCCCCCCACACCAACCCCTAATGCCCCTCACATCGACCCCCAAATCCTCCCCACACTGACCCCTCAAATCCTCCCCAGACCAACCCCCAACTTCCCCCACACCGACCCCCCAAGCCCCCCCCACCGATCCTCAATTCCTCCCCACACCGACCCCCAATGTCCCGCTCACACCGACCCTCAGTTCCTCCCCCACACCGCCCCCCAATTCCCCCCTCACACCGACCCCAAATCCCCACCACCACACTGCCCCCCAAATCCCCCCCTCACACCGACCCCCAATGCCCCTGACGCCGACCCCAATTCCTCCCCCCACACCGACCCCCAATGCCCCTCACGCCGACCCCCAGTTCCCCTCACAACCTCCACCAAAACGGCGGCGCCTCCCTCTCCTCCCTCCCGCCTTTTCCCGCCACACACTCCCGGACGTGACGCCGGCGAGGGGGCGTGGCCGGCGGCGAGGGGGCGTGGCCGCGGCGCCGGCGGGCGGGAAGCGCCGGGGCGGGAAACACCGGGTGAGGAGATCGCGTCCCCTCGGGTCCCTCGTGTCTCTTCATGTCCCATCGCGTCTCTTCATGTCCCATCGCGTCCCCTCGGGTCCCTCGTGTCCCTTCATGTCCCATCGCGTCCCCTCGGGTCCCTCGTGTCCCTTCATGTCCCATCGTGTCCCCTCGCGTCCCTCGGGTCCCTTCATCGTCCCCTCGTGTCTCTCGGGTCCCCTCGTGTCCCCTCATCTCCTCAGCACCCCCGCTGGAGCCCGCCCGTCCCTCCCCTCCAGGAGAGACCCCGGGGCTGGGGCAGATCCGCCATCAATCCCCCCACAGACTTTTTCCCTCTTTCCTCCCCCTCTTCCCTCTTTTGCCCCCTTTTCCCCCTTTATCCCTCTTTCCTCCCTTTTTCCCTTTCCCCCCCTTTTTCCCTCTTTTTCCTCTTTCCCCCCCTTTCTCCTCTTTCCCCTCTTGCCCCCCTTTTCTCTCTTCCCCCTTTATCCCTCTTCCCCTCTTTTTCCCTCTTTCCCCTCTTTTCCCCCCTTTTTCCTCTTTCCCCTCTTTCCCTTTTTCCCTCTTTCCCCTCTTTTCCCCCCTTTATCCCTCTTTCCCCTCTTTTTCCCTTCCCCCCCTTTCACCCCCTTTTCCGTCTTTTCCCCCTTTTCCCTCTTTCCCCCCTTTTTCCATATTTTTCCTCTTTCCCCCTTTATCCCTGTTTCCCCCTTTTTCCCTCTTTCCCCCTTTTTTCCTTCTTCCCCTCTTTCCCCCCTTTTCCCTCTTTTTCCTCTTTCCCCCCTTTTCCCCCCTCTTCCCCTCTTCCCCCCTTTTCCCTCTTTCCTCCCTTTTTCCCTCTTCCCCTCTTTCCCCCCTTTTCCCTCTTTTTCCTCTTCCCCCCCTTTCCCTCTTTCCTCCCTTTTTCCCTCTTCCCCTCTTTCCCCCCTTTTCCCTCTTTTTCCTCTTCCCCCCCTTTCCCCCCCTTTTCCCTCTTTTTCCTCTTCCCCCCTTTCCCCCCCTTTTTCCCTCTTCCCCCTTTTCCCCCTTTTTTCCTTCTTTCCCTCCTTTTCCCTCTTCCCCTCTTTCCCCCCTTTCCCCCTCTTTTTCCTCTTTCCCCCTTTCCCCCCTCTTCCCCTTTTCCCCCCTTTTTCCCTCTTTCCCCCCTTTCCCCCTCTTCCCCTCTTTCCTCCCTTTTTCCCCCTTTTCCCTCTTTCCCCCTTTTCCCTTTTCCCCCTTTTCCCTCTTCCCCGTTTCCCTCTCCCGTTTTCCCGTCCCTCCTCCCATTCCCATGCAGCCCAACCCCTTCCCCCCTTTTCCCCAGAGCAGTTTTCATACAGATCCCCCCTTTCCCCCCAGCCCCGAACCCCCGGGGGTTTCTCAGCATCAGCAGCCACTTCACTCCCCCCAATTTAACTCTTTGTGTCCCTTTTCCAGGCTCTTTGGGAGCCCGGGTGTCCTGGGGCCGCTCTGGTTTTTGCTCCGGGGTGTTTGGAGCCCGGTGACCATGGACCTGTTTCCCTTGGGCGACGAGCTGCGTGGCTTTGCCCAGAGCCCCGGGCTGCTCTGCGGGGAAGCGCTGGAGCCCGACCTGGAGCCCAGTCTGAGCCTGGAGCCCGACCTGGAGCCCAACCTGAGCCTGGAGCCCGACCTGAGCCTGGAGCCCAACCTGGAGCCCAACCTGAACCTGGAGCCCATCCTGAGCCTTGAGCCTGACCTGGAGCCCAACCTGAGCCTGGAGCCCAACCTAGAGCCCAACCTGAGCCTGGAGCCCAATCTGAGCCTTGAGCCCAACCTGGAGCCCAACCTGAGCCTGGTTACTAATGATCAGTATTTACCAATGATGGTCATAATTTATTAATAGTGATCAGTATTTATTAATAACAACCAGTATTTATTAATGATGGTTAGTATTTATTAATGACAATTAGTATTTATTAATAACCACCAGTATTTATTAATAACGGCCAGTATTTATTAATGGCGGTCAGTATTTCTTAATGACAATCAGTATTGATTAATGATGGTATTTATTAAGGATGATTATTATTTATTAATGATGATCAGTATTTGTTAATGGTGATCGGCATTTATTAATAATGGTTAGTATTTATTAATGACGGTCAGTATTTATTAATGACCGTCACTATTAATGATGATCAGTATTGATTAATGATGGCGAGTATTTATTAATGATGATCAGTATTTATTAATAACAGTCAGTATTTATTAATGACAATCAGTATCGATTAATGATTGTGAGTATTTATTAATGATGATCAGTATTTATTAATGATGGTCAGTATTTATTAATAACGATCAGTATTTATTAGTGACGGTCACTATTTATTAATGACAATCAGTAATTATTAATGAGGGTCAGTATTTATTAATCCTTGCTATTTAACCCTTTTGGGTTGAAACCTTTGAGACCGAACGCCGATTGATTCCACCGGGCAAGCTCCACCTGCCTGGAGCTTCAGTGCCGACTACGCCATCTGTTCTAAAAGCGCCGCGGCTTTATCATGTTGATTTTTTTACCTATTTATCCTGATTTTTGTCACTTCAGCCACTTGGCGGCTGCTCCGGTTGAGGATGGCGGCGTCTCCATGTGCCGGAACCACGGGTGGTCGGTGGACGCCGAGAGGGGGCAGGTAACAGGCACCCGTGGGTGCTGCTCATTGAGCGGGGATCTGAGCGAAGGCGGCGAGGGGGTTGGCGGTGCCGTCGAAGCCCTTTGCGGGGGTCGTTACCAAATTGTGCGTAACTGGATGATTTGTGAAAGTCGCTGCCGATTGAGTGGAGATGACGGGGTGAGAAAACGAGAAACAGGGAATCGCTGCGGTGTAAAGATTCGCGTTGCGCGCTCCCGCCCAGTTCGGGTCGTGTTTAGCGTAGCGGGTTTTATTATCCTCGTTATATAATGGAGAAATAATTGGGAAGAGCAGTTTGCAAAGCGCTTTGATATCCTCCAGCGCCACCGACGCTCCCAGTTCCGTTTGTGCTCAGGTGCGCGACGCGGGCGATGCAAACACCGCGAAACCATCGTTGGGAGATGGAAACGGCGCCTCCGAACCCCCGACGCTGTCCGAAAACCCCCCTGGTGATCCCGGTGTTGGTTCCAGTGACAAGAAACAAGGTGGGTGAGGAGTACTTGGATGGTTGTGCGATGATTCGGCAACCGGCGGTGCCGGAGTCGCTTCCCAGAGCACCCGTGTGTGTGTCCCTGGCTGAACCAAGGGTGCTACGTGCCCCAGAACCCCCCAAATTACACCCAAATAACACCCAAATACACCCGGGAGTAACCCTAAGGACCCAGTAGTTGGGGGGTGTCAAGGGTTAAGATCGTAAAACTGTGGGGACCCCTAATGTCCCCAGGGGCCATTGTGACATCCTGGGGACCCTGCATTGTCCCCAGGGCCATTGTGACACCATGGGGACCCACTTTGTCCCCAGGGCCCATTGTGACGTCTCAGGATCCCCCATTGTCCCCAGGGCCCATTATGACATTCTGGGGACCCCAAATGTCCCCAGGGCCCATTGTGACATTCTGGGGACCCCCTTTGTCCCCAGGGCCCATTGTGACATCCCAGAACCCCAATTTGTCCTCAGGGCCCATTGTGACATCCTGGGGACCCCCTTGTCCCCAGGGCCCATCGTGGCACCGAGGGGACCCCCCCCCACCCCCCCCAGTCCCCAGGGCCCATTGTGGCACCATGGACACCCCCTTTGTCCCCAGGGCCCATTGTGACATCCCAGGACCCCACCTTCTCCCCAGGGTCCCTTCTGACAGGGTGGGGACCCCCCTTTCTCCCCAGGGCTCATTGTGACGTCCCAGGACCCCTCGTTGTCCCCAGTGCCCATTGTGACATCCTGGGGACCCCCCTTGTCCCCAGGGCCCATTGTGAAATCCGGGGAACCCCCTGGTCTCCAGGGCCCATGGTGGTACCGTGGGGACTCGTCCTGTCACTTGGGTCCATTGTGACACCATGGGGACCCCGCCTTTGTCCCCAGTACCCATTGTGACATCCTGGGGACCCCTTTGTCCCCGGGGCCCATTGTGACATCCTGGGGACCCCCCTTTGTCCCCAAGGCCCATTGTGACACCGTGGGGACCCCACTTCTTTCCAGGACCCATTGTGGCATTCTGGGGACTTCCTTTGTCCCCAGGGCCCATTGTGACATCCTGGAGACCCCCTTTATCCCCAGAGCTCGTTGTCGCACCATGGGGACCCCCTTTGTCACTGGGGCCCATTGTGACATCCCAGGACCCCCCATTGTCCCCAGGGCCCATTGTGACACCGTGGGGACCCCGCCTTTTCCCCAGGGCCCATTGTGACGTCTCAGGACCCCCTTTGTCCCCAGGGCCCACTGTGGCACCATGGGGACCCCCTTTGTCCTCTGGGCCCATTGTGACATTCCAGGACCCCACTTTGTCCCCAGGGCCCATTGTGACACCGTGGGGACCCCCCTTGTCCCCAGGGCCCATTGTGACAATTAAGGGACCCCCTTTGTCCCCAGGGCCCATTTTGACATCCCAGGACCCCACTTTGTCCCCAGTGCTCATTGTGAAATTCTGGGGACCCCCCTTGTCCTCAGGGCTCATTGTGACAGCCGAGGACCTTACTTTGTCCCCAGGGCCCATTGTGACATCCCAGGACCCCCCACTGTCTCCAGTGCCCATTGTGACATCATGGGGACCACCCTTTTTCCCCAGGGCTCATTGTGACGTCCCAGGACCCCTCGTTGTCCCCAGGCCCCATCGTGACATCCTGGGGACGCCCCTTGTCTCCAGGGCCCATAGTGGCACTGTGGGGACTCATCACTTGGGCCCATTGTGACATCCTGGAGACCCCCCTTTATCCCCAGGGCCCATTGTGACACCGTGGAGACCCCATTTGTCACTGGGGCCCATTGTGACATCCCAGGACACCCCATTGTCCCCAGGGCCCACTGAGACATCCCGGCGACCACCCTTTGTCCCCAGGGCCCATTATGCACATTCAGGGGACACCCCTTTGTCCCCAAGGCCCATTGTGACATCCTGGGGAGACCCCATTGTTCCCAAGGCCCATTGTGGCACCATGGGGACCCCCTTTGTCCCCAGTGCCCATTGTGACATCTTAGGACCCCACTTTGTCCCCAGGGCCCATTGTGACATCCCAGGAGCCACCGTTGTCCCCAGTGTCCATTGTGGCATCCTGGGACCCCCGTTGTCCCCAGGGCCCATTGTGGCACCATGTGGACCCCCTTTTTCCCGAGGGCCCATTATAACGTCCCAGGACCCCCCATTGTCCCCAGGGACCATTGTGACACTGTGGGGACCCCCTTTGTCCCCAGGGCCCATTGTGACATCCTGGGGAATCCCTTTGTCTCCAGGGCCCATTGTGACGTCCCAGGACCCTGCTTTGTCCCTGGGGCACATTGTGACATCCTGGGGAACCGCTTTGTCCCCAGGACCCATTGTGACGTCCCAGGACCCCCCCTTGTCCCCAGGGCTCATTGTGATGTCCCAGGATCCCCATTGTCCCCAGAGCCCATTGTGATGTCCTGGGAACCCCCTTTGACCCCAGGGTCCATTGTGACACCATGGGGACCCCCTCTTGTCCCCAGGGCCCATCGTGGCACCGTGGGGACCCCCTTGTCACTGGGGACCCATTGTGACACTATGGGGACCCCCCCTTGTCCCCAGGGCCCATTGTGACATCCTGGGACCCCCCTTTGTCCCCAGTGCTCATTGTGAAATCCTTGGGACCCACTTTGTCCCCAGGGCCCATTGTGGCACCATGGGGAGCGCCTTTGTCACTGGGGACCATTGTGACATTCCAGGATTTTACTTTGTCCCCGGGGCCCATTGTGACATCCTGGGGATCCCCCTTTGTCGCCAGGGCCCACTGTGACACCGTGGGCACCCTCTTTGTCCCATGGGCCCATTGTGACCTTCAAGGGACCCCCCATTGTCCCCAGGGCCCATTGTGACATCCTGGGTACCCCCTTTGTCCCCAAGACCCATTGTGACATCCTAGTACCCCCCGCAGTCCCCAGGGCCCATTGTGACATCCTGGGGATCCCTTTGGCCCCAGGGCCCATTGTGACAGGGCGGGGATCCCCCTTGTCCCCAGGGCCCATTGTGAAACCGTGGGGACCCTCTTGTCCCCAGGGCCCATTGTGGCACCGTGGAGACCCCCCCTTTGTCTCCAGTGCCCATTGTGACATCCTGGGGACCCCCTTTGTCCCCAGTGCTCATTGTGACAGGGTGGGACCCCCCTTGTACCCAGGGCCCGTTGTGACATCCTGGGGACCCCCTTTGTCCCCAGGGCCTATTGTGACATCCTGGGGAGTCCCCTTTATCCCCAGGGCCCATTGTGACATCCTGGGGACCCCCTTTGTCCCTAGGGTTCATTGTGACATCCCAGGACCCCCATTGTCCCCAGGGCCCATTGTGAACAACCTGGGGACCCCCCTTTTTCCCCGGGCCCATTGTGGCGTCCCAGGATGCTTCGTTGTCCCCTGGGCCCATTGTGACATCCCGGGGACCCCTTTTGTCCCCAGGGTCCATTGTGACATCCTGGGGCCTCCCTTTGTCCCCAGGGCCCATTGTGACATCGCAGGAGCCCCCATTGTCCCAAGGGCACATTGTTACATCCTGGGGACCCCCTTGTCCCCAGGGCCCATCGTGGCACCGTGGGGACCCCCCCTTTGTCTCCAGTGCCCATTGTGACATCCTTGGGACCCCCCTTGTCCCCAGGACCCGTTGTGACATCTTGGGGACCCCTATGTCACCAGAGCCCATTGTGATATCCTGGGGAGCCCCCTTTGTCCCCAGGGCCCATTGTGCACATCCTGTGGACCCCTCTTTGTCCCCAGGGCCCATTGTGATATCCTGGGGAGCCCTCTTTTTCCCCAGGGCCTATTGTGACATCCCAGGACCCCCCATTGTCCCCAGGGCCCATTGTGACACCGTGGAGACCCTCCTTGTCCTCAGGGCCCATTATGACATTCAGGGGACTCCTCTTTGTCCCCAGGGCCTATTGTGACATCCTGGGGACCCCCCTTTTCTCCAGGGCCCATTGTGACGTCCCAGGACCCCCTGTTGTTCCCCGGGCCCATTGTGAAATCCTGGGGACCCCCTTTTTTTCCCCAAGGCCCCTTGTGACATCCCACGACCCCCCATTGTCCCCAGGCCCCATTATGCACATCCTGCGGTCCCCCTTTATCCCCCGTCCCCATTCTGACACTGTGGGGACCCCCGTTGTCCCCAGGGCCTATTGTGACATCCCAGACTCCCCCATTGTCCCCAGGGCTCATTGTGACACCGTGGGGACCCCCCCTTTTTCTCCAGTGCCCATTGTGACATCCTGGGGACCCCCCTTTGTCTCCAGGGCCCATTGTGACGTTCAGGGGAACCCCCTTTGTCCCCAGGGCCCATTGTGACATCCTGGGGACTCACTTTGTCCCCAGGGCCCATTGTGACATCCCAGGACCCCCCATTGTACCCAGGGCCCATTGTGACATCCTGGGAACCCCCTTGTCCCCAGGGCCCATCGTGGCACCGTGGGGACCCTCCCCTTTTGCTCCAGTGCCAATTGTGACATCCTTGGGACCCCTCTTGTCCTCAGAGCCCATTGTGACATCCTGGGGAGCCCCCTTTGTCCCCAGGGCCCATTGTGACATCCCAGGACCCCCCATTTTCCCCAGGGCGCATTGTGACATCCTGGGGACCCCCTTTGTCCCCAGGGGCCATTGTGACATACCAGGACCCACCCTTGTCCCCAGAGTCCATTGTGACATCCTGGGCAGCCCCCTTTGTCCCCAGGCCCATTGTGACATCCTGGGGACCCTGTTGTCTCAAGGGCCCATTGTGACACCGTGGGGACCCCCTTTGTCACTGGGGCCCATTGTGGCATACCAGGACTCCACTTTGTCCCCAGGGCCCATTGTGACACCGTGGGGACCCCTTTGTCCCCAGGGCCCATTGTGACATCCTGGGGACCCCTTTGTCCCCAGGCACCATTGTGACAGGGCGGGACACCCCTTGTCTCCAAGGCCCATTGTGACATCATGGGGATCCCATTTGTGCCCAGGGCCCATTGTTACATCCTGGGGACCCCCTTTGTCCCTAGGGTTCATTGTGACATCCCAGGACCCCCATTGTCCCCAGGGCCCATTGTGAACAACCTGGGGACCCCCCTTTTTCCCCGGGCCCATTGTGGCGTCCCAGGATGCTTCGTTGTCCCCTGGGCCCATTGTGACATCCCGGGGACCCCTTTTGTCCCCAGGGTCCATTGTGACATCCTGGGGCCTCCCTTTGTCCCCAGGGCCCATTGTGACATCGCAGGAGCCCCCATTGTCCCAAGGGCACATTGTTACATCCTGGGGACCCCCTTGTCCCCAGGGCCCATCGTGGCACCGTGGGGACCCCCCCTTTGTCTCCAGTGCCCATTGTGACATCCTTGGGACCCCCCTTGTCCCCAGGACCCGTTGTGACATCTTGGGGACCCCTATGTCACCAGAGCCCATTGTGATATCCTGGGGAGCCCCCTTTGTCCCCAGGGCCCATTGTGCACATCCTGTGGACCCCTCTTTGTCCCCAGGGCCCATTGTGATATCCTGGGGAGCCCTCTTTTTCCCCAGGGCCTATTGTGACATCCCAGGACCCCCCATTGTCCCCAGGGCCCATTGTGACACCGTGGAGACCCTCCTTGTCCTCAGGGCCCATTATGACATTCAGGGGACTCCTCTTTGTCCCCAGGGCCTATTGTGACATCCTGGGGACCCCCCTTTTCTCCAGGGCCCATTGTGACGTCCCAGGACCCCCTGTTGTTCCCCGGGCCCATTGTGAAATCCTGGGGACCCCCTTTTTTTCCCCAAGGCCCCTTGTGACATCCCACGACCCCCCATTGTCCCCAGGCCCCATTATGCACATCCTGCGGTCCCCCTTTATCCCCCGTCCCCATTCTGACACTGTGGGGACCCCCGTTGTCCCCAGGGCCTATTGTGACATCCCAGACTCCCCCATTGTCCCCAGGGCTCATTGTGACACCGTGGGGACCCCCCCTTTTTCTCCAGTGCCCATTGTGACATCCTGGGGACCCCCCTTTGTCTCCAGGGCCCATTGTGACGTTCAGGGGAACCCCCTTTGTCCCCAGGGCCCATTGTGACATCCTGGGGACTCACTTTGTCCCCAGGGCCCATTGTGACATCCCAGGACCCCCCATTGTACCCAGGGCCCATTGTGACATCCTGGGAACCCCCTTGTCCCCAGGGCCCATCGTGGCACCGTGGGGACCCTCCCCTTTTGCTCCAGTGCCAATTGTGACATCCTTGGGACCCCTCTTGTCCTCAGAGCCCATTGTGACATCCTGGGGAGCCCCCTTTGTCCCCAGGGCCCATTGTGACATCCCAGGACCCCCCATTTTCCCCAGGGCGCATTGTGACATCCTGGGGACCCCCTTTGTCCCCAGGGGCCATTGTGACATACCAGGACCCACCCTTGTCCCCAGAGTCCATTGTGACATCCTGGGCAGCCCCCTTTGTCCCCAGGCCCATTGTGACATCCTGGGGACCCTGTTGTCTCAAGGGCCCATTGTGACACCGTGGGGACCCCCTTTGTCACTGGGGCCCATTGTGGCATACCAGGACTCCACTTTGTCCCCAGGGCCCATTGTGACACCGTGGGGACCCCTTTGTCCCCAGGGCCCATTGTGACATCCTGGGGACCCCTTTGTCCCCAGGCACCATTGTGACAGGGCGGGACACCCCTTGTCTCCAAGGCCCATTGTGACATCATGGGGATCCCATTTGTGCCCAGGGCCCATTGTTACATCCTGGGGACCCCCTTTGTCCCTAGGGTTCATTGTGACATCCCAGGACCCCCATTGTCCCCAGGGCCCATTGTGAACAACCTGGGGACCCCCCTTTTTCCCCGGGCCCATTGTGGCGTCCCAGGATGCTTCGTTGTCCCCTGGGCCCATTGTGACATCCCGGGGACCCCTTTTGTCCCCAGGGTCCATTGTTACATCCTGGGGCCTCCCTTTGTCCCCAGGGCCCATTGTGACATCGCAGGAGCCCCCATTGTCCCAAGGGCACATTGTTACATCCTGGGGACCCCCTTGTCCCCAGGGCCCATCGTGGCACCGTGGGGACCCCCCCTTTGTCTCCAGTGCCCATTGTGACATCCTTGGGACCCCCCTTGTCCCCAGGACCCATTGTGCACATCCTGTGGACCCCTCTTTGTCCCCAGGGCCCATTGTGATATCCTGGGGAGCCCTCTTTTTCCCCAGGGCCTATTGTGACATCCTGGGGACCCCCTTTGTCCCCCGGGCCCATTGTGACATCCTGAAGACCCCCTTTGTCCCCAGGGCCTATTGTGACATCCCAGGACCCCCCCTTTTCTCCAGGGCCCATTGTGACGTCCCAGGACCCCCTATTGTCCCCAGAGCCCATTGTGACATCCCAGGACCCCCCATTGTCCCCAGGCCCCATTATACACATCCTGGGGTCCCCCTTTATCCCCAGGGCCATTGTGACACCATGGGGACCCCCTTTGTCCCCAGGGCCCATTGTGACGTCCCAGGATGCCCCATTGTCCCCTGGGCCCATTGTGAAATCATGGGGACCCCCTTTGTCCCCAGGGCCTATTGTGACATCCCAGGACCCCCCATTGTCCCCAGGGCCCATTGTGACACCGTGGAGACCCTCCTTGTCCTCAGGGCCCATTATGACATTCAGGGGACTCCTCTTTGTCCCCAGGGCCTATTGTGACATCCTGGGGACCCCCCTTTACTCCAGGGCCCATTGTGACACCGTGGAGACCCCATTTGTCACTGGGGCCCATTGTGACATCCCAGGACACCCCATTGTCCCCAGGGCCCACTGAGACATCCCGGCGACCACCCTTTGTCCCCAGGGCCCATTATGCACATTCAGGGGACACCCCTTTGTCCCCAAGGCCCATTGTGACATCCTGGGGAGACCCCATTGTCCCCAAGGCCCATTGTGGCACCATGGGGACCCCCTTTGTCCCCAGTGCCCATTGTGACATCTTATGACCCCACTTTGTCCCCAGGGCCCATTGTGACATCCTGGGGACCACCTGTGTCCCCAGGGCCCATTGTGACATCTCAGGAGCCACCGTTGTCCCCAGGGCCCATTGTGACATCCTGGGGACCCCCTTGTCCCCAGTGTCCATTGTGGCATCCTGGGACCCCCGTTGTCCCCAGGGCCCATTCTGGCACCATGTGGACCCCCTTTTACCCGAGGGCCCATTATAACGTCCCAGGACCCCCCATTGTCCCCTGGGCCCATTGTGACATCCTGGGGTCCCCCTTTTGTCCCCTGGGCCCATTGTGACACCATGGGTACCCCCTTTGTCCCATGGGCCCATTGTGACATCCTGAAGACCCCCTTTGTCCCCAGGGCCTATTGTGACATCCCAGGACCCCCCCTTTTCTCCAGGGCCCATTGTGACGTCCCAGGACCCCCTATTGTCCCCAGAGCCCATTGTGACATCCCAGGACCCCCCATTGTCCCCAGGCCCCATTATACACATCCTGGGGTCCCCCTTTATCCCCAGGGCCATTGTGACACCATGGGGACCCCCTTTGTCCCCAGGGCCCATTGTGACGTCCCAGGATGCCCCATTGTCCCCTGGGCCCATTGTGAAATCATGGGGACCCCCTTTGTCCCCAGGGCCTATTGTGACATCCCAGGACCCCCCATTGTCCCCAGGGCCCATTGTGACACCGTGGAGACCCTCCTTGTCCTCAGCGCCCATTATGACATTCAGGGGACTCCTCTTTGTCCCCAGGGACTATTGTGACATCCTGGGGACCCCCCTTTACTCCAGGGCCCATTGTGACGTCCCAGGACCTCCTATTATTCCCAGGGCCCATTGTGACATTCTGGGGACCCCAAATGTCCCCAGGGCCCGTTGTGACATCCTGGGGACCCCCTTTGTCCCCAGGGCCTATTGTGACATCCTGGGGAGTACCCTTTATCCCCAGGGACCATTGTGACACTGTGGGGATCTCCTTTGTCCCCAGGGACCATTGTGACACTGTGGGGACCCCCTTTGTCCCCAGGGCCCATTGTGACATCCTGGGGACCCCCCTTGTTCCCAGGGCCCATTGTGAAATCCGGGGAACCCCCTGGTCTCCAGGGCCCATAGTGGTACCGTGGGGACTCGTCCTGTCACTTGGGTCCATTGTGACACCATGGGGACCCCGCCTTTGTCCCCAGTACCCATTGTGACATCCTGGGGACCCCTTTGTCCCCGGGGCCCATTGTGACATCCTGGGGACCCCCCTTTGTCCCCAAGGCCCATTGTGACACGGTGGGGACCCCACTTCTTTCCAGGACCCATTGTGGCATTCTGGGGACTTCCTTTGTCCCCAGGGCCCATTGTGACATCCTGGAGACCCCCTTTATCCCCAGAGCTCGTTGTCGCACCATGGGGACCCCCTTTGTCACTGGGGCCCATTGTGACATCCCAGGACCCCCCATTGTCCCCAGGGCCCATTGTGACACCGTGGGGACCCCGCCTTTTCCCCAGGGCCCATTGTGACGTCTCAGGACCCCCTTTGTCCCCAGGGCCCACTGTGGCACCATGGGGACCCCCTTTGTCCTCTGGGCCCATTGTGACATTCCAGGACCCCACTTTGTCTCCAGGGCCCATTGTGACAATTAAGGTACCCCCTTTGTCCCCAGGGCCCATTTTGACATCCCAGGACCCCACTTTGTCCCCAGTGCTCATTGTGAAATTCTGGGGACCCCCCTTGTCCTCAGGGCTCATTGTGACAGCCGAGGACCTTACTTTGTCCCCAGGGCCCATTGTGACACCGTGGAGACCCCATTTGTCACTGGGGCCCATTGTGACATCCCAGGACAGCCCATTGTCCCCAGGGCCCACTGAGACATCCCGGCGACCACCCTTTGTCCCCAGGGCCCATTATGCACATTCAGGGGACACCCCTTTGTCCCCAAGGCCCATTGTGACATCCTGGGGAGACCCCATTGTCCCCAAGGCCCATTGTGGCACCATGGGGACCCCCTTTGTCCCCAGTGCCCATTGTGACATCTTAGGACCCCACTTTGTCCCCAGGGCCCATTGTGACATCCTGGGGACCACCTGTGTCCCCAGGGCCCATTGTGACATCAGGAGCCACCGTTGTCCCCAGGGCCCATTGTGCCATCCTGGGGACCCCCTTGTCCCCAGTGTCCATTGTGGCATCCATGTGGACCCCCGTTGTCCCCAGGGCCCATTGTGGCACCATGTGGACCCCCTTTTTCCCGAGGGCCCATTATAACGTCCCAGGACCCCCCATTGTCCCCTGGGCCCATTGTGACACTGTGGGGATCTCCTTTGTCCCCAGGGCCCATTGTGACACTGTGGGGACCCCCTTTGTCCCCAGGGCCCATTGTGACATCCTGGGGAATCCCTTTGTCTCCAGGGCCCATTGTGACGTCCCAGGACCCTGCTTTGTCCCCGGGGCCCATTGTGACATCCTGGGGAACCGCTTTGTCCCCAGGACCCATTGTGACGTCCCAGGACCCCCCCTTGTCCCCAGGGCTCATTGTGATGTCCCAGGATCCCCATTGTCCCCAGAGCCCATTGTGATGTCCTGGGAACCCCCTTTGACCCCAGGGTCCATTGTGACACCATGGGGACCCCCTCTTGTCCCCAGGGCCCATCGTGGCACCGTGGGGACCCCCTTGTCACTGGGGACCCATTGTGACACTATGGGGACCCCCTTTGTGCCCAGGGCCCATTGTAACATCCTGGGGACCCCCTTGCCTCCAGGGCCCCTTGTGACATCAAAGGATCACCCTTTGTCCCCAGGACCCATTGTGACATCCCAGGACCCCACTTACTCCCCAGGGCCCATTGTGGCACCATGAGGACCCCCTTTGTCACTGGTGCCCATTGTGACATCCCAGGACCCCCCATTGTCTGCAGAGCCCATTGTGACACTATAGGGACCCCCCTTGTCACTGAGGACCCATTGTGACACCATGGGCACCTCCCCTTGTCGTCAGAGCCCATCGTGACATCCCAAAACCCCCAATTGTCTCCAGGGCCCATTGTGACATCCTGGGGACCTCCCTTTCTCCCCAGGGCCCATTGTGACGTTCCAGGAACCCCCATTGTCCTCAGGGCCCATTGTGACATTCAGGGGACCCCCTTTGTCTTCAGGGCCCATTGTGACACCATGGAGACCCCATTTGTCACTCGGGCCCATTGTGACATCCTAGGACCCCCCATTGTCCCCAAGGCCCATTGCGACATCCTGGGGACCCCCCTTTGTCCTCAGGGCCCATTGTGACATTCAGGGCACCCCTCTTTGTCCCCAGGGCCCATTCTGATACCATGGGGACCACTTTGTCCCCAGGGCCCACTGTGACATCCTGGGGACGCCCTTTGTCCCCAGGGCCCATTTTGACACCATGTGCACCCCCCTTTGTGCCCAGGGCCGATTGTGACATCCTGGGGACCCTCTTTGTCCCCAGGGCCCGTTGTGACATCCTGGGGACCCCCTTTGTCCCCAGGGCCTATTGTGACATCCTGGGGAGTCCCCTTTATCCCCAGGGCCCATTGTGACATCCTGGGGACCCCCTTTGTCCCTAGGGTTCATTGTGACATCCCAGGACCCCCATTGTCCCCAGGGCCCATTGTGAACAACCTGGGGACCCCCCTTTTTCCCCGGGCGCATTGTGGCGTCCCAGGATGCTTCGTTGTCCCCTGGGCCCATTGTGACATCCCGGGGACCCCTTTTGTCCCCAGGGTCCATTGTGACATCCTGGGGCCTCCCTTTGTCCCCAGGGCCCATTGTGACATCGCAGGAGCCCCCATTGTCCCAAGGGCACATTGTTACATCCTGGGAACCCCCTTGTCCCCAGGGCCCATCGTGGCACCGTGGGGACCCCCCCTTTGTCTCCAGTGCCCATTGTGACATCCTTGGGACCCCCCTTGTCCCCAGGACCCGTTGTGACATCTTGGGGACCCCTATGTCACCAGAGCCCATTGTGACATCCTGGGGACCCCCTTTGTCCCCCGGGCCCATTGTGACATCCTGAAGACCCCCTTTGTTCCCAGGGCCTATTGTGACATGCCAGGACCCCCCCTTTTCTCCAGGGCCCATTGTGACGTCCCAGGACCCCCTATTGTCCCCAGAGCCCATTGTGATATCCCAGGACCCCCCATTGTCCCCAGGCCCCATTATACACATCCTGGGGTCCCCCTTTATCCCCAGGGCCATTGTGACACCATGGGGACCCCCTTTGTCCCCAGGGCCCGTTGTGACGTCCCAGGATGCCCCATTGTCCCCTGGGCCCATTGTGAAATCATGGGGACCCCCTTTGTCCCCAGGGCCTATTGTGACATCCCAGGACCCCCCATTGTCCCCAGGGCCCATTGTGACACCGTGGAGACCCTCCTTGTCCTCAGGGCCCATTATGACATTCAGGGGACTCCTCTTTGTCCCCAGGGCCTATTGTGACATCCTGGGGACCCCCCTTTACTCCAGGGCCCATTGTGACGTCCCAGGACCCCCTATTGTTCCCAGGGCCCATTGTGACATTCTGGGGACCCCAAATGTCCCCAGGGCCCATTGTGACATTCTGGGGACCCCTCTTTGTCCCCAGGGCCCATTGTGGCACCATGGGGACGCCCTTTGTCCCCAGGGCCCATTGTGACATCCCAGAACCCCAATTTGTCCTCAGGGCCCATTGTGACATCCTGGGGACCCCCTTGTCCCCAGGGCCCATCGTGGCACCGAGGGGACCCCCCCCACCTAGTCCCCAGGGCCCATTGTGGCACCATGGACACCCCCTTTGTCCCCAGGGCCCATTGTGACATCCCAGGACCCCACCTTCTCCCCAGGGTCCCTTCTGACAGGGTGGGGACCCCCCTTTCTCCCCAGGGCTCATTGTGACGTCCCAGGACCCCTCGTTGTCCCCAGTGCCCATTGTGACATCCTGGGGACCCCACTTCTTTCCAGGACCCATTGTGGCATTCTGGGGACTTCCTTTGTCCCCAGGGCCCATTGTGACATCCTGGAGACCCCCTTTATCCCCAGAGCTCGTTGTCGCACCATGGGGACCCCCTTTGTCACTGGGGCCCATTGTGACATCCCAGGACCCCCCATTGTCCCCAGGGCCCACTGAGACATCCCGGCGACCACCCTTTGTCCCCAGGGCCCATTATGCACATTCAGGGGACACCCCTTTGTCCCCAAGGCCCATTGTGACATCCTGGGGAGACCCCATTGTCCCCAAGGCCCATTGTGGCACCATGGGGACCCCCTTTGTCCCTAGTGCCCATTGTGACATCTTAGGACCCCACTTCGTCCCCAGGGCCCATTGTGACATCCTGGGGACCACCTGTGTCCCCAGGGCCCATTGTGACATCCTGGGGACCCCCTTGTCCCCAGGGCCCATTGTGACATCCTGGGGACCCCCTTGTCCCCAGTGTCCATTGTGGCATCCTGGGACCCCCGTTGTCCCCAGGGCCCATTGTGGCACCATGTGGACCCCCTTTTTCCCGAGGGCCCATTATAACGTCCCAGGACCCCCCATTGTCCCCTGGGCCCATTGTGACATCCTGGGGTCCCCCTTTTGTCCCCTGGGCCCATTGTGACACTGTGGGGATCTCCTTTGTCCCCAGGGACCATTGTGACACTGTGGGGACCCCCTTTGTCCCCAGGGCCCATTGTGACATCCTGGGGAATCCCTTTGTCTCCAGGGCCCATTGTGACGTCCCAGGACCCTGCTTTGTCCCTGGGGCCCATTGTGACATCCTGGGGAACCGCTTTGTCCCCAGGACCCATTGTGACGTCCCAGGACCCCCCCTTGTCCCCAGGGCTCATTGTGATGTCCCAGGATCCCCATTGTCCCCAGAGCCCATTGTGATGTCCTGGGAACCCCCTTTGACCCCAGGGTCCATTGTGACACCATGGGGACCCCCTCTTGTCCCCAGGGCCCATCGTGGCACCGTGGGGACCCCCTTGTCACTGGGGACCAATTGTGACACTATGGGGACCCCCTTTGTGCCCAGGGCCCATTGTAACATCCTGGGGACCCCCTTGCCTCCAGGGCCCCTTGTGACATCAAAGGATCACCCTTTGTCCCCAGGACCCATTGTGACATCCCAGGACCCCACTTACTCCCCAGGGCCCATTGTGGCACCATGAGGACCCCCTTTGTCACTGGTGCCCATTGTGACATCCCAGGACCCCCCATTGTCTGCAGAGCCCATTGTGACACTATAGGGACCCCCCTTGTCACTGGGGACCCATTGTGACACCATGGGCACCTCCCCTTGTCGTCAGAGCCCATCGTGACATCCCAAAACCCCCAATTGTCTCCAGGGCCCATTGTGACATCCTGGGGACCTCCCTTTCTCCCCAGGGCCCATTGTGACGTTCCAGGAACCCCCATTGTCCTCAGGGCCCATTGTGACATTCAGGGGACCCCCTTTGTCTTCAGGGCCCATTGTGACACCATGGAGACCCCATTTGTCACTCGGGCCCATTGTGACATCCTAGGACCCCCCATTGTCCCCAAGGCCCATTGCGACATCCTGGGGACCCCCCTTTGTCCTCAGGGCCCATTGTGACATTCAGGGCACCCCTCTTTGTCCCCAGGGCCCATTCTGATACCATGGGGACCACTTTGTCCCCAGGGCCCACTGTGACATCCTGGGGACGCCCTTTGTCCCCAGGGCCCATTTTGACACCATGTGCACCCCCCTTTGTGCCCAGGGCCGATTGTGACATCCTGGGGACCCTCTTTGTCCCCAGGGCCCGTTGTGACATCCTGGGGACCCGCTTTGTCCCCAGGGCCTATTGTGACATCCTGGGGAGTCCCCTTTATCCCCAGGGCCCATTGTGACATCCTGGGGACCCCCTTTGTCCCTAGGGTTCATTGTGACATCCCAGGACCCCCATTGTCCCCAGGGCCCATTGTGAACAACCTGGGGACCCCCCTTTTTCCCCGGGCCCATTGTGGCGTCCCAGGATGCTTCGTTGTCCCCTGGGCCCATTGTGACATCCCGGGGACCCCTTTTGTCCCCAGGGTCCATTGTGACATCCTGGGGCCTCCCTTTGTCCCCAGGGCCCATTGTGACATCGCAGGAGCCCCCATTGTCCCAAGGGCACATTGTTACATCCTGGGAACCCCCTTGTCCCCAGGGCCCATCGTGGCACCGTGGGGACCCCCCCTTTGTCTCCAGTGCCCATTGTGACATCCTTGGGACCCCCCTTGTCCCCAGGACCCATTGTGCACATCCTGTGGACCCCTCTTTGTCCCCAGGGCCCATTGTGATATCCTGGGGAGCCCTCTTTTTCCCCAGGGCCTATTGTGACATCCTGGGGACCCCCTTTGTACCCCGGGCCCATTGTGACATCCTGAAGACCCCCTTTGTCCCCAGGGCCTATTGTGACATCCCAGGACCCCCCCTTTTCTCCAGGGCCCATTGTGACGTCCCAGGACCCCCTATTGTCCCCAGAGCCCATTGTGACATCCCAGGACCCCCCATTGTCCCCAGGCCCCATTATACACATCCTGGGGTCCCCCTTTATCCCCAGGGCCATTGTGACACCATGGGGACCCCCTTTGTCCCCAGGGCCCATTGTGACGTCCCAGGATGCCCCATTGTCCCCTGGGCCCATTGTGAAATCATGGGGACCCCCTTTGTCCCCAGGGCCTATTGTGACATCCCAGGACCCCCCATTGTCCCCAGGGCCCATTGTGACACCGTGGAGACCCTCCTTGTCCTCAGGGCCCATTATGACATTCAGGGGACTCCTCTTTGTCCCCAGGGACTATTGTGACATCCTGGGGACCCCCCTTTACTCCAGGGCCCATTGTGACACCGTGGAGACCCCATTTGTCACTGGGGCCCATTGTGACATCCCAGGACACCCCATTGTCCCCAGGGCCCACTGAGACATCCCGGCGACCACCCTTTGTCCCCAGGGCCCATTATGCACATTCAGGGGACACCCCTTTGTCCCCAAGGCCCATTGTGACATCCTGGGGAGACCCCATTGTCCCCAAGGCCCATTGTGGCACCATGGGGACCCCCTTTGTCCCCAGTGCCCATTGTGACATCTTATGACCCCACTTTGTCCCCAGGGCCCATTGTGACATCCTGAGGACCACCTGTGTCCCCAGGGCCCATTGTGACATCCCAGGAGCCACCGTTGTCCCCAGGGCCCATTGTGACATCCTGGGGACCCCCTTGTCCCCAGTGTCCATTGTGGCATCCTGGGACCCCCGTTGTCCCCAGGGCCCATTCTGGCACCATGTGGACCCCCTTTTACCCGAGGGCCCATTATAACGTCCCAGGACCCCCCATTGTCCCCTGGGCCCATTGTGACATCCTGGGGTCCCCCTTTTGTCCCCTGGGCCCATTGTGACACCATGGGTACCCCCTTTGTCCCATGGGCCCATTGTGACATCCTGAAGACCCCCTTTGTCCCCAGGGCCTATTGTGACATCCCAGGACCCCCCCTTTTCTCCAGGGCCCATTGTGACGTCCCAGGACCCCCTATTGTCCCCAGAGCCCATTGTGACATCCCAGGACCCCCCATTGTCCCCAGGCCCCATTATACACATCCTGGGGTCCCCCTTTATCCCCAGGGCCATTGTGACACCATGGGGACCCCCTTTGTCCCCAGGGCCCATTGTGACGTCCCAGGATGCCCCATTGTCCCCTGGGCCCATTGTGAAATCATGGGGACCCCCTTTGTCCCCAGGGCCTATTGTGACATCCCAGGACCCCCCATTGTCCCCAGGGCCCATTGTGACACCGTGGAGACCCTCCTTGTCCTCAGGGCCCATTATGACATTCAGGGGACTCCTCTTTGTCCCCAGGGACTATTGTGACATCCTGGGGACCCCCCTTTACTCCAGGGCCCATTGTGACGTCCCAGGATCCCCTATTATTCCCAGGGCCCATTGTGACATTCTGGGAACCCCAAATGTCCCCAGGGCCCGTTGTGACATCCTGGGGACCCCCTTTGTCCCCAGGGCCTATTGTGACATCCTGGGGAGTACCCTTTATCCCCAGGGACCATTGTGACACTGTGGGGATCTCCTTTGTCCCCAGGGACCATTGTGACACTGTGGGGACCCCCTTTGTCCCCAGGGCCCATTGTGACATCCTGGGGACCCCCCTTGTTCCCAGGGCCCATTGTGAAATCCGGGGAACCCCCTGGTCTCCAGGGCCCATAGTGGTACCGTGGGGACTCGTCCTGTCACTTGGGTCCATTGTGACACCATGGGGACCCCGCCTTTGTCCCCAGTACCCATTGTGACATCCTGGGGACCCCTTTGTCCCCGGGGCCCATTGTGACATCCTGGGGACCCCCCTTTGTCCCCAAGGCCCATTGTGACACCGTGGGGACCCCACTTCTTTCCAGGACCCATTGTGGCATTCTGGGGACTTCCTTTGTCCCCAGGGCCCATTGTGACATCCTGGAGACCCCCTTTATCCCCAGAGCTCGTTGTCGCACCATGGGGACCCCCTTTGTCACTGGGGCCCATTGTGACATCCCAGGACCCCCCATTGTCCCCAGGGCCCATTGTGACACCGTGGGGACCCCGCCTTTTCCCCAGGGCCCATTGTGACGTCTCAGGACCCCCTTTGTCCCCAGGGCCCACTGTGGCACCATGGGGACCCCCTTTGTCCTCTGGGCCCATTGTGACATTCCAGGACCCCACTTTGTCCCCAGGGCCCATTGTGACAATTAAGGTACCCCCTTTGTCCCCAGGGCCCATTTTGACATCCCAGGACCCCACTTTGTCCCCAGTGCTCATTGTGAAATTCTGGGGACCCCCCTTGTCCTCAGGGCTCATTGTGACAGCCGAGGACCTTACTTTGTCCCCAGGGCCCATTGTGACATCCCAGGACCCCCCACTGTCTCCAGTGCCCATTGTGACATTATGGGGACCACCCTTTTTCCCCAGGGCTCATTGTGACGTCCCAGGACCCCTCGTTGTCCCCAGGCCCCATCGTGACATCCTGGGGACGCCCCTTGTCTCCAGGGCCCATAGTGGCACTGTGGGGACTCAACACTTGGGCCCATTGTGACATCCTGGAGACCCCCCTTTATCCCCAGGGCCCATTGTGACACCGTGGAGACCCCATTTGTCACTGGGGCCCATTGTGACATCCCAGGACACCCCATTGTCCCCAGGGCCCACTGAGACATCCCGGCGACCACCCTTTGTCCCCAGGGCCCATTATGCACATTCAGGGGACACCCCTTTGTCCCCAAGGCCCATTGTGACATCCTGGGGAGACCCCATTGTCCCCAAGGCCCATTGTGGCACCATGGGGACCCCCTTTGTCCCCAGTGCCCATTGTGACATCTTAGGACCCCACTTTGTCCCCAGGGCCCATTGTGACATCCTGGGGACCACCTGTGTCCCCAGGGCCCATTGTGACATCCTGGGGACCCCCTTGTCCCCAGTGTCCATTGTGGCATCCTGGGACCCCCGTTGTCCCCAGGGCCCATTGTGGCACCATGTGGACCCCCTTTTTCCCGAGGGCCCATTATAACGTCCCAGGACCCCCCATTGTCCCCTGGGCCCATTGTGACATCCTGGGGTCCCCCTTTTGTCCCCTGGGCCCATTGTGACACTGTGGGGATCTCCTTTGTCCCCAGGGACCATTGTGACACTGTGGGGACCCCCTTTGTCCCCAGGGCCCATTGTGACATCCTGGGGAATCCCTTTGTCTCCAGGGCCCATTGTGACGTCCCAGGACCCTGCTTTGTCCCCGGGGCCCATTGTGACATCCTGGGGAACCGCTTTGTCCCCAGGACCCATTGTGACGTCCCAGGACCCCCCCTTGTCCCCAGGGCTCATTGTGATGTCCCAGGATCCCCATTGTCCCCAGAGCCCATTGTGATGTCCTGGGAACCCCCTTTGACCCCAGGGTCCATTGTGACACCATGGGGACCCCCTCTTGTCCCCAGGGCCCATCGTGGCACCGTGGGGACCCCCTTGTCACTGGGGACCCATTGTGACACTATGGGGACCCCCCTTTGTGCCCAGGGCCCATTGTAACATCCTGGGGACCCCCTTGCCTCCAGGGCCCCTTGTGACATCAAAGGATCACCCTTCGTCCCCAGGACCCATTGTGACATCCCAGGACCCCACTTACTCCCCAGGGCCCATTGTGGCACCATGAGGACCCCCTTTGTCACTGGTGCCCATTGTGACATCCCAGGACCCCCCATTGTCTGCAGAGCCCATTGTGACACTATAGGGACCCCCCTTGTCACTGAGGACCCATTGTGACACCATGGGCACCTCCCCTTGTCGTCAGAGCCCATCGTGACATCCCAAAACCCCCAATTGTCTCCAGGGCCCATTGTGACATCCTGGGGACCTCCCTTTCTCCCCAGGGCCCATTGTGACGTTCCAGGAACCCCCATTGTCCTCAGGGCCCATTGTGACATTCAGGGGACCCCCTTTGTCTTCAGGGCCCATTGTGACACCATGGAGACCCCATTTGTCACTCGGGCCCATTGTGACATCCTAGGACCCCCCATTGTCCCCAAGGCCCATTGCGACATCCTGGGGACCCCCCTTTGTCCTCAGGGCCCATTGTGACATTCAGGGCACCCCTCTTTGTCCCCAGGGCCCATTCTGATACCATGGGGACCACTTTGTCCCCAGGGCCCACTGTGACATCCTGGGGACGCCCTTTGTCCCCAGGGCCCATTTTGACACCATGTGCACCCCCCTTTGTGCCCAGGGCCGATTGTGACATCCTGGGGACCCTCTTTGTCCCCAGGGCCCGTTGTGACATCCTGGGGACCCCCTTTGTCCCCAGGGCCTATTGTGACATCCTGGGGAGTCCCCTTTATCCCCAGGGCCCATTGTGACATCCTGGGGACCCCCTTTGTCCCTAGGGTTCATTGTGACATCCCAGGACCCCCATTGTCCCCAGGGCCCATTGTGAACAACCTGGGGACCCCCCTTTTTCCCCGGGCGCATTGTGGCGTCCCAGGATGCTTCGTTGTCCCCTGGGCCCATTGTGACATCCCGGGGACCCCTTTTGTCCCCAGGGTCCATTGTGACATCCTGGGGCCTCCCTTTGTCCCCAGGGCCCATTGTGACATCGCAGGAGCCCCCATTGTCCCAAGGGCACATTGTTACATCCTGGGAACCCCCTTGTCCCCAGGGCCCATCGTGGCACCGTGGGGACCCCCCCTTTGTCTCCAGTGCCCATTGTGACATCCTTGGGACCCCCCTTGTCCCCAGGACCCGTTGTGACATCTTGGGGACCCCTATGTCACCAGAGCCCATTGTGATATCCTGGGGAGCCCCCTTTGTCCCCAGGGCCCATTGTGCACATCCTGTGGACCCCTCTTTTTCCCCAGGGCCTATTGTGACATCCTGGGGACCCCCTTTGTCCCCCGGGCCCATTGTGACATCCTGAAGACCCCCTTTGTTCCCAGGGCCTATTGTGACATGCCAGGACCCCCCCTTTTCTCCAGGGCCCATTGTGACGTCCCAGGACCCCCTATTGTCCCCAGAGCCCATTGTGACATCCCAGGACCCCCCATTGTCCCCAGGCCCCATTATACACATCCTGGGGTCCCCCTTTATCCCCAGGGCCATTGTGACACCATGGGGACCCCCTTTGTCCCCAGGGCCCGTTGTGACGTCCCAGGATGCCCCATTGTCCCCTGGGCCCATTGTGAAATCATGGGGACCCCCTTTGTCCCCAGGGCCTATTGTGACATCCCAGGACCCCCCATTGTCCCCAGGGCCCATTGTGACACCGTGGAGACCCTCCTTGTCCTCAGGGCCCATTATGACATTCAGGGGACTCCTCTTTGTCCCCAGGGCCTATTGTGACATCCTGGGGACCCCCCTTTACTCCAGGGCCCATTGTGACGTCCCAGGACCCCCTATTGTTCCCAGGGCCCATTGTGACATTCTGGGGACCCCAAATGTCCCCAGGGCCCATTGTGACATTCTGGGGACCCCTCTTTGTCCCCAGGGCCCATTGTGGCACCATGGGGACGCCCTTTGTCCCCAGGGCCCATTGTGACATCCCAGAACCCCAATTTGTCCTCAGGGCCCATTGTGACATCCTGGGGACCCCCTTGTCCCCAGGGCCCATCGTGGCACCGAGGGGACCCCCCCCACCTAGTCCCCAGGGCCCATTGTGGCACCATGGACACCCCCTTTGTCCCCAGGGCCCATTGTGACATCCCAGGACCCCACCTTCTCCCCAGGGTCCCTTCTGACAGGGTGGGGACCCCCCTTTCTCCCCAGGGCTCATTGTGACGTCCCAGGACCCCTCGTTGTCCCCAGTGCCCATTGTGACATCCTGGGGACCCCACTTCTTTCCAGGACCCATTGTGGCATTCTGGGGACTTCCTTTGTCCCCAGGGCCCATTGTGACATCCTGGAGACCCCCTTTATCCCCAGAGCTCGTTGTCGCACCATGGGGACCCCCTTTGTCACTGGGGCCCATTGTGACATCCCAGGACCCCCCATTGTCCCCAGGGCCCACTGAGACATCCCGGCGACCACCCTTTGTCCCCAGGGCCCATTATGCACATTCAGGGGACACCCCTTTGTCCCCAAGGCCCATTGTGACATCCTGGGGAGACCCCATTGTCCCCAAGGCCCATTGTGGCACCATGGGGACCCCCTTTGTCCCTAGTGCCCATTGTGACATCTTAGGACCCCACTTCGTCCCCAGGGCCCATTGTGACATCCTGGGGACCACCTGTGTCCCCAGGGCCCATTGTGACATCCTGGGGACCCCCTTGTCCCCAGGGCCCATTGTGACATCCTGGGGACCCCCTTGTCCCCAGTGTCCATTGTGGCATCCTGGGACCCCCGTTGTCCCCAGGGCCCATTGTGGCACCATGTGGACCCCCTTTTTCCCGAGGGCCCATTATAACGTCCCAGGACCCCCCATTGTCCCCTGGGCCCATTGTGACATCCTGGGGTCCCCCTTTTGTCCCCTGGGCCCATTGTGACACTGTGGGGATCTCCTTTGTCCCCAGGGACCATTGTGACACTGTGGGGACCCCCTTTGTCCCCAGGGCCCATTGTGACATCCTGGGGAATCCCTTTGTCTCCAGGGCCCATTGTGACGTCCCAGGACCCTGCTTTGTCCCCGGGGCCCATTGTGACATCCTGGGGAACCGCTTTGTCCCCAGGACCCATTGAACATCCCAGGACCCCCCCTTGTCCCCAGGGCTCATTGTGATTTCCCAGGATCCCCATTGTCCCCAGAGCCCATTGTGATGTCCTGGGAACCCCCTTTGACCCCAGGGTCCATTGTGACACCATGGGGACCCCCTCTTGTCCCCAGGGACCATCGTGGCACCGTGGGGACCCCCTTGTCACTGGGGTCCCATTGTGACACTATGGGGACCCCCCTTTGTTCCCAGGGCCCATTGTAACATCCTGGGGACCCCCTTGCCTCCAGGGCCCCTTGTGACATCAAAGGATCACCCTTTGTCCCCAGGACCCATTGTGACATCCCAGGACCCCACTTACTCCCCAGGGCCCATTGTGGCACCATGAGGACCCCCTTTGTCACTGGTGCCCATTGTGACATCCCAGGACCCCCCATTGTCTGCAGAGCCCATTGTGACACTATAGGGACCCCCCTTGTCACTGGGGACCCATTGTGACACCATGGGCACCTCCCCTTGTCGTCAGAGCCCATCGTGACATCCCAAAACCCCCAATTGTCTCCAGGGCCCATTGTGACATCCTGGGGACCTCCCTTTCTCCCCAGGGCCCATTGTGACGTTCCAGGAACCCCCATTGTCCTCAGGGCCCATTGTGACATTCAGGGGACCCCCTTTGTCTTCAGGGCCCATTGTGACACCATGGAGACCCCATTTGTCACTCGGGCCCATTGTGACATCCTAGGACCCCCCATTGTCCCCAAGGCCCATTGCGACATCCTGGGGACCCCCCTTTGTCCTCAGGGCCCATTGTGACATTCAGGGCACCCCTCTTTGTCCCCAGGGCCCATTCTGATACCATGGGGACCACTTTGTCCCCAGGGCCCACTGTGACATCCTGGGGACGCCCTTTGTCCCCAGGGCCCATTTTGACACCATGTGCACCCCCCTTTGTGCCCAGGGCCGATTGTGACATCCTGGGGACCCTCTTTGTCCCCAGGGCCCGTTGTGACATCCTGGGGACACCCCATTGTCTCCAGGGCCCATTGTGAACATCCTGGGGACCCCCTTGTCCCCAGGGCCCATCGTGGCACCGTGGGGACCCCCCGTTGTCCCCAGGGCCTATAGTGACACCGTGGGTACCCCCTTTATCCCATGAGCCCATTGTGACATCCTGGGGACCCCCCTTGTCCCCAGGGCTTATTGTGACATCCTGGGGACCGCCTTTGTCCCCAGGGCCCATTGTGACATCCCAGGACCCCAAGTTGTCCCCAGGGACCATTGTGACACCGTGGGGACCCCCTTTGTCCTCAGGGCCCGTTGTGAACATCCTGGGGACCCCCTTGTCCACACGACCCATCGTGGCACCGTGGGGACCCCCCGTTGTCCCCAGGGCCTATAGTGACACCGTGGGTACCCCCTTTATCCCATGAGCCCATTGTGACATCCTGGGGACCCCCTTGTCCCCAGGGCCCATTGTGACACCATGGGGATCGCCTTTGTCCCTGTGGCCCATTGTGACATCCCAGGACCCCGCGTTGTCCCCAGTGCCCATTCTGACATCCTGGGGACCCCCCTTGTCCCCAGGGCTTATTGTGACATCCTGGGGACCCCTTTGTCCCAGGGGCACATTGTGGCACCATGGGGACCCCCTTTATCCCCAGGGCCACTTGTGACATCCTGGGGACCCTCCTTGTCCCCAGTGCCCATTATGACATTCTGGGGACCCCCTTTGTCCCAGGGGCACATTGTGGCACCACGGGGACCCCCTTTGTCACCGGGGCCCATTGTGACATCCCAGGACCCCAAGTTGTCCCCAGGGCCCATTGTGACACCATGGGTACCCCCTTTGTCCCATGGGCCCATTGTGACATCCTGGGGACCCCCTTGTCGCCAGGGCCCATCATGGCACCGTGGGGACCCCCCTTTGTCCCCAGTGCCCATTGTGACATCCTGGGGACCCCCCTTGTCCCCATGGCTTATTGTGACACCCTGGGACCGCCTTTGTCCCCAGGGCCCATTTTGATGTCCCAGGACCCCCCATTGTCCCCAGGGACCATTGTGACATCCTGGGGACCCCCTTTGTCCCAAGACCCCATTGTGACATCCTGGGGACCCCGCCTTGTCCCCAAAGCCCATTGTGACATCCTGGGGACCCTCTTTGTCCCCAGGGCCCATTGTGGCACCATGGGGACACCCTTTGTCACTGGGGCCAGTTGTGACATCCCAGGACCCCACTTTGTCCCCAGGGCTTATTGTGATACCATGGGGACCCCCCTTGTCCCCAGGGCCCATTGTGACATTCAGGGGGACTCCTCTTTGTCCCCAGGGCCTATTGTGTCATCCTGGGGATCTCCCCTTGTCTCTAGGGCCCATTGTGAGACTGTGGAAGACCCCCTTTGTCCCCAAGTCCCATTGTGACGTCCCAGGACGCCTCGTTGTCCCCAGGACCCATTGTGACTCCATGGGAACCCCCCCTTGTCCCCAGGGCCCATTGTGATATCCTGGGACCCCCCTTTGTCCCCAGTGCTCATTGTGAAATCCTGGGGACCCACTTTGTCCCCAGGGCCCATTGTGGCACCATGGGGAGCGCCTTTGTCACTGGGGACCATTGTGACATTCCAGGATTTTACTTTGTCCCCGGGGCCCATTGTGACATCCTGGGGATCCCCCTTTGTCGCCAGGGCCCACTGTGACACCGTGGGCACCCTCTTTGTCCCATGGGCCCATTGTGACCTTCAAGGGACCCCCCATTGTCCCCAGGGCCCATTGTGACATCCTGGGTACCCCCTTTGTCCCCAAGACCCATTGTGACATCCTAGTACCCCCCGCAGTCCCCAGGGCCCATTGTGACATCCTGGGGATCCCTTTGGCCCCAGGGCCCATTGTGACACCATGGAGACCCCATTTGTCACTCGGGCCCATTGTGACATCCTAGGACCCCCCATTGTCCCCAAGGCCCATTGCGACATCCTGGGGACCCCCCTTTGTCCTCAGGGCCCATTGTGACATTCAGGGCACCCCTCTTTGTCCCCAGGGCCCATTCTGATACCATGGGGACCACTTTGTCCCCAGGGCCCACTGTGACATCCTGGGGACGCCCTTTGTCCCCAGGGCCCATTTTGACACCATGTGCACCCCCCTTTGTGCCCAGGGCCGATTGTGACATCCTGGGGACCCTCTTTGTCCCCAGGGCCCGTTGTGACATCCTGGGGACACCCCATTGTCTCCAGGGCCCATTGTGAACATCCTGGGGACCCCCTTGTCCCCAGGGCCCATCGTGGCACCGTGGGGACCCCCCGTTGTCCCCAGGGCCTATAGTGACACCGTGGGTACCCCCTTTATCCCATGAGCCCATTGTGACATCCTGGGGACCCCCCTTGTCCCCAGGGCTTATTGTGACATCCTGGGGACCGCCTTTGTCCCCAGGGCCCATTGTGACATCCCAGGACCCCAAGTTGTCCCCAGGGACCATTGTGACACCGTGGGGACCCCCTTTGTCCTCAGGGCCCGTTGTGAACATCCTGGGGACCCCCTTGTCCACACGACCCATCGTGGCACCGTGGGGACCCCCCGTTGTCCCCAGGGCCTATAGTGACACCGTGGGTACCCCCTTTATCCCATGAGCCCATTGTGACATCCTGGGGACCCCCTTGTCCCCAGGGCCCATTGTGACACCATGGGGATCGCCTTTGTCCCTGTGGCCCATTGTGACATCCCAGGACCCCGCGTTGTCCCCAGTGCCCATTCTGACATCCTGGGGACCCCCCTTGTCCCCAGGGCTTATTGTGACATCCTGGGGACCCCTTTGTCCCAGGGGCACATTGTGGCACCATGGGGACCCCCTTTATCCCCAGGGCCACTTGTGACATCCTGGGGACCCTCCTTGTCCCCAGTGCCCATTATGACATTCTGGGGACCCCCTTTGTCCCAGGGGCACATTGTGGCACCACGGGGACCCCCTTTGTCACCGGGGCCCATTGTGACATCCCAGGACCCCAAGTTGTCCCCAGGGCCCATTGTGACACCATGGGTACCCCCTTTGTCCCATGGGCCCATTGTGACATCCTGGGGACCCCCTTGTCGCCAGGGCCCATCATGGCACCGTGGGGACCCCCCTTTGTCCCCAGTGCCCATTGTGACATCCTGGGGACCCCCCTTGTCCCCATGGCTTATTGTGACACCCTGGGACCGCGTTTGTCCCCAGGGCCCATTTTGATGTCCCAGGACCCCCCATTGTCCCCAGGGACCATTGTGACATCCTGGGGACCCCCTTTGTCCCAAGACCCCATTGTGACATCCTGGGGACCCCGCCTTGTCCCCAAAGCCCATTGTGACATCCTGGGGACCCTCTTTGTCCCCAGGGCCCATTGTGGCACCATGGGGACACCCTTTGTCACTGGGGCCAGTTGTGACATCCCAGGACCCCACTTTGTCCCCAGGGCTTATTGTGATACCATGGGGACCCCCCTTGTCCCCAGGGCCCATTGTGACATTCAGGGGGACTCCTCTTTGTCCCCAGGGCCTATTGTGTCATCCTGGGGATCTCCCCTTGTCTCTAGGGCCCATTGTGAGACTGTGGAAGACCCCCTTTG